>NC_137262.1:59544439-60144439 GCF_053477335.1 Acartia tonsa
ATAGTTGGAAGAAACTTTAGACAAGAATTCTTTAAGCTTATTAAATTAAGGTAAGTTATTTTCTCGTATTCATTCGAATCCGGTGGATAGGAACCGGTTCTCATCCATACGAAAAAACTATGTCTAGCATCGTATTATATCCAGCTTTCTATATCCGCGGAAAGCCGTTTATAATACGATGCGAGAAATAACTATTATTATATTTTTTATTTTTATTTATTTTATTTTATTTTATTTATTATTTTTATCAAGGATAAGTATTTCCATAAGTAGCGAAGCTCAAGCAGCTTTTTACCAAGAATTGAAATAGATAGGACAATGGCTTATAAATTGGTGTACATTCCCAATGGTGTTACACAAAATTACTCCTTATGTAGATTGCAATTATTGGTTGAAACGCCTAGACACTCAACTTAATGAATCAACCGATCAAAATTCAATGAAAGTTCCAAAGTTATTAAGTCAACAAATATGAAAACATCATTATAAACTTTTGGGACTAGTGTAATAAACAGCCCAATGTTCCCTCCCTCCCACGCTTTTTTCTCTAATTAAAAATGACTTTAATGTTTGTAACTTTATTCTGTCATTTGTTAGCATAAAAACTGAAGGGGTTAAAGATAAACCATGATTTTGTTGTACATAGTAAAAGTGTTCAATCTTTTTATCTATGCAGGGGTAAAAGATTAAAGCCATGAAAATTATTATAAATCTGCTAAAAAAATTGGCAATAATAAAAAATGTAAATTATGTTTTCTTGCTAAGAACAGCAATGAAACTAATTTGCATTATTTTTTGCAACTTTCAAATTATCAAGGATTATTCACTTAAAGTTAAGTAAGTTACTCTATTTTCTAATGTCCACCTATGCTCTATGGTGAGGGGAAAATGATTTTTTTTTAAATTTTTTGCTGAATGTTTTTCACATCTAATTGATAAACAACTTGGTCTTTAAATGAAAAAAAATTGTAACCTTTAGAAAAAAATCCTTGATTTTTAAAAACAGAATAGTACCATAAAACACAATTTTCGCAAGTATTTGCTAATTTTTCGTTGGGTTTCGACCTTTTTTTTAGCGTATAGTTTACAATAAAAATGACGTTATACAATACAAAATACCAATGATAGGGCAGTGTACACTAGAATTGACCAATGGTATATTGGATACTGGCCTATTATTAGTCATTTGTTTTATATGACGTCATTTTTTCATTGGACACTGTACTCTGTTGAACTTTTACCACTTTAAATTTCTTATACACGATGTAAAAAATTATATTAATTTTTTCTATTTTATATATTGCATTCATAGCATATTGGGGCGCTGTATTTAAAGTCAAGTCATAAAAATAGACTAAAACCATCTTTGAACCATTGTTTTGCTTTCCAAAAGAGGAAAACTTTTTCTATCTCAATAAAACAACATGATATGTAAAATATATTTTTAAAATTAGAATATAATATTCGTCTAAAACTAATTTACAGTAACATTTTCATGTGTCCAAAGTTTGTTGTTTTACTAACATTGCAAAAAAGGAAAAAGTTTGGTTTGCAATTTCTCTCATTATTTACTTTGTTTTTTGCATATATTTAGCAGCGCAGCTACTCTATAACTGATGTTTCACTTAAAAGTGGATGTTTATTGCAAGTAACCCAGATCTATAACTATAGTATGGCCGTCCGTAAGTCTTAAGGTCTGTGTGTCATTCCGTCACAATGTAAAAGGTACTTTTTTTCTTACTGGGTTTCGTGATTTTAAAAGTATATATATTTATTTACTGTTGATTTGATTCTACTATATTTTTAATTTTACCAACTACAGGTTTTAGAAAAATAAAAAATAATTATAAAGATTTTTTTATTGGTTTGTTTAAACCTACAAGTGTATAAATTCATCTTTTTAACTTTTTTAATCATTGAATTATTTTTATTGCTTAGCTTTCTATGATCATAGTTGTCATTGATTTTTTTATATATTTACTTGAGCCTAATTTTTACAGCTAAAATATCATTAATATCTGTTTAAATATCATTTACGTTATGACGGAAAAGTTTCACGAGGTCACAAATATTTTTATAGTACATTTTCTAATATTTTTAAAATCATCATATTTTGTCTTAACAAAAACTGTAGCTGAAACAAAGATAATTATGTCAAAAAGTATCGCAGCAATAATAAACTAGCAAACTGTTTATATCCTATTTTATAAAGTATTTATATATTAAAACACAACTTTTTTTCATTTTAGTTTCTTTCGTTAATAGAAAGATCATCAGTTCCAATCAAGATGTTAAAAACAATAGTTAAAAAAAGATTTGTCTTTGCATTTTGCTCTTTTAAAGGGATCTCGCTAATTACTATGCCGTTTAAGTAAGCCATTTAAAGAAAACTTTACATAGGTCCTAGGATTTTATTTTAAGATTGATGCCTTGAGATGGTTTTCGAGATTCTATAGGCAAATCCACTAGTTTTACTGTAAAAAAAATAAAACATAATTAAACAAAATAAGATATTATCTTAAAGTAATGGAGATATTATTACTTGGCTCTTACACCATATTATCATGTACTTTAAAAAAGTAACATTTGTAGCTGGCTGAAATAACGATCCCCGTGTACCCCCTTCACCCCATCTCCTCCTCTCTTTCTGAATAAACAAACTGACCAATAAGTGATGTCTATGTTAGCATGCTAAATTAACGACAATTTTCCCTTGTCATAATATCCACGTATATTCTACATCCATTCCACTCGCGGATTTCAAGAGGCCTCTTGTTTTTTTTAGGGGCGATTTCTCGAAGGTAGGAGGTGCTCTTCCACAAAATAATTTTAAACCTTCACTAAAAAGGAGAACTATATCGGTTCAACAGTTATACATATAGACATCCTGTTACTTTTCATGATGGGTTATTATGTGTTACTTGCAACTATTGAATCCTTCATATTTATGTAAAATGTATACGACCTTGACATTAAATTAAGTAACTGATGATGATATATTTAGCTTTATCCTTGTAACAGGGGTTATAAGGATAGGCCAAAGGAATGTAATTGATAATTTGCAGTATGTCTGATAGAAAGTAGACAGAGAGAAGAAATTGTAATGTAAATTATGCTGGTACCCAAAATTTTATATCAAAAACATGAGGACTTTTATCAAATATTGATTGCTATTTTTCAACCAATGAATTTATCAAATAAAAGAATAATTATGTTTATTGTAATTGAGTGTGTCCATTGTCTTACCCCTTGAATTATGTAACTTCCATATACATATCATTATCCATGCGTTGTACGCAAATTACGTGCTAATATAGTTTAACGCATTAAAATATCACGAGTAACATTTATGTTTCATAACTTACTAGCGGCTTCGCCCCTAAATTCTATGGGCTTTGCCCCAAGAGGTATTGAACTATTTAGGGGGGGGGGATTTGCTTTTTTTTTGAGGGGGGGGGGGGGGTCCAAACCCCCAAGAAAATAGCTTATAAGTAAAACCATCGCAGGACCAGTTGGTATATTCCCTGGAGAATAGAGCCCAATCGGTTAAGTGGTTACTGAGCATATAAGCTTCAGACAAACAGACGGAGAGACAGACATCGATCTACTTAAAGATATCTCAATCTTTTGTAAAAGAATCTATTTTAATCGCTAAATACTCCCCCTCCCCCCACCCTCCAATAAAAATAAACATTCTAACCCCTTATTTATTTTACCTTATTTAATTATTGGTGCTAAACTTTAGACATTATGAAATTGTAATTTGTTTTTAATCAGAAAGAGTTCAGAATTTTCTATCTATCTAATTATCTATCTATTTAATCATCTATCTAATCATCTATCTACATATCTATCTATCTATCTAACTAACTATCTATAGATTTCTATCTATCTATTTAGAGAGTGTCCCAGTAGCATGCAAACGCATTCACTGATGGAAAGAAAATTAGGGGACACACATTTATCTATCTTTATATCTAATTACCTATCTATCTACTAAATATCTATCTATCTATCTAGAGAGTGTCCAAGTAGCATGCAAACGCATTCACTGACAGAAAGAAAATCAGGAGACATAAATTTATCTATCTATCTAATCTATCTATCTATCTAATCTATCTATCTATCTATCTATCTATCTATCTATCTATCTATCTATCTATCTATCTATCTAGATAGTGCCCAAGTAGCATGCACATGAAGGAAAGAAAATCAGGAGACAAACATTTATCTATTTATCTATCTTATTTTCTATCTATCTTCATATCTAACTATCTATCTATCTAACTATCTACCTAACTATCTATCTATCTATCTATCTATTTAGAGAGTGTCCAAGTAGCATGCAAACGCATTCACTGATGGAAAGAAAATCGGGAGATACACATTTATCCGTAAGTATTTATTCTATTTTCAAAGGGTTATTAATGAAAAAAAATCTACTCTAAGGGCACTCCAATTCTTATAATAAAGAAACAGGATGTCTATCTGTCTTCTGTTTGTTTGTGTGTACCAAAGAATCTCGCTAACCGCTGAACCGGTATGGTTCTCCTTTACAGGGAAGCTTCTCATAGGTCCTTGGAAGGTTAATAACTTTTGGACGGAAGGGTACCACCACCCTTCCAATAAAAATTGCAAAAAAACTGATCTTAAATAGATTAAAAAACAAACTTTTTACGTGCCCCTCTAAAGGCCTCTAGGGGCGTAGCCGCTAGCAGTATATACTCTAATAGTGGTTTAACAAATTTTTGTTGGAAGGAAAGTGAGTAGTAAGTGAGTCAGTTAGGGAATAGGATACTCATCTAAACCTTGTTAACGTCAATAATGAGCCATTCAATTGATGGAAAGGTTGTATGCAAAGCACTTTCTTAAATATTCCTAATTATTTCAAACCAGCAATAGAATTTATGAATTAATTTTAAACATTACTTTTTCAAAATATTTAATATTTCATTTATTTTTTAGGAGAAGATCGAGCCAGACAAACGACAAGTCTTATAAAGTGTACAAAGTTAGATGAACACCAGTGAAAAATGTACAAATAGTGTACAGCAGACAGTGTACAAACTATCAGTGTACAGTATTGTACACATGTGCCAAAAAAACATGAGCAAAATTGCGCCAAAAATCACAATTTTATGATTAATTCTCGTTTTAAATGTTGTAAATAAAAAAAATATAAGTTTTAGCCAGTGATAAGGGCTTCATTAAAAATGGTACCTATTACTTCTTGTAAAAAATAATAACTTTTTGAAGATTTATTCTGAATTTCTGATTATGATATTATACACAAAAAAATATATATATTTAAATTAGAAGAGCTTTTATCTAGCGATTGTTCATGTACATGTTTGCTTCAATGTTATTTTTGTGTCAAAAAATTTTAAAATTTTCTGTGTTTTCCATTTATTCTCTTTCTAATTATATTTAGGGAGGGAGGGAAAATTAATTTAAATTGATATGGTACCCAAAGTTTTATGTACACTCTTCCTCATTCGTTGGCTTAACTTTGGGTACTTTTATTGAATCTTGATTGATTGGTTCAAACTACAAGTGTCCACACTTTTCAACCTATAATCATAATCTATAGAAGGGGTAATTTTATTCTTAAAAATTGGGGATGTATCAATTTATCGTTGATTGTCTTATCCCCTAAGATCCCTGAATGCTATCGCTTTTGACACTTCTTCCATTTATTAGAAGTTTAATATGAAAGCATATTTTAGATGATATTTTATCCATTTCTTTTATTATAGATAACTATTTCTCTACTTATAAATCCTTAGTAAATTACTTTTATTTTTTAAAGTAAACGGCATTTAATTTGATTTCTTGTTTAACCAGAATTCTAGAAAAACAGCGTAAAGTACCTCATAAAAAATGACGACATACAGTAAAATGACCAATGATAGGCCAGTATAAATTCTAATTGACCAAAGGTAAAATTCATATCTGCCTCTCATTGGTCATTTTATTGTATGACGTCATTTTTTGGCAGCACTTTACGCTGTCTCGAATTCTAGCGTTTTCGCGTTTATTAATCAATGACCATTATATATTAGAAGAATTTAAGGTGATTTCTCTCATACAGTCTAGCTAGCACTGGAACTCCTTACCCTCTTCGGGGGTCCCTTACCCTATGGGGTCTATATACACCAAGTACGCAATATAACCTAACCAAACTCGAACTTAAATGATATAAACTAACCCTTTCCCCCTAAAATTCAATTTATTTCAAAACAAAAGGGGATTTCTTTGCTCCACATGGCACAACGAGGGAAAATACCCAACATATTTATAAGAATGTACAAAACTACTCCTAGTTATATATTTGCATTTATCGCAGTGAAAACTAATAATTCTAGATACCTGCAATATTATATAGACCTGACATATTTAAAAGGGTCAAATGCAGTTCACGGTAAAAATATTCCTGGTAACGAATATCTCCAAAAATCTATGAATTTTAAAGGCTGCTAACTGCCAAACGGCTGAATGTACATTTCATGCCTGCAAACCGTTTTAAGCAGCATAGGAAGGCCTAAAAAAATCTGGAATGCCCTAGATCTAATGATGCACAGGGAAAGCTTCACTGAAGGAACAAAGCTTAAAATAAGTCTTTTTTCGCATTTAGTGCACTGCGAAATAATTGTACATTATTGATTAATGACTTTTGAACGATCACAGTCTATACGTTCCGCCGTTTGGCCGTTATAAGCCTTTAAAGTTCATAGATTTTTGGAGATATTTGTTACCAGTAACCTTTTACCGTAAACTGCAGTTGACCCAAAATAATAGATAAATACTTACTTTACACATATGTATATGTACACAATAAATAAAACTAAATTATTATCAAATATATAATATTTAACATATTCTACCTTAAAGGTGACTTATTTCTGATAAGAGGTGAAGATTTTGTTTATTTATTTTACATTAAATAGATTTTTTTATCGAATGTTGAACAAATGTAATAAGTATTTATAACAGCTTGATTTAAACAAAGCATTTGATTGTGTATTTTTTTTAAACTATTTTTCTAGTATTGCTTTGAAACTTGAAAAAATTATATATAGCATCGTATTTTAGACAATTTTCCACGAATATTTGTTAACCGGGGCCTTAGTCCCTTAGGAGTTAATAAAACTGATTTTAATCTTTTTATATAATATAATGCGATAAAAAACTATTAATTGGGGGGTATGTAAATTTTCACCTCTTGTTAATGAATAATCCTCTTTTTAACAAAGTTTAAAAATCTATTTTAATTTTTCATATAAAAAAATACAATTTAAACGCATTTCTTTCATAAAGCACAACCTCTTACAGTAAAATCTTTTTATATGTAAAATTTAAAATGGATTTAAATGGAATTCTTTATTAAATTTGTGCCCCAATGTAATTATAAATAATATTATACAAACGATGTTTTATATGAGACATTTACTGTAGTTATAAAATAGTAAATAAAGTGAAGCCAAAGTTTTATAATTACTATTCTATTAAGGCGGTTGCCTATAGGAAGAGTTCTGGATTTATACTTTTTGTAAGAGAGAGAAAGGGGACAATGGGCTGTTTATTACACTAGTCCCCCAAGTTTTATAATTACTTTTTCATAATCGTTGGCCCAACAACTTTTGGGACTTTAGTGAATTTTGGTTGGTTGATTCATTAAGTTGAGTGCTCAAACGTTTCAGTCCCTAATTTTAATCTACAAAAGGGGTAATTTTGTGTATCATCATTTGGGATGTACATCAATTTATTGGCCATTGTCTTATCCCTTTAGGTACCTGGGGATGTCATCATCCCTTTTAAATCTGACCTTCCATCCCCTCTTTCTACCTAAGATTCACACCACCTTGGTAAAAGCCTTTGCATGCCCCCAATTTTATTATAAGAAAGTACAAAAAGTACAAAAACAGAACTTTTCCCTTATACAACTTTTATTGCTATAAGTGTCTATATATAAATAGATTTTTTTATGATCCGAAATATATTCTCTTCTTTCTTAATTTTATTACAATCAATAGTTTTTAGAAATAGAAAAATTTTCTTCTTGTATAATATAAATTTAGGTATCATATTAAAACAGGAAATTGGCAACTAAGGAAAAAATATTTTACATTAAAAATTAAGGTGTAATTATGAAATATAATTTCATAGTTATAGGATGTTGGTTACTTCTAGTAGAATAGATTTAAACTAGCGGCTGCGTCTTTAGCCTCCAGGGGCATCTTATTGTCTTAGAAATAGATAAAAAAAGAACCTAGCAATAGTGTTTTACTTTTTATTTTTGTGACGTAACAAAAATCGAAGGATGAGAGGGGAGGTGGGAAAGGAAACCTCTAATAAAGAGATGGATTTTTGTTACGTCACAAAGATAAAAAGTTAGACACTATTACTAGGTTCATAAAAAATGTTCAGGACCATTACAAAGCTTCCTTTAAGTGAGGAACTCAATCGAATCAGTTGTAAGCAGATCTGAACAAACTTACTAAAACCTTACACGAATTGATTTACTTAGTAGATGGACTTACATTTAGCAAACAAATATAGCCAAAAAGTTTGCATGGAAAAGTAAAACATTAAGTCGATAACTTTTGACCAGCATTTCAACTAAATGAAAATTGTATTGAATATGTATAATTTTCTTTAAATATTGCAACATCTATGTATATTTCTTTCCGCCATTCAAGTAGCTAAAATATAGCCTGATTTGAGACTTGCATTTATTTATGTTTCTTATTCTTATCTTTTTTTTCTGCGTTGTTATTTTTACACATTACCAAAAGTCGATGCAAAAATGATCAACATTAATGTAGAAAAAAGAAAGTTTTTGCAAGTACTTTGCAAACTTTTTGTAAACATTTACTTCTTTTCTGTGTATAAAAAGAACATTGAGCAAAGGTCATAGTTATATTTTTATTCAAACAATACATTGGTTTAATTCTCTTACAACTAATTAATTTTTTGGCTGGTCTCATTCAAAACTATCTCTTGTCTACAGAACCCCACCCCACCCTTATTTTATTTTTTTTGTATATATATTTCTAGCCCCATCACGAGGCCCTTGCCCTGCGGTACCTTATCACTTGATCTATTTACTTGATAAAACCTAACCTAAAATAATCATAAAATACACTTATTTTTCCACTAAAATATCGTTCAAAGGTCCAAAATGCAATAGAAAGAAAAGAAACCGTCCAATTTTGATTCTAAGGTTGAAAATTAAGACCTAACATTGCTTTTACTCAAACAGTTGGATATATGTGTCCAGTAAGATGTCGAAAAATCACAAAGTACAAAGATGTATAAAGCCAGTTTTTTTGCAATTTTGCTGGAGATTGTTAGGTGCATTCAAGATGGAGAAACTGGGATTTTGGAAAATTGGCTTGCCTATAGTTGCTAGTATAAAATTTTTATATTATTTATAAATTAATATAGATTTTTGTTTGTCCATTAAGATCTTGCCAGCCACTGAACCGATTGTGCTCCTCATCTAGGGGAATCCTAACAGGGTTTTATTTAGGCTATAATCTTCTGTCCACTTCCTCCCCAATCGGATACAGAGCCCCTAGAATCTAATTTAAAGCCACTCAGATAGAAGGAGGGGACTATAGGCTGTTTATAAGTCCCCAAAGTTTTATAATCACGTTTTCGTATTCGTTGGGTTAACAACTTTGGAGACTTTAGTGAATTTTGATTGGTTGCTTCTTTAATTTGAGTTTCAAGCGTTTCAACCAATAATTTTTACCTACAGAAGGGGTAATTTTGTGCATCATCATTGGGTATGTACATCAATTTATCTGCCATTGTCTTATCTCTTAAGATCTTTGAAAGCCGCTAGTATAATTATAAAGAAGTTGCGCTACATAAAAAAAAGACATTAGTTGATCTAATTGATGACTATCTCTTTTTATTCTAGACATATTATAACAAATGTCCATTTCATGGTCCAATAAAATTCCACTAATGGATATAGAATACGTGGATATATTGGTTAGGAAAAATTTGTTGCAAATTTTGGTTGCTACAATCTTACTCATTTATTGGTCAGTTCATTCATCCACTAGGAGGGGAGGAGACCGGATAAAGGGGGTGGATGGGGGATATCATTATTTTAGCCAGCTGTGAGTTTCACTTATTAGAGTAAATGAAAACCTGGTGGAACATCTAAGTAATAAAGTATCGATATTTCCACTTAACTTAGAATCTTAAGCTATCCTTATACTAAAGTAACAGGATGTTTGTCTGTCTGTCTGTGTGTCTGTACCGAAGGATCTCGCTAACCGCTGAACCGATCGGGTTCTCCTTAACAGGGTAGCTTCTCATAAGTCCCGGGAAGGTTTATAACTATTTTGGGGGAGGGTACCACCACCCTCCCAAGAGAAATGACAAAAAAATCGAAATTTTTTTTAATTTAGGGGAGACTTCAACGTCAAATAAGGTGGTATCGTACATAAAAAATTTACTTTAACAAAAAAAACATTTAAAGTGCAACTAGAGGCCTCTAGGGGCGTAGCCGCTAGTAAAAATATATAGTGCTATATAAAACCAGGATAAAAATATAGAGTGCGGCACATAAATACGGACTATTTCTAATTTGTAAACAAATGAACATAAAATCGTCAATTTTAAAGATTTTATTGAATTTTAAAAACTGGGAAGCAGAATAGGTATATGAATACTAAATTATTTAATAAAATCACTGTAAGCCTTAATAATCGCCTCTACCCGCCCCCTGAACCGCCAGCAGGTCCTGGCCACCATGTCCCTGTCCAAGCTGGCAAAGTTCTCCTTGATAGTGGCAATGAGGGAGGTCTTTGTGGTTTACGCACGTCTATTGATGTATGCTTAAATGTAGCCCCGGGCCCAATAGTTCATTGAATTAAGATCTTGGCTGCTGAAAGGCCAAATCTCCTTAGGGACGTGAGTAACTGAAGGATAAAAATTCACCCACCATTCAAGCTACCCTTTTAAATTTGCCGGAGTACTGCTTCGCTTTTATGGATGTTGTCATCTTATTTATTGTTTCTATGTGTTTTATAACAAGTTGTTTACACACAGTACAAAATAACAGTATATTCAAATTAAACATAAATATTTAAAGAAAGAGCAAGTAGTATAGTAAAGGTTTTTCTGCAGGGAGGTAATTGGGCTGTTTATTACACTAGTCCCCAATTTTTTTTGTTGACTTGTAATTTTGATTGGTTGATTCATTAAGTTCAGTGTCCAAACGTTTCAACCACTACAGAAGGGGAAATTTCGTATATCATCATTAGGGATGTACAACAATTTATCAGTTATTGTCTTATCCCTGTAGATCCTTGAAAGTAAAGGGTTTTCTGTTTATGTTAAAGGGATATTATTTTAATCTTATGATGAAAGATTAAGTGTTTTTACAACACATAGAGTATAAAATAGAATAAGATATATACAACAAAAATACAAACTCTCACAGAACTATAGAAACATTAGATAATTGGTTAGGCTATTGATTAAAACAAATTTATTGGACTGATAAATAGATATATAGATTGATGGATATATAAATACATTGATTAATAGTTGGATAAGTTGGAAATAAAAATAGTTTAAAGGTCGGATGGATGGATAGAAGAATGAATGGATAGATAGATGGATGTCGGGATGGATTAAATAGATGGATTAGTAGATGAATAGATAGATGGATGGATGGCTGGATGGATACATAGATAGTTACATGAATGGATGGATAGATAGATTAATTTGTAGGGACAGATGAATAAATATATAGGGGAATTATGGATGGATAGATGGATGAGTTTGAGAATTTGAAATGGATAAAGGAATAAATGAATTGATGGATAAAAAATAATTGATAAAAAATCATGGATGGATAATTGTTCTTTAGATAAAAAGATGGTTAGATAAATTAATAGATGGATGGATGAATGAATAATTGGTTATAAAATTTAATAAAAAAAAAGAAAATTACAATTTGTAGTAGTTTTAAACAAACACCTTACACTTAAGACTTAAGAATAACATGCCTAGTTTTTACTACTCGATATAATAACATTAGGTGTCTACTTTGCATATTAGGTCAGGGATCTAAAGGGATAAGACAATGGCCGATAAATTTATGTACATCCCAATGATGTTATACAAAATTACCCCTTCTGTAGATTGTAGTAGTTGTTGAAAAATTTGGACACTCAGCTTAATAAACCACCAACCAATCACAATTCACTAAAGTCTCAAAAGTAGTTGATCCAACAAATAAGAAAATTTTTTTATAAAACTTTGGGGACTAGTGTAATAAACAGCCCAATATCTCCTTCCACCCAGGTATTAAATACTAAATGATAAACTATCATTAAACATAAACAATATCTTTTTACTTTAAAATAACAATTTATAATTATATAATTATTCTTATGGTAAACATTTAAATTAACCTTGTTTAAAAATTTAAAGAATTCTATTTGTGACATACTTTTACTGGGAGTGGGGACAAAACACCTAATTTAAAAATACCTAATTTAAAAATGCCTAATTTTATAAATGTCTAATGTGACAAAACACCTAATTTATAAATACCTAATTTAAAAATGTCTAATTTAAAAATACCTAATTTTAAAAATGCCTATTGTGACAAAACACCTAATTTTAAAAATGCCTAATTTTATAAACACTTAACTATAAATACCTAAGTTTAAAAATACCTAATTTTATAATACCTAATTTAAAAAAACCTAATTTTAAGCATATCTTAAAACTGTTGTTGAATATATTAAACCGGCGGCTACGCCCCCTAGAGTTCTCTAGGGGCAATTGCAGTGCGGAGGGGAATTCAATTAGTCGGGGGGGGGGGGGGGCTACGACCCCCTCCAAAATTTCAAAATATAGTTTTAAATAGAACACTGGACGGACGTACGAACGGACCAACCCTAATCGTAGAAAAGCTTCGCTTTTAAAAATAAAATTTTATGATTAGTTTGTGGCACCTCAAATGAGAAATAAATTAATTAGTTAAATCAAAGGTTAAAGGACAAAGAAAATGAATTTTAATTTTTATTGGTTTCTTCCCCAACCTAAGTAGCCGCTGCGTCACTTTCTTGTGGGGTAATAGTTGACCATCCCCCATTTTAGTTCTAGTTTTATAAAGAAAGATTGAAGAAATATAAAAAACGGAGGGGAGGGGGGGGATTTTTTCAAAGGGCAATTTCTCATTGGATGGTGTTGGTAACTTCCCCAAAAGCGTTATAAACCTTCCCATGACCTACGGGAAGCTTCATTGTAAAGATGAACCATATTGGTTCAATGACTAGCGAGATCCTTCAGCAAGAACAATCAGCCAATTGGATTAATGTTATTAAAATTTTAAGTATTTTAGTGAAAAAAATAGATATTTTAGAATTAGGCATTGTTAAATTAGGCGTTAAGATAGTTTAGAATTAGGTATTTTTAAATTAGGCGTTTTTAAAATTAGACATTTTTAAAATTAGGTATTTTTAGTTAGGCATTTTTAGTTAGGCGTTTTTAAATTAGGCATTTATAAATTAGACATTTATAAATTAGGTGTTTTTAACGTAGGTGTTTTTAACATTAGGTATTTTTAAACTTAGGTGTTTTTAGTTAGGCATTTTTAGTTAGGCATTTTTAAATTAGGTGTTTTGTCCCCACTCCCTTTTACTGTGTCTTGTATTTGTTAATGAAATTACAGTGTGTTTTTTTTAGTAGAACTTTTTTGAAAGCAATTTTATCCCACTTATAGTTATCAGAATTTAATGATTAATGGCTTATTTTCTTCGTTTTTTAGCCATTTATAGAACATCAAAAAAATATTTCAGTTTTTATTAAAAAAGTGCAGAAAAAACAAAAATTCAAAACCTAGGTGTCATCATCTAAAAATGGTGTTAGCGCATTTTTCTCATGCTCAAATCTGCTACCCTTTGCAAGAATGGCTGCAAAACGCTTCAAAGTTGAGATACAGAGTTAAAAATTGATACAGATACTTTTGGGGACATGTACTAAAACATATCAAAGTTTGAAGGCCATATCTTAACAAGGGAGAGAGTACAGGCCCTCCAAAGTCGACTACTGAAAATCCAATTTTTTTCTTGCAAAGGGTAGAAGACTTGAGCTTAAGAAAAATGCGCTAAAACCATTTGTAGATGTTGACACCTAAGTTTTGTATTTTTGATTTTACTGTACTTTTTTTTAATAAAAACTGAAAATTTTTTTGATGTTCTATAAATGGTTATAAAAAACGAAGAAAATAAGCCATTTATCATTAAATTCTGACAACTATAAGTGGGGTAAAATTGCTTTCAAAAAAGTTCTCATAAAAAAAACACACTGTATTAATATTTAAATGCACTGTAATGGACAAGTGTTATTCTTTAAATTATTTTCTTTGCTTAATCCTTCAAAATTTCCTAGTTTTGCCTATAAGAGGAAACCTTAAATAATAGACCAGTCTAAGAAATTTTACAAGAATATCTATTAAGAAATCAAATCTAATTAAGTAGAGAGATTACTCTTATAATTCTATTTCTAATTAATATATACTGCAAGATCAGAATCGATTATGATCCATACTAAAAAAATCGTGCATCGTAAAAAATGTAAAGAATTAATTACTATATATTGGCAAGGGACTATTTACATATTTAACTTCTAGCGAATCACCCCTTCAGGGTCACTTGAGATAATTGGGCGGGGTGAGTCTTGTCGACTTTTAACTATTCATTTTAGTTTTAAAACGAAAAGGTAACACAAAATTGAAGGCGTATTGTTAGTCGGTTAGCCAGATCTAAAGCAACAGACAAAAAAAAACTTTATGTAATAGGACAAAGGGGTCAGAAGAAAAGCCTTAAAGCCATTTCCATGACTTCCTTTGAACAAATTTAACTGAAAAGAAAAGATACCAGAACAATTATGGCAAATTATTGAAATTTGTAAAGGAAAATAAGAAAATTCGGGTGTAGTCCCTTTCGTGGCAACGACTTTTAAGGGGCGTTATTATAGGTTATTTTAAGTTAAGTTGGGTTACGTGATTGCCCCGCAGGGGCTAGAAATAGGGGAAAAGCTACTGTGAAAATACGATGAAACGCCCCTTAAGGGGACTATACCCGAAAAATCTTTACCTTTGAAAATTTTCATCCTTGTTCCGTTTAAAAGTTATTAAGAAGAAAAAGAGTACAATATGTGCACTAGCAGGGATAAAGGAGTATGTTAATGGAAGAAAATAAACTATGACAGATACCCAGTAGCCTAAAAATGTGGTTTGTAAAATACAAGGGTAAGTGAAATTTAAAGTTTTGCTCATACGTTAAATTTATAATTGATTTTAAAAATCTTTTAGTTTAAAGATTTTAGAAAACATGTATGAACTGTACAAAATCTAACTCAGAAATAGCCTGGCATTAAAACAACATTTTAAAAATTGAAAATACAAATTTTTGGTATTTCTATTTCTTCAAAATATTTGAGAAGAGATCCTATCCTTGTTTCCATGGTGCATAGGATACAGATGCTTTCAATGCCTAAATAATCTAAGAATCTTTGATAGGACAATGGAAAAAAATGGTTGTTATGGGTTGCTTACTTTTTTGCAGGGTCGATAAACCTTCCCTGGACATATAAGAAGCATCACTGTAATGGAGAACCATATCGGTTTAGCGGTTAGCGAGATCATTAGCTACACACAGACTGATATACATCATATCTTTTTGATATAAGGGAAACATTATAATAATTGGGAGAATTAGTTTTTTATTTGTTTTTTAAGATCTCGCTAACCGATTTTGTTATTCATTTTAGAAAAGCTTTAGATAGGTCCTGGGATGGTTTAAGCTATTTTTATTAGACCCCTGGAAAAAAAATGTTAGGGGCGCAATCGCCAGAATATTTAAAAGTAGCAGAATGTATGTAAATGTGTATGTCTATTATGCTCTTGAAATCCACTGAAATAATAGACCAAGATAAGAAAAAATATATCGTTGCTTTCCCTTATAGCACCTTTCAAGCACAGAAACCCTCTTGCCTTACTTTTTTAATAAATTATAAATATGGGGGAAGGGGAGGATCAGCGTGGCCTATAACTGCAGTAAGTTAACCCTGCGGGTCATTCAGTACCATATAACTATAGCTAACATAACATAAAGTAATGAACAAAAAAGAACTTAAAACTACCCCAACACTTTTTCAAATTTATTAAAAAATTTTTACTCTTCTATTATAAATTCTAGCTTTTTCTATGTAGGAAAGGAATACAACATAGAAAAGGCACAAGGACTCTGGTAGGAAAATGACAACTTATTCATACGTACTGTACTAAATAAATCATTACTTGGACTAATTTAACCAAATTAGGTTTTTTTGGGGTTTTTGATATTTCATACAACCCCCTTAAGTTATTCATTACAGTAAAATACAATTTTAAAATTTATTTACTGTGTAAATATGCATAAATATGACGTTTTTACTGACAATTATGTTGATTTTTACTCAAAGCATATATCTTGTAGACAATGAAATGATTATAACTTTCGTTCTATTTAAGATAAATTGATGAAATAAAAAGTACATTCAATTTTATTAAGCTGAAAAGTCACTTATTGATATTAAGAAATAATAAACCCCTTTGAGTGGGGGAGGGGGGGGGGCGTTGAGTATCGAAATAAGAAACTAATGTAAATTTCTTTTCTACGGTGGGTTTTAATGATTCATATAGCAGCCAAACTGTTTTAGGCAATACCCATTTGTCTGTCTGTCCTTTTGTCTGTCTGTCCCACCACTTGTCTGTCTATCTGTCTAACTGCCTCTCTTTTGGATTTCAATGAATCATCTAGCATAGCCTAATTGTAATTTGTTAATGCCTCAAAGACTCTCTGTTACTATTTACCTGTCCCTCTGTCTGTCTGTCTGTCCCTCTGTCTGTCTGTCCCTCTGTCTGTCTGATCATTCACAGGTTCTCTATTGGATTTTATCTAATTAATTGTCTATTTTAGTAAAACTTTGATAATTCTTCTTGCCCGTCTGTCTGTCTATCTACTTAGTTTCTACCCTTGGTCTAACAGACTTATTCACTTAATTTATAAAAAATTAGATTTAACTAATAATATGGTGGTATCTTGTACCAAGAGATACACAAATAACCTTGTGTTGAAAAAAACAAATAAAAAATGATTCAATTTCTTCTATGAAGAAAAGTGTAATACATGTTCCTTTATTCTCTTTGTACATCAAAAATATGTTTCAAATTTATAATATCAGGTTATATTCCATTAATTTATTAACAACTAAATTTTTTGACACCCCACTTATGACTTTTAACAGCCCCCTTAAACTAAAATCAAGGGTGATTTTATTAAGATTTTACCAAACCTACTTTACATAAGAAATTTATTACATTTTAAAATTTTTTTTATAAAAAGAGGATTGGGATATATCTCCCTCCCAACATTAACTTTAAAAACTATTGTAAAATATATTAAAAGTTATAAACATATATCTATCAAGATCATTAAAGGGATTAACTCAAGTTTGAGGGGGGGGGGGGGCTTAATGCAACCATCTCGTAATCAATGCACAAATTGCACTTAGAATTCGAATTTTGTTACAAAACTTGGCATGAGTAATCCTTGGTACATCTATTTTCCCAAAATGGAACAAAAAGTTGCAAAAGTGACGGCTAACAGCTGGCAGCTCAATCATTTAGCTGTTTTTAGGCTATATTCAGGGCGAAACTATCATTAATTGCATAGGAATCAACTTTTTGAAACATATTTTTGCTTTAAATATCCATTTTTAAAATTTCTTGTACCAGCTGCTAGAACTGACTGAAAATGGCTGGGAGCGGCTAAGAGTATGAAGAGTATATAGGGCTTGTAACATGTCTAGTGGTAGGTTTTTATTGGTACTGAGCTCAAAAATACTACTATAAATAGTGGGGGTCCATCCATTTGGCAGCTGGGGCTGTTACACAGACTGTTAAAAACCTACCTAGAGACACGTCACACGCCCTATCTACTCATTCTACTCTTGGCCACTCCCAGCTGAGCTGCGGCCATTAGCAAGCTGCAAAATTAATTTTTTTGTGGTATTTTAAAAATTAATAAAATGAAATTAATGGTCTTCTTATCAATAAAGGGGGGTTTGGTGCTGGAAGGTGGGCAAAATTGATATATATTGAGCTAAAATTTTTAAACTACCTGGTCCAGTAGTTACTGCATCTAAAAGAAAAACAAAATTAAATTTTTTTTTTAAGTTAGGTAAGAAAAACTGCAAAAATGGAATTTGACTTTGCAGATTTCTTGCTACACCTTCATATGTTATTATTGAGACTGCTCCATTTTTTTGGTAAATTTCAGGTTTATATTTACATACTAGAATTGAAATTTTGTAAAAATCTTTAAAATTGAGATCACACAAAAGAACCAAAAAAACATTCTTTTTGCAGATTTCAAAAAATTTGAAGTGCTTGTAAGGTCACAATTATTGCATCACAGAAAAAAATATTTAGCATGGGTCATTATTTTGCTTAAATCAACCACATTTTTACTGGGGGCAAAAAAATTTTCAAAATTTTTTCATGGTGGGATGATTTAATCTACAATATATACTTTTGGCTGTTGACAGCTGTTATCAGCCATTTTTGGCAGTTTTCAGCTGTTATGACAGTGAAATCTAGAAATTAAAAAAGTGTTTTTAGTAATATGTCCTTGTCCATAACATAAAGTTATAATGTTAATTAAGAAAAGTTTAATTCCATGGAAATATTCAATTTTTATATCCTTATAAGCCATTACCCAGCTGCCACTATTTTTGGTAGTATTTTTCAGCTCAACACCCCTTAAAACCTATCCCTAATGGATGATTCCTACGTAATTATTGCTGGATTTGCCCTGAAAATAGCCCCAAAATGGCTAAACAGCTGAGCAAACAGCCCTTAGCCATTACTTTTCAAATTTTTTGTTCCATTTTGGGAAAAAAGATCTACCAAGGATTACTCATGCCAAGTTTTGTAATGAAATTCGAATTCTAGGTGCCATTTGTGCATTGATTACATGATGGTTGCCTTAACACCTCCCCCCCCCCTTAAGCTTAACTTATTGTTAAAGAAGGTGTATCAACTTTTTTTTTATGGCTAGCCGGTTCTTTTAGTAAGTAGTAGATGTAAAATTTTTCATAGAATTCAGATATGCAATCGGTTTTTTTGTAGACCTCTTATTTTTTAAGTAATTTAAGTTTTTTAAAAAAATAATTAAGTCGGTTTTAAAGTACTAAAACGCAACAAAATAAAAGAAGAAAATGGCCAGTAAGAACAAAAATAGTAAGATCTTTAATTTGACACCTTACTTTTAAAATTCTGTTGAGTAATTATTGAAAAAATCTATTTTTTTAACCTCGGTTTAATAAAAACTTTAGACCTAAATATTTTCTCAAACAGACATAAAAAACATGGGTTCATATATACCTTTAGAATCAGAAAAATATTACGAATCCATTGTAAGCAAAATTGAAAAAAAGTAAAAAAATAAAAAAATATAAAAATGGCCAATTGTATTTTTTGTTCTGGCAACACTATCGTCTTCCCTTTTTTACCCCCTCTTTACCCCCTCTATACCCCCTTCTCATTTTTATACCCAATTCAAAAGTTAAGACGTTGCCTGTACAATATAATATGATATTTTCATATAATTCCTTTTATTGTAGTTTATATACTATATTGTAAACTTTTTTTTTCAATTTTGCTTACAATGGATTCGTAATATTTTTCTGATTCTAAAGGTATATATGAACCCATATTTTTTTACTTGTGAAATGATAAAATTGAGTTCAAAGTTTTTATTCTCGTGGGTTTAAAAAAATCGATTTTTTCAATAATTACCTGACAGAATTGAAAAAGTAAGGTGTCAAATTAAAGATCTTACTATTTTTGTTCATAATGGCCATTTTCTTTCTTTTTTTTTGTTGCATTTTAGTACCTTAAAATCGACTTAATTTTTTTTTTTTAAACTTAAATTACTTAAAAAATAAGAGGTCTACAAAAAAACCGATTGCATATCTGAATTCTATGAAAAATTTTACATCTACTACTTACTAAAAGGACCGGCTAGCTATAAAAAAAAAAGTTGATACAACTTCTTTTGAAAAACAGACCTACTAAGGACTACACATGCCAATTTTCATAACAAAATTTGGATTAATTGATTATGGGATGGTTGCATTAACATATGTATGAGAGTTTCCTCATGTCTCAATTAACTAATTAAAAGTTGTACAGTACAGTTGTACAGAATATTGCAAGATTTTTTTAGTAAAGTCTGGTAATTAATTTACCTAAAAATAGATAGCATAGAATTATCTGAATCAGTGACTTGCTTAAATACACCCTCCTTAAACACCCCCAACCCCACTTTATTTTAAGGGGTGTAAATTTATTTCCTTTATACCCCCTTGGAATTTATAGAGGGGTGTATCTGAGGGTGTAGGCTCTTGTCAAGAGGGTGGACATGATTGGACACCTAGGGAGGTGTATCCATCTCCCTTTATTTTACAAGGGTGGTGTAAACAACCCCTATACCAACCTTTTGCACGCCTTTGATCTTAACTATACTTTTAGAGAACATAAAGTTGTAAATTCAGTAACTATTCTACAAAAATTATCTTCCTAAATTGATATATGATTTTCAGGGTAATCTCCGGTGGACTAAACATTAAAATTTTATGGAAAAAAAGATATCTTTGGAACATGCATGTCTTGAAATTATCCCCCCTTTGTACTCAGTACGCATTTTTAATTCTAAGTGCGTCAATTTTGCGTTTAAAGATACCCTTAGTTTAAGCATTAATTTCTCCAAAAAATGATAAAAAAAGATAATTTTTTTTTGATAAAATGATAAAAGTATGTGTAAAATGAAATAACCAGCAAAAAAAATTACAAAATTACGTTAAATAGAACGAAAATTAGAGCGTTTTGTATGCCTTATAAAATGCGTATTTCTCATGAAAATTGTAACGATTTAGTGTCTTGAGTAAAATATTTACAAACTTCCCGCTTTTATAAGTAGCTAGAGCCTTTGTGAAGGATGAGGAAAATTGCACATATCAGCCAGCAAGCTACATAGCAAACCAGTGGGAGACAGGGAGGGAGGGGACATTGGGCTGTTTACTACACTAGTCCACAAAGTTTTATTATTACGTTATCAAATTCCTTAATTCAACAACTTTTAGGACTTTTAATATATTTTGATTAGGTTGGTTTAAAAGTCGAGTGTCCAAACGTTTCAACCACTAATTATAATCTACAGAAGGGGTAATTTTTGTGTTTTTTTCATTGGAGATGTACAACAATTTTTAGGCCATTGTCTTATCCCTTTAGATCCCTGAGTTAATAGATGGATAGAGAGAGCTATAAAGTGGGTGCATTAATACAACCACACCCAAACACACCCTCTGTACACCACACACAACCCTAAAATGCACACACACAAACACACACACAGAAAAGTGTGGTTGCATCTTTTCACCCCCATATATAAACACAAGTGTGGTAGGGGTGAAGCAGTTCAACCCTACTGAGCGAGTTCGATTCAAACGAGCCCCTAGCCTTAAAGATTCTACCAATAAATAACTACAAGGAGTTACTGATTAAAGGATATATTTCGAACTGATTCATTACAATAGATATACATGTTTATATAGCAAATAGAAGTATAATAATAGATTATGAGGGGTAGCTGGTGATGGGTTCCTTTGAGCTGGGGGCTGTGTCCACAGGCGCAAAGGTAGGAGGGAAGGCTGCCTCCTTGGGGTAGGCAGGTGATGGCAGAGAAAGGGGAAGGTCCGGCTGCGGCAAGGGGGTGTTATGCCGATTTCACAAGGCATAAATAGTCGAACCGACAGAACAGAATTGTAGAGTAACCACGCATAAAATAAAAAGGGGAGAACCAGCCTATATAGTTACAGACTATATTTATGATAGTAAGGAAAAAAAGCGAATAATAGAGTAACAATGGAGTGCTATAAAAAATACATAACAGAACAAATTTTTCAGGTAGAAAACAGCTACATAATGAACAATTGGATACACACACAATAGAAGAAATAAGAAGGATAAAACAAGAAAAGATATCACAGAAAAAGAAAAATATTATAATTTTAAGAAACATGTTTAAGTAATAATTACATTGATAGTTATTTTTATTTTTATAATGTTAGTGAGTCTAAAATAACTCCATAAGAAGAATGCAAAATAGGATATACGTATTTTTGGATGAGTCATCGCTATGCATATATATATATATATATATAGGTATACAAACGTTTCAACCCCTTATGGAAAAACAACCCTTTATACAAAAGCACAGAAAACGATTATGCATCTCTACAGGTATAAAAAGGGAAAACCAGCTAGATATGATACCAGTCATTCCAGCTTGGTCCCTTGGTCAACAAATCTTCACAGGTTAGAAATTTTTAGGTTCGGTAAAAGTTTTTCTTTGGTAGATAAAAGGTGCTTTTCTATTTCTGTGCTGGCGTTTTCTTTAACTTTGATTTTCCCTTATTCTCTTGTTGATTATTTTGGACTTTAACTTTTTGATAGTTTGAGAAACATTTATTTTAACTTTACAGTTTTTTTTATCCATCTCTTTTTTCCACTTCTTTTCTTTTTTCACTTTAACAGCAATATTCTCTTAGCCTAAAAATAAAAGAACTTGTTAAAAATTAGCCTAAGTATTTCACATAGTTTTTTATATTCAAAAACATCTTAGTTCTAGTAGTAGAAGGATTAGAAATACTTCTGTCTTTTTTTTCCTTGAGGAAGTATAAAAACATAGTCGATATTTAGTTTAGTTTTTAAGGATCAAACTTTAGTTATAAGGTAACATTACAATACATGTTATATTGTCTTCCTATTGTAATATCTATTTTGATTGCATTTATAATTATTTTTAAATTCTGTATTTAAAGAAAAAAATTATTATTGTCTTGTAATATTAAGTGTCGATTTTATTTTTCATATCAGCATTTTCACTTGCATAACTGATAAGTAAAAATAAATCAAAAAGAAAACAATTTTGAATAACTTGCCTTTTTTTTATTACATCCGATATATAAGAGAAAACCTCTCTCTTCAGGAAAAATAATTGTTTTTCATTCGATCCATTCTACCATTGCCATTCAGAATAAGAAAAGGTTGTTTGTTGATTCTCGCGCTTCGCATTTAAGGACTCGACTCAAACCCGGTACTCGTCCCCGTGCTCTTGTACCTAAACAAAAAAAATAACATCAGATATAATAAACCCAATAATCGCATTAGTGGCAGTAGTGCATCCCTTTTGTTTTTAAGGACCGAACTCGTGCTTGCCTACTGTATTCTACTGAAAGAAAAAGATATAGTATCAGAAGCATTACTTCTTTGATTATCCTGAAAAACAAGAGATAAGATTTAAGGTTAATTTTTTTTGAGTATAACCACTGAACCAATTTTGCTACTCGTCTATCTCTCCGCTATTAACATCTAAATAAAGAAAATATAATATCCATCTCTTGACGCCGCTCAAAAAGATTTTATTCTGATCTAAAGACAAATAAAAGATTTTATCAAAGGGAAAAGTGATTTCACCTTAACAGGGGAGGTAGACATCTCCCGGCAAGGCAGGTGACTGGGGACTTGGGGTTGAGAGGGGCCGCGCCCCTCCCACTATAAGAGGCGTCCAATTTGACCGCTGCTTGTGAGGTGTAGGCAAGGCCCAGAAGGGGGCCGGGTGGAATGGTGATAAACTAGGATTAGCGCTGGGTTGTGATTTGATAAGCCGAAGCATAGCATACTATATGAAAGGCTTGTCCGTATGATGCCGCCTACCACACAAGCACTCTCTAAAACTCTGAAACTTTTAGTAACATCAGGGAGGAAGGGGACATTGGACTGTAAATTATATTGTTAGCATAGGCGTCCAAGCTTTTTTATTTGGGGGGGGGGTAAAATTTTGAAAATAAAAATTTTGGGGGTGCCTACGGCACCCTCAAGCTCATTTTGGGGTGGGTAATTTTTTGATTTATAGAGGCATTTTTTTTATTTGGGGGGGTAAAAATTGAAAACCCAAAATTCATTTGGGGGGGGTAATCACCTCATTACCCCCCCCCCTTGGACGTCTATGATTGTTAGCCTAAAAACTTTGGGTACTTTTACCAAATCTTGATTGGTTGGTTCAAACTAGCAGTGTCAATACCTGAGGTGAATTCTTAAAAAAAAAATTGCCTCACTAAAATCAGTTTGCCCCACTAAAATCAGTGAGGCTCACTAAAAATTTAAAGGGGATAATTTTGCCTCACTAGAATTTTAGTGGGACAAACTGATTTTAGTGAGGCAAAAGTTTTTTTAAAGAATTCACCTCTGTTCTAATGTACATAATAAGGGAAATCATAATCATTATGGAAGTACAGCATGTTACCATCCATTGTCTTATGCCTTAAGATCCCTGAATGGTATGCACATAAATTTTGTTTAGTTTTGTATTATGTAATACTTTGCTAAATAAAGTTTATTACAACAAAATTTACATTTTTAAAAGAAAGTTTTCTGCCCTTAGGATAGGTCCGTCTGTCTGTATCGCATAGCAATGATCATTGAAATTCTAGAATTGTCCTATTGATTCTAAACATTAACAGTTTGAAAAATGTAGCAACTCTATATTCATTTAAAAATTCTGTATGTCCATTTTAAATATGATGACTTTCAAGCTTTACTTACAATATTTAATTTTGTTTTGATTATCCCATTGCCCTGATTTTCTGGAACATTGATTCTAAGGACGAATAGGCACAATGTTAAAACTGTCCTTCACATAAAAGTAGTTGGAAGAGTGTGTATGTGCTGGAAATATTTTTTAATGAAGCTTGGTGTTGGACTTTACCATAATTTACTATTTTTTCCACGGAAAATAAGAAAAGATAAATTAACCATAAATGATATCTATAGCTTTTCAAAGCTATCCCGAAAGTAAATTCTTGAATACTTGATAAGAATATTTTTGCTGATTTATTTCAACAAGTTTGCGGAATGTTAAAAGGTATGTAATAGCAAAGGTATGAAAAATAAACAGTTTTAAAATAGACAAAACATTTCTAGACTAACCTCAAACATTAATATGCATTAAGCCTAAGAATAAGAAGTAAAATACTTTGTTTATTTTAGGAAAGCACTTTTACTTTTTTGTCAAAATTTGTTATAAACAAGGATGACAACATCCATAAAAGCGAAGCACTGAAACGGTAGGACAAACGGACATTAACACTTGTATAGTATCTGAACTGAATAATCAGAATTTAAAAGTATAAGAGTCGAAGCAAAATTGTAAGTAAATATGTTGAAAAACTGCTTGAAGCAGGATAATATTTATGGACATACTTACATTTTTGGACTTGATTATAGAGTTGCTTCGCTTATAATATTGTTCTTTGTTGTCCCAGGAATCAATATACCAAAAATCAGATCAAACGGATAATTAGAACACTTGAAAATTTGTTGTTAAAAAAGTAGAAAAATCAACATGTTAAAAATGGACGTACGGACATTCTGGTAATGATTATAGAGTTGCTACGCTTTCTAAATCGTACCCAACTACTACAGGAATCATCATGCAAAGTTTGAAATCGATAGGACAATTCTAACATGCCTAAATTAACGAATAAAAGCTATCTATCTCGGACGGACGTACGGACCGACCCTAATTATAGAAAAGCTTCGCTTTTAAAAATGTGGAAATATTTAAAGGGGAAAATTTGTCATCAATTTAGCTTGCTAGTAGGACCTCATTTAATAGTTAGTTCGTTCATCCAGCCGGAGTGGTATGAATGGTTTATAGGGGATGGATGGGGAGTATCATTATCATAGCCAGCTGCAAGTATTACTTTATCAGGGTACATGAAAATCTGGTGCAACATCCAAGTAATAATATAATATATTGATTGAAATCACTAAGAATACTTTTTCTTTCAGTTTTTATTTTTACAATGGAAAGGTTGTATTATGTAAAGTTGTAAACACTTTTAAATGGTGAAATTTGCACATTTTTGTAGTACAATTACTTTATAACGAAGGTTATGTCTATTCATTCATACTTCATAGTGTGTTATTAAAAATTAAATTAAAAGATTCATAGAAAATAAAAACTCCTTGGTATTGAGTAATCAACCTAAATATCATATTTCGTCATTATTTGACAATGTCTACCAACAGATGATCGACTTAACTATATCTAAAATTTTTAGAGCTTCTTAATTATGTTTCTGGGTCTGAGTTAACTCTATAAATTTGAAGATATTTATTTATATTAATGCAATGTTTCAATCATGGAATATCTTTACAACTTACAACGCTTTAAATAGGTTATATTAGATGACAAATCAAATCTAATAAACATGAAATCATAATTTTTTATGTGACTCTAGGTTTTATTAGTTTTCAAAAACATTTGAACTATATCAGGATTTTAAAATATACCGAGAAGGAAGACACGGTTTGGAAATTAATTTTAAGATTTTGATAAGTGAAATCGTTATTATTGCCTCTTGTAGTGTACATTAATAATAGTTTTTGTCCAAATCTTGGTCTTAAAATCACTTTATTTTCATTCATACAAACTGAGTTCGGCCTCCACAATCAGGGTTTAGCAGCCGCGCGTCAGCCGTGACTAAGCTTCAAATTTAAACCAGTTTGGATGATTTAAAAATTTATTGAAAGGCGGGATTGCGATATTTATGTCAACTTTAAAGTTTACAACTTTACCAGTTAGGGAGTTGAATCTATTTTTATAGAAGCAGAAATATAATCTATGATTATGGTTTGGACCCTCTAAAACTGTAATCTACCCTTCCACTTTCCCCTCTCTTGGTGAAGATATCTTCAACGCCGATACGATTTTTGAAATATAAGATTCCACTTTTGTCTCTCTTGTTGAAGATATCTTCACCAAGAGAGGCAAAAGTGGAATCTTAAATTTCAAAAATCGTATCGGCGTTGAAGATATCTTCACCAAGAGAGGGGAAAGTGGAATCTTACATTTCAAAAATCGTATCGGCGTTGAAGATATCTTCACCAAGAGAAGGGAAAGTAGAATCTTACATTTCAAAAATCGTATCGGCGTTGAAGATATCTTCACCAAGAGAGGGGAAAGTGGAAAGGTAGATTACAGTTTTAGAGGGTCCAAACCATAATCATAGATTATATTTCTGCTTCTATAAAAATGGATTCAACTCCCTAACTGTTTACTATACCCTATTAATGCTTATAAATGTATTATTTACTAAACGGTGAAAATACCAAAATATGAATAGGTTTAGACATTAAGTCTATCTAGAATTGAATCAAAACTAGAACAATGTCTGTCTGTCTGTCTGTCTTTGAGCATTAAATTCAAGTTTGGGTTATTGGGGGCTGACGAGCCCTGGTATATACATATATATTTAAAGAGGTATACCTTATATAAAGAAGTGTTCTATTTAAAAAGTTATACGCGTGAATGGATCACTATACATTAGACGAGCTAATGTAACACTTTCTCAAATACTGGTCATATAAATAAATGGTTCATAAACAAAGGAGTGAAAAGCGCGAACAAATTGATCACCACTTCTCTCCATATTAAGAATTTTACCATCCCCCCCACGCCCCCCCCCCCAAAAAAAAAATGCTTGGACGTTCTAAAATGGAAGAATTCTGAAGTTATCTTAGGGTGCGTTCATTACCTGTACCCCCTTCCTTATAATGTGCACGCCTATGTTACCAAAACTATGATTATTCTTTTTTTAAGCTTTGTAAGGTTTTATGTTATTTTTATGCCTCCTTAAATTCCAGAACGCAACCGCTAGTGTTAACAAACTACCAAAACAGATAGATCCATGTATGTATCTATCTATATTTGAAGAAAACCATAAATATCCCCATAAACATTGCAAAAAGTCTCCAAAGTCGACAGCATAATACATCTTCTCTGGATGCAGCTAATCTAAAGTTATGTCTATCAGTCCGTCTGTCTGGATGAAGTTTAAGATCTCGCCAACGGCAGAACCGAGCGGGCATTGCAAATTTAGAAGGGCTGTTTATTTTTCAAGGTGGAAGAGGTTGGACATACCCCTTCAAAAAACTAACCTTTCCCAAAACATAGTATAAGATAAGAGTAGCACAATCATATTTTTGGGTGTGGATTGTTTTTTCTTTTGGGGTGGTTATTTCGTGGGAGTATGTATCTAAAATTGGTGAAACCTTTCCTGGATATATTAAAAGAATTGCTGTAATGGAGAACCATATCAGTCCAGCGGTTAGAGATATCATAATCTTTAGGCAGACAGACATCCTGTTTATTTTACATAAGAGTAATTATTTATCGCATCGTATTAAAGACAGCTTTCTGTGGATAATAAAATGATATTAAGATTAGTTAAATAATTGTGAATGTCCTTGTTTTTGGACCTGTGCAGAAAACACAATCCATTCACACAAAGTCCCCTGTTGAGCATTGATACCCCCTCCTTCTTATTTTTAAAATAAATCAAAACAGAGTGTGGGTGGGGGGGAGGTATCAGGAGGGTTATTTTATCTTTTGTTTATTACTGTATGTCTTGTTAAGTTAAGTTAGGTTATATTCGGTATTGTGTAGCCGTGCAGGTTTAGGCCCTTTCGGGATTAGGGTCCCCTACAAAGGTTAGAGTAGCACATAAAACTGCCCCTCCCTCATATTTTTTATTTATTCTTTTTAAAAAGGGGGAGGTGTATTATTGCTTGACTGGCACATTGTGTGTAAATCCCCCAAGAACACAAATATACACGCTTCTTACATTGATATACAAACATAAATACTATTCACAATACACATGGTTTCCCACGTGAATAAAAACTTGGAAACATGGAGCTTTAGTAGCGGAGTAAAACTATGGGGAAAACATGATTTTCTTGACGGTTATTCAAGAAAGACGGCTGATTTTTGTGTAAAGATTTCTTATACCATTAAGAATCAAATATGAAATTTACTTCGTCCGTCGGTCTGTCATTCATGCTACACATATTAAAGGTTTCGTTATTTCTTCTAAATAAATTTCTTTTTATTTATGACCAATTAACATTTTCTATTTAAATCACTTTGTCCGTATTTTCATCCATGATTTTCGGGTGCATATGTAGTAACGGTAGGATGTGAGACCTGTGGAAACGTTAGGTTGGACAAGGCAAGTTACAGAAAACCTTCGCTATTATGTTTTCAAGTTTTTGGAAGTTGTGATGGTTTTATGCTATTTTTTGTATGCTCCTTTGAATACAGAATTTCTAATTAATACTGTGGGCGAAGCTGCTAGAAGTATTGTGGTATCCGCCGAGGATAAATGGCAGACACCGGAGTTCAATTAGATTACGGCAGTGTGACAGACGTGGACACCTTACTATAGAGAAGCTACGCTTCTCTAGCATTCACTAAATAATAATCAACATCTATTTCAGTTGTCACTTTATTGCAGGTCTAAAGGGTACTAACGTTATATACAACAAACAATAACTACACAGATAGGAATAAATAATCATAACATAAAAGCATTATAATACATATACAATAGTCAGTTTGGGCAATAATGATCCCCCATCCCTGGAAAGGGTGGGGGGGAATTAACAATACAGTTAACCATAATAAAACTTGGCAGATTCAATCATTAATTTTAGGCATAGGGAGGGGGTCGACAGACCCCTTCCCCAGGACTCGGGGGAGGGCCATTGACCCTCCACCGAACCCCGGTCAGGGGTGCCATAGGCATGGCTCACGGTTGCCGAATACCACAACTCTCCCCTCGGAAGGCTGGGAGAGGGTTTCCCTACCAGACTTCCGACAGTGGTTGAGGCCTTCGGTCCGCTCCTTAGGGCTAAGATATATACAAACAATAATGAGTCAATGGAATCCTAGTGGTGAGTGTTTCTCAGGGTTGATGGGCTCCCAACGTGGGGTAGAAGGCAGAGGCTGGCTTTGGTTGGACACGTAGTTCAGCGCCGGCAGGTGTCAGGTTGGCGGGTGGCACAGTTGTTGCTGGGACAGTCAGCAGTGGGGCATTCTGGTTGTTGTTGGCAGCGGCTGGGGCACTGGCTGCCAAGTTGACCGTCTGGGCGGCAGCCTGACCTCCCGAGGGGCCGCGGGGTCTTCCAGAGGGCGGTCCTGGCCTGCCTGGGCGGTCATGCCCGCTATCGGCTGACCGCATGGACACCATTTCCTCGGCTGCTTCCCGGCCGATGGGAATGGCATCCCAGTCTACTGAAAAGTCCCGGGACTTGGCATGGGTGAGCCAGGCTCTGGCCAAGGCCTTCCTGTACAAAGTTGGATGGTACAGGAACACTTGTGACATCGCATTCATGGCTGCCCGTACACCTCCTTGTGCTGCTGCCAGAGAAATGATGGTCAGATCCCCCAGCAGTTTGAGGATTAACAACAGCAAGCACAGTATGGCTGCGCCATCTCCCCACTCGTGAATAGCTTTTCTGAACCCAGCCCAGACATCCAGGGCGGCCTCTCCTTCCTCCGCCAGTCGGTCGATGTTGTAGGACACTATCCCATGGTCACCTGTGGCCGAACAGCTACCTTGCTGAACGCATGAGCCATAGGACAGGCCGGTCAGCATGGCGCTTTTATACGCTGGGAACGCCAGCAGTTGCTGCCAGTCGTTCAACTCAGCCTGCGAATACAAGCCCCCTGAACTGAAGTCATCCAGGGGTTCTGTCAGCAGCTGCTTAGGCGTATCCAGCGGGGGTGGCCTCTTCTTAGGAGCGGGGGTTAACTCTATCCAGCCTTCCTCCGCGTGCACAGTCAGGGGGTATGTGGAGGAGCAGGGGATCTTGGTGGCGTGGCCGCTATACACTCGTGTCACGGCATCTACAAACCCTGTGGGCTCTACTGGCACTTTATCCCAACACTCCTTGTGTTCACGGACAACATATTTGTTGCGTTGGCAGGTCAGCTGGAGCAGGACATCTCCCCTCAGCACCGAGAACGTGCTCCCCTGGACACGCACCGGGTGGGCCGGGTCTAGCTGCTGGAGCTTCCAGCAGTTGGCCGCTACTTCTTCTGCTGCTGTGCTTTTCATGCGTGTCTCCAGAGTAAATCCAATATAACCTGCATGTATCTGGGCCTGCAGGGGGACATCAACATCCCTGGCCGATACTCTGGGCAGCGCTGCCGCGGCTGGGTCAGCTGCCACGAACAATGCTGGGTGGTTGGTGGCATGGGCCTCAAAGTCGCAGTTCACTATTGAGGTGGGGTTGGTCATGTTGATGAAAAACTGGGCTTGATGGTCAACCAGGAACGCATCCATCACTAGGCTAGGCTGGAGGCTGCGGATCAGCCTCAAGGGGCAATCTCTCCCCAGGTGGTCCCACACGTAGGTTGCTTCCCCAGTGATGCAAGACAGCTCTGAATGGGGACATTCCAAGGTCAGGTGGTCAGATTGGGACTCCACCCGTCCATCCTCTACTACGTAGGTCTCTTCCTTGACCAGCAGCCGTCGCTCCTGGAGCACTAATTCATTGCGGTACAGCTGGCCCTCGAAGTGGACGTCCTCCCCTTCACAACCCACCCCCTCGGGGCTGTTGACGAGGGCGCCCACCATATCGAGGGTGAAGAACAGGGGATGGTTCAGCTGGAACGTCAGTGGCTGGGTCTTGCCTGGCAGCGTGTAGACTCGGTTCCTGGCCAGGTCTCGGCACGTTTCTGGATCTATCTTGGTTGGCCTCATGAGGGTGGGGACCGAGGTCACCTTGAGGTGACCCCATACCCCACACCTGAATGTCCACTGGGACACAGTGAGCTGACAACTGTATCCTGTTGTTTCCCTAACCTTGACTTGCTGCAGGACGTGTACTTCATGGCCCATGGGCACCTCCTGGTGTAGAGGTTCCGTGTTGCACATCTTTTCTTTATTGTAGGCTGTGACGTGGGTGGGGTTGGCACAGTCCCATCCCACCAGGACGTAGCTGGTTGTAGGCCACACGGCTGCCAGCAGTAGTCCCCACAGGACCATCCACCAGTGTGAAAAGCTTCCAGGCAGCCATCTACCTCGCACACGCGGCTGGGGATCTTCGGCTCGGGTCACGGCTGCTTCTCTGGGCTGGACACGGCTGGGCTGCTCCTGGCTAGATACAAGTTTCCATTGAGCGTTATCTTTGTGTGGCCGGGGCACCCCGATACCCTCCCCAATGACAGACTGGCAGGCGACTGGCGCTTGCCTGGGTGTCGGCTCCCCTAGCCCCAAGTGGTCCCTTCCCTTGTCCATGGCATGCCCAGTGGCATGGGGCTGAAGTGCGTGTGGCACAGGCTGGCCCTGACTCACGTCCCTCCCCTGCCCTAGGAACTCAGGTGCATGTGGCACAGGCAAGTCCTTATATCCCCAAATTTCAATCTCCCCAGCCTCTGGTGCAGGGGGCACAGGCAAGGCTGGGGTTTTACAATGGTTTGGATACAACACATTTGTCAAATTTAACTTATCCTGGCTCGACTGGGAGTGCTGGGCAGCTGGGTTCCTTCGGATGGCAGGGGGCGCTGGATGGCATACAGTTGGGCTCTCCCTGCAGGCTGGTGGCGCTGGCTGGCTGGGGGTGACGGGTGTCACCCCTTCCTCTGGGACTGCTGGCTCGTTCCAGGATCCAGGTCTCTCGGTGGCGGCGACGGTTGTCGCCCCAGGCACCAGGTTGGAGGCTGGCTCGTTCCAGGATCCAGGTATCTTGGTGGCGGCGACGGTTGTTGCCCCAGGCACCAGATGGGAGGCGCTGGATAGCACCCCCCAGTCATGACAGGTGGCGGCGCCGGGTGGCGCCCCATACATCGATGTTGATGCGCTGGCTAGCGCCTCCTGCCTCTCTCGTTCAGCGGCCGCCAGGGCCTCCCCGTACACCGTCTCAGTGACGCTGGGTAGCGCCCCTCCACTCTTGCTGGGTAGGCTCGGTCGAGCAGGCTCCATCATGTTGAGGCTAAAAGGCTGGGGCCTCAGGACTTCTGGCTCGGCGATGTTGTAGGGTTGCACCAACTCCGGCCCCAGGTGGTTGAGACTGAAGCCCAGGCCAACCCGATTGGGTTCAGCCGCGCCGCCCAGTACGTTGATCCTAGCTGGAACGGTCCCAAACTGCGGCATCCCGTCGGCTCGGTCCGCGGCTTTGGGGGCGGCTGCTTGTTGCGGTGGTGCTGGGGGCGCGCTCCCTTCCATATGGGCCACTCTGCTGGGCTTTCCTGGAGGGGCACCCTTATCTGCGGTGCGCCTGCGGCTGGCTACCTGGTTCCAGTCAGCTCTGCACTCGGCCGCCGTGTGACCGTCATAGTGGCAACGCTCGCACTTGGCAGAACGGTCACGGCGTGGCTGGGTGCGTCTCTCCTCTAGGCTAACTTCCATAGGCGTCGGGCAGTCTCGAGCTCGGTGGCCTCTCCCCTGGCAGCGGAAACAGCGACCTGGAACCTTGTCATCTGGAGCGACCTTCCCCATCTGGTGGAGACCCGGAGCCAAGGCGCCAATCTCCATTGGCTCCGACTCGTCATATTGGGGCAACTGGATGCTGGCCGATCCAGTGAGCCCATCGGTAGAGTCCACCAGGCACACACCCTCCTTCAGCTGCTTGGTAATCATGGTGACGGTAAACATGGCTCTACGAGTGTACTCAGGTACACTCGTGATCTCATGACTCATCATCTCGCGTTTCACATTAGCGTTACGAATGCCACGATTTAATTCGTCCACTAACAACTCGAGATCCTCATGGCTGTAGGCGTCCCTATACAAGGCACACTTGGTTGATATGTATGCTTGTATAGGTTCTGTCGAGTGTTGCTTGTAATCCCTAAACGCTTGTTTAAGCGTTTGGGATTCAAAAGCAGGACGAAATAACATTTCACACTCGGCCTTGACCTGTTCGTAGGTCAAGGCTTGGCCTGCCTCGCCAAACAGATGAGAAGCCATTTCCGCCGCTTGCCCTACCAGTGACAGTAAAAGGGCATTGCGGCGGTTGAGGGAGTCATGGGGTGGCACGCGGTAAGCCGCCCATGACATCTCGAGTCTGCGGATATGTGAACTCCAGGATTGCTTGGGCGGTCCTCTATACTCCGGCAGGTTACTCAACATCAGCTTGCGGTACTCGGCTGGAGCCGGCTGAGGGTCATCCTGGAGCCATCCTGGGGCTTGGTCGCCTCCTGGCGCTTGCGGCTGTTCCATCGGGTCAACGGTTCAACGGCGGGACACAAAGTTATAAAGCAATAGGATAAATGGTTTGTCACTTGAGGCTTTCTAGCCTAACAGCCAACACTGTTTTTATCACTAGGTTGGTAGTTTAGTTGCAAAGATATAACTTAGCTGTACTTATCACTAGTTGGATGCTGAGGTTGTAGAGTAGGCTGGTAGGGGTAGATAGGTGTTGAGGGTCTGAACTGCTGTCAGGAACTGATTTGGTTTTCCTTTATCACACTACAGATAGGAGGAGGAAGCTTGTAATTCTTTATTTTCCAAAAATACCTCTGTTGGATGTTATGAAGTAGCTCCGCTCCGGTGTGTGTGTGTGTGCGTGAAATCTCCTGTCCTTGCAACGCGCTTATGCACCGTCAAATCCGCGAACACAGGTAAAACGCGCACTTATCCCTCAACTCGCTCTCTCATTGGTCCGCTTTGTCCGTTGAATTTTATGATATTTCCGCACTCCGTTGCGCTACCCGTAAATGGCGCTCTGTGTTCCCGGCCACTAGCTCCACACCGTGGACGGACTAGTGTGGGTAGGAGGGGGGAAGCGCGTGAGGGGACGGGGGTAAATCCGTCCGTTCCCCCTGTGAGGAAGGGGGAGTGCTGTGGGTTTGAGGTAACTGTGTGATGAAGTAATGGTGCCCTTTCTCCTTAATCCTAGGCTTATCTGTTATATCACCTTGATTGTATTTCCTTCAGTGGAGAGTGGGCCCCTCCCTTTCCCCTGAGATAAGGGGTGTATTGTTGTTGTGCTGTAGGCTTGAGGTGATTAGATTGTGTATCAGGGCATTTGTTATATTACATCTAGCTTCTATTTTTGTCCTTATCACAATTACATAACAGATTTGTTTACCAACCCTGTTCTTTTTTTAGTTGTTATCACAATACACAATAAATCCAAGCCTGTTCTATTTTTAGTTTTATCACAACACAACAAATTGTTTGCCAATCTTTGCTCATAAATCTATTGTTTAGCCATCACACCAGGGTGGTAATCCCTGCAATGTGATATAATATCTGTTTTTCTAGATGGGTGGCTGCGTTGTAGCCTCTCAGGATACTTAGAGTTGACGTAGTTTTTCTCTGCTTTGGTGCACTACACTCGTATGTTGGCTCGCAGCTCGCAGCTATATGGCGTGTTTCAGCCTATCGGCGGCAGGGAATGTCCCGTCCTGCTAGCGCCGCTGATCCAAATCCGGCTGATGGCGGCAGGGAATGTCCCGTCCTGCTAGCGCCACTGGTTCGGATCCTGCTATCTCTTGCAGTAAAGTTGGCCTATCTTCAGCCGTTTACACTTATTTGGCTTGTTTCAGCCGGTCCGCAGGCCTGTTTCAGCCCTTTGAGCGCTCAATTCTCCGTTAGATGTCGGCGCTTCTCGCGATTCTTCGTCAGGTTTCGCTGTTTCACTTCCACAACTGCCGGATGCAGAGTTAGACCTTGCTATCCAGGGTGGGTAATTCAGGTTGCTTGTGTCAGTTTTGCCAGTTTCACTGCTGGGAGTACCTTAGCCTCAGCTGCGCGTCTGCTCTACACTTGTGGTTTGCCGTAATCTCACACAGCTGTCACCAAAAGTTGTGGTATCCGCCGAGGATAAATGGCAGACACCGGAGTTCAATTAGATTACGGCAGTGTGACAGACGTGGACACCTTACTATAGAGAAGCTACGCTTCTCTAGCATTCACTAAATAATAATCAACATCTATTTCAGTTGTCACTTTATTGCAGGTCTAAAGGGTACTAACGTTATATACAACAAACAATAACTACACAGATAGGAATAAATAATCATAACATAAAAGCATTATAATACATATACAATAGTCAGTTTGGGCAATAATGATCCCCCATCCCTGGAAAGGGTGGGGGGGAATTAACAATACAGTTAACCATAATAAAACTTGGCAGATTCAATCATTAATTTTAGGCATAGGGAGGGGGTCGACAGACCCCTTCCCCAGGACTCGGGGGAGGGCCATTGACCCTCCACCGAACCCCGGTCAGGGGTGCCATAGGCATGGCTCACGGTTGCCGAATACCACAGTATTATGAAAGGACAAATGGACAAAGTAAGTTATATAAAAGGATGAAGTAAGTAAGGGGACAAACTTACAGCAGATATAGAGACAGACATATTTATATAGTAAGATTGAGAGACAAAAGTTAGTAGGCAGAGAGAGTGGGGACAATGGGCTGTTTATTACACTAGTCCCCAAGGTTTTACAATAACGTTTTCTTATTCCTTGGCTTAATAACTTTAGAGACTTCGGTGAATATTAATTGGTTGATTCATTAAGTTAAGTGTTTGAACGTTTTCAACCACTAATTTTAACGTAGAGAAGGTGTAATTTTGTGTATAATCATTATGTTTGTACATCAATTCATCGGCAATTGTCTTATCCCTGTAGATCCTTGGTAGAACAATTAGGTCAAAGTCAAATGAGAGAGAGTGTCAATAAAGTGCCAGATAAAGTGTCAAGCCAATCAAATAATTGAGCTAATATAGAGTCACACAATAAAGTGCCAGATAAAGTGTCAAGCCAATTAAATAATTGAGGTAATATAGAGTAACACAATAAAGTGCCAGATAAAGTGTCAAGCCAATCAAATAATTGAGGTAATATAGAGTCACACAATAAAGTGCCAGATAAAGTGTCAAGCCATTCAAATAATTGAGCTATTATAGAGTCACACAATAAAGTGCCAGATAAAGTGTCAAGCCAATCTAATAATTGAGGTAATATAGAGTAACACAATAAAATGTCAGATAAAGTGTCAAGCCAATCAAATAATTGAGCTAATATAGAGTCACACAATAAAGTGCCAGATAAAGTGTCAATCCAATCAAATAATTAAGTTTATATTCATAGAGTCACATTTTCTAGGTTATGAAAAAGATCATGTTTAATTGTATTTGATTAACTGTGGTAAACACCTAGTTTACTTACAATTGAAGCTCCTTATAATATAAAACAAATATAATTAATATTAGTGAACTTTCAAATGAACGGACAAATAGATTCTTATTGGTCATTGGAATCTCAACTTCCAAATTTAGATATCTATCTTTAATAACTTCCTATAAAATCATTAGAAAAATCAATTGTTATGTTAATAACTAGCGATTGCAGTTGCATCCCTGGAAGGGTTGAGAAAGTGGTATAAAAATAGCCTAAATCTATGAAAAGAATATCCAAAAAACATCCTAGGATAGTCTAAATAATGTGTCTAATATAAAAGAGATGTCTCGTGTGAAGCCAATTCAATTAATTGGTGTTTGTCTTTAATCCATTACTTGGCGACAATCATGCACAAAGTGATCAAAATGAGATAAAACAAGGATGGCAACATCCATAAGTAGATAGCTACTAAAAAGGATGACAACATCTATAAAAGAAAAGCTCAACAAATAAGACTGCCAAACGAACATTAACAAACGTACAAAAATCCTTTAATCCATTACTTGGCTACAAAATGATCAAAATAAGATAAAACAAGGATGGCAACATCAATAAAAGCGAAACTCAACAAATAAGAATATCTAACGAATAATGTATGATTAAAAAAACTACTCTATTTGTGGACAAAATTGTCCTTGTTTTGTCAATATTTGTAAAGTATCAAGATTTAACTTTCTGATAGTCACATATAAAATCTAGAGAGATCTATTATATAAGGGAATTAAGTTAGAAATTCAATACTTCAAACAGCGAATCAATAAATTCAATTTTTTGCAGTTTGGGATTTTTTTTCTAGAGGTGATTCCTCGATTTTTTTCTTGATTTATAAAGAGTTATGAACCTTCCCAGGACCTGAGAAACTAAATTGAAAAGGAAAACCATATTGGTGCAGCAGTTAGAGAGATCCTTCGAGGTACACTTAGACAGACAGGTTACCACCTTGTACAAAGACAGACAACCTTTTATATAAGGAGTGATATTTTGTGAATTTAAATTTTGCTATAAAGTTAAATTGGATGTAGTTATCCTTGTTATTTTTTATTTATAAGTTTTCCAATAATATTTTCAAAATATACAAATTGGGTGCAATTACAATTTGAAAAATACATAACAAAATATTTTTACGAATTAATTACATTTTAAAAGTACAAAACTAGAAGAAAAAAAACATTATATTCAAGAGATGAAAACTTTTTACCAGTGTGGCGGTTCGAAGCCACACAGAAAAATCATGTATAGCATCGTATTGTAGACAATTTTTCCCGCGAATATTAGAATTAAAAGATTGTTTTTGTTTTGTTTTGTTAGCCCGGGTCTTCGGCCCCTCTGGTTTAACAAAACTGGTTTAAATCTATATTCTAATATCTGTGGAAAGCTGTTAATTACGATGCGATAAATATTTAATATAAAGACATGGTAATTTTGTTTATAATGATTAGGGGTTTACTTCAATTTAACATACTTTGTCCTATCCTTTTAGATCCCTTTAAACTAAAATAATCCTAAATAATATAAAAAAATCTCGCAACCTTTAATTTTTCATAACAATTTGAAATGTCGCTGTTTATAAGTTCAAATGTCGTATTTACCAAAGAAAGTCTGTAGAGTACGATCTTTTAAAAAACTTTAAACCAATTTTAAAATAATAAATACGTCTTTTTTTTCAAATTGCTTTTATCACGTCTGGCTTTTAAAACGTTCCAAAAAAATAAAATAAAAAGGTAAATATTATGTTAACGTTTATTTAATATATTTTAAGGATTGAGCTAAGCATAATCATCGATCAGCTGTTTGAGATAGGAAATTTCAAGTAGTGTCGTGTCAATTCAGTTAATTAGACAAATTATAATATTTTAACTTAATTATTTATTATTTTGTGTTAATTATTCGTTATATGTTTAATTACTTATTAAATTATTATATTTAGGTCATGTTTTGGTATTTTTTTTATATTATTTTCAAGAATTTGATATTTTTATTATCAAAAAAGTGAAATTTGAAATGAATAATGTATTTACAATTAGTTTATGAGTCAAAATTGATTTATTATTACAATTTCATCATTTTTTATGATATTATTAATTTTTAGTTACCTATAATTTTTTACTCTTATTAAATCCTTACTTAATGATTTAAATTTCAAGGACAATTGTATCTATTTTTATAATGCAAAAATCCCAAAACATAAAGTAGTAAGGTTTTTTTGTACGTCTGAAGCTTAAGATCTCATTAACTATTGCAGCGATTGATTTCTCCATTTTTGGAAGCTCCATAAGTTTACAAGTATCGCGGAATTTGAGGCTTTAACATTAATTTTCGATCAGATATATTTGAAAAGATATTTTCTTTGTTTATATGCTACGGGCGATGCCGAGTAACTAAATACGAAGCATTTAAGATCTTTAATCATAAGGTCCCACTTTCCCTTTAAAGTTTAAAGTTTTGAGTTCTCAAGTTTTTAAAAGCTATTGTTGGGATGTTTTCAGGCTATTGTACCATCCCTTCATCCCTCTGTTTGTTACTTTAGTATACCTATAGGATTTGGATTGCATTTTAAGATTGAACAATGAGCTCAACATATTATGGAAGATTGAAGTCAGACGAATGTTGTTTATTTGTTTGTGATATGCAAGAAAAATTTCAAAAATCTATTCTCTACTTTGATGAAATTGCTGTGAATATTAGGCATTATTATTGCATGAATTATTAGCAGCTCCGCCACTCGATAATTAGGGTCTGTTTCTAGTCAAATTAAGTACTAGGGATATAAAAATACAAGGTGTACACTGTACATTCCCAAAGATGATAAACAATTGAGCTCTTCGGTGGATTAAAAATATACGTTGATAAGTTTTGACACTGTTAGTTTGAACAAATCAATTAAAATTTGATAAAAAGGTTTTTTTAGCAAGTGAAGGGAAGATGTATTGATAAAAAATTGAGTACCAGTATAATTAACAGTAAAATGTCCCCTCCGCAAGTTTGTTCCTAGTTGATTTTAATAATTCCATAAAAAAAATACTTTTAACTGCTGAGGACTAACAAAAATCTTCTCTGAAAAATAAAATAAGTCCAAGTATAAAAAATCTAAATATGTTGCCATTTTAGAGATCTTAGTTGACTGTTAAAAGTAGTGATGGCAATCCGTCGAATTTTTGGACCGGATTCGGATTCCGGATTCTTAAGAATCCATCAAAAAAAGTGGCGGATTCCTTGCGGAGTCCGAATTATTATTTTTAGCGGATTCCGGATTCTAGCAATATTTTAAAAGGATTAATTTTTTTTTAATTAAGTGCTACATATGTCCTAAAAATCAATGTTCTTGGTTTTCTCACTTTCGAGAATCGAACCAGATTTTAAAAGATATTATATATAATGATGAAAATATTTGCCTTCAAAGAGGGGGAGTTGAAAGAAAAAACTCAAGACGCTAATTTTAGCGTACCAATTAAGAATCCGGAATCCGCTAGGGTAGTGCGGGGTTAATGCGGTAGGGGGGTCTAATTCCGGTCACTCGACCAACTTTTTTAAAACCGTTTTTTAACGGTGTTCTTAACGTTTGCGAGAGATCTTCAGAAAAGCAAAGTTGTAGTTTATTGCCTATACTTTCATTTCTTACCTCAGCAAATTTTTGTCAGATCACTCCTTCTATGATTTTTTTGCCCTCAAAAAGTTGCAAAAAATTTGCAAAAAAAAATTTTCAAAATAGGCCATGTTCAATCTAAAATTGTGAAAAAATGGTAAGTCCTATTGACCCCCGGGTTTTTGTAAAATGAAAGATATGGCATTCATTTATCGTTTGCAATTGGAGGCGTTGTTCTAACTTGATTTTTTCATAATTTTTTTTTCGTCTCAAAAAAAGGGTCTATTCCGGTCACTTTTTTTACTTTTTTTTATTACTGTATTTATAACTGTATAATACCCTAATGTTTTATTTAGGTGATCTGGAAGCATAAACAACCTAAATGCATGACCTAAGCTTTAATCATTGCCTTGCCTGTTGTTAGATGTACATTACTAGTCATTTTACTGCTTGTATTATGTCATGTTTTGTAGCCTAAGCTTTTCAATTTGTAAAGACATTAAAAATTTTTCAGACACATTTTTATAGTAATGGGAAGAGTATATCACCCAAAGGAACGCCTTAAATATTTTCCTGAAGATGTATCAGCTGCATTGGCTCATGTAAGAAGGGGTATGTCTATTAGAAAGACTGCTAGAAGATTTAAAATTCCATATGAAACCCTTGCATCTTTTTCGTATAAGAGGGTGTTCGAGATTTTTGCGCGGTTTGGATTTTTTATGTCAAATCGGCTAGGATTAAGCTAGAAAGGTGTTTAAGGTGTCTATAGAAAGCTTTGCATGTCCTAACAAAAACTCCCCAGGATATGGGTTCTATCTCCAAGATTTAGAGTACATATTCAAGATTTTGCATTTTCAAAATTCCTGTTGCATAAAATGTGTTGAAATATTAGAGTTAGACCCCATATCATTTCGAGTTAATTGTCAGGCATGTAATTTTGCATCTTAAGACACCTTAACCACCCTTGTAGGTCAATCCTAGCCAATTTGAGACAAGAAAAAATGTATCAAAAACTGCTGTCAAAACTGGCAGGATTTTTAAAATTAAAAAATTTTTTGGAAAAAATCATTTTTTTCAAGAAATTCCAAGACCTGCGAATCAGAAATTGCCTCTAATTTATGTATAAAGCTTAAAAAAACCTAATCATATAATAAAAAGTATGATTTTTTTTTAAAAGTTTGCATGAAAAAAATCGATGTTTTTTTTGCGATTTTACCGACTTTTTTAAAATGGGCAAAATGTGGTCAAAAAATTTTCTGATCTGCATGCGACTAGTACCGTTAGAAAGCTAATGATCTCAGCTTTCTACTCATAGTTTAAAATGTTAAAAAAAAATATTTTAAGGGGGTGTTCCACCCCCCCAAAGTCAACTGACCGAAATAGCCCCACCGGTGGGGTTATTCCGGTATAGGCCAACCGACTTGACCGACTTCTAGTTGCGAGATCTTAACGGGACCAAGACAGGCTTCTTCGTTATTGCCATATCGTTCATTTGCACTCTTAAAAACCGGAAAAAGTTTTTGGGAAGTATGTTTTTTTTTAAGTTGAAGCAAAAAATTGACCGGAATAACCCCGCACTACCCTATTAAAAAACGGATTTCGGATTCGGATTCCAAAATTGGCCAAAAATTGGGCGTATTCCGGATACGGATTGCCATCCCTAGTTAAAAGTAAAACATTACGAAAACGATCCTTAATTCATGCATTTTTAATTAAAGTCGATTGGTGGAAGGTTCCAAGTTGTTAGATATTCCTATTGTTGTAACAGAACAAGTTCCAGAGGCATCTTTGTTTTATAAGTGAACCTTAAATGCTATTAAATTAATAGGAAGATTATTATCATTCTTTTATATAAAGTAATAAGCTGTTTTGTCTATAGCGAAGGATCTTGCTAACCGTTGAACCTATATGGTTCTACTATTCAGAGAAATTTCTTGCAGATCCTGAGATAGTTTTACTTTTAGGCTATTTGATTTTCACAAATAAGTCTGTGTATTGTTTTAGGCCATTTTTCTGCCCTTCCAAAGCCCTTCGATGATAGGGGCACAGCCGCTAGTTACTTAGACTTTACTTTCGAGAATTGAAACCAGCCCCCTATTATTTTTTAAAAAATTGAAAACAAGATTGGGGGTATTTTTTCCCTTCTAATCCCTGCGGGTTATACTACCCAGTATTCAATATAACCTAACCTAACCTTAAGTAATAAATAGAAAAAAATCTATTCTTCCCCCTCTGCCCTAATTTTCTTATTATTTCAAATGTTTGGTTTCTTACTTAGTGAAAGAAAAACTAATATTTGATAGATTGACTAGGTAGGTAACTAATATAAAATTAAAAACAAAGATTGATAAAACTAGAAATTGGGAAATACAGTTTGGAGTATTGGTACACATTCCCATGGAATTAAACCTTACGCCAAGACTCAATTTAGTATGGCTACTAGTGACGTCATAGGCTACCTTAAAGATCACCCAAAAGTAAGTTTACAAATATGTCTGTTTGAAATCATTACATATGATTAGCAGATTATCATTTTTTCTTATAAAAATACCTACTGTTATTGGTGTATTGTTTCATCCTTTATGGTGCTTTTCAGTCAATACTTTAAATAGAACGAACTGTGCCGATAAATCGGAACCTTAACTTCATTGCCTTGAGTCAATGTTTTTTCCACCTATCTCTTACTATTTATATCAAGCACAGATCTGCTTTAGATACTATTTTTTAAACATATTTTAATATATTCTGTTGTTAAGGTTAAGACAATTTTGTTGACTGGAGTAGAAACCCATGTATGTGTCATCAATTCCGCTATTGATTTACTTGAAAAGGGGTACAATGTTCATGTCATAGGTATTCTACCTTTTTTTTTTAATCATTTGAATACTTATAGTATGGGAGGGGACGTTAAACCGTAAATTACACTGGCACCCAAAATTTTTTATCAAAATTAGCACCTCTAGTGTCCAGGCTTTTCAACCAATGACTAAATCTACAGAATGGGTAAATTTGAATATCATCATTGGAGATTTACATTAATTTCATATCACTTAAGATCTCTGAATATTTCAAGATTTTGTTTTTCAATACCTATCTACCTACCCAATGTTATTTAAAATTTGCTTTTTCAGTGGATGGTTCTTCTAGCCGAGTTCAGAAAGACCGATACTTTGCTCTCGATAGACTTAGGAAAAGTTTTATGAATATTTTTTTTTTAGTGGCATATTGCACTAGTCCCCAAAGTTTTATAATAACGTTTTCTTATTAGTTGGCTTAACAACTTTGGGGACCCATTAAGTTGAGTGTTAAAACGTATCAACGACTAATTGCAATTTCCAGAAGGGGTAATATTGTGTTTTGATATTGGGCATGTACATCAATTAGTCGGCCATTGTCTTATCCTTTTAGATCCCTGCTTACCTAAGGTGTTAACATTAAATGGCTAGGTATATATTTTTTCCTTAATAATATGACACCTGCCATAAATTCAGGATAATATTTTTGTTCATGGAGGAAGGAAACATTGGACTGTAAAATATTAGGTTTTAAACCTATAAATGTCGATTGGTAGGTTTAAAATTAGCAATGTCCTAACATATCCACCAATAATTTAAATCTACAGAACTTAAGAGATATTTTAGTGTATCATCATTTAGAATGTACATCAATTTATCGTCCCGTCCATTGTCTAGTCATATAACAATCCTATATGATATATAAAGGAATTTTAATACTAAAATATAAATAAAAACATTAAACTTACCCTACTGTTAACAACAGGCAGATGGGAGTGTATCTAAACACAACCGAAAGTGTTCTTTTATCTTTGGTTGGCGATGCCGCCCATCCACAATTCAAGGAAAGAAAAATATATCAAATTTTTAAAACAATTTTGTTTAAGGACATACTTAAATTTTTAGGCCTTGATTATAGAGTTGCTTTGCTTTTAATATCGTACTTTGTTGTCCCAGGAGTCAGTATACCAAAAATCAGATCAATCGAATAATTAGATAATTGTCGTTAAAAAAGTGAAAAAATCAACATGTTGAAAATGAAAGCACGGACATTCTGGTAACGATTATAGAGTTGCTACGCTTTCTAAATTGTACCTAACTACTACAGGGATCACCAAGCAAAATTTGAAGTCGATAGGACAATTCTAATGTGCCTAAATTAACGGAAAAAGCTATCCGTTACAGACGGACGGACTGACCCTAATTATAGAAAAGCTTAGCTTTTATTAACACCTTTAAATTTTTGACCTAGATTTTCTTTGACAGGCTGTGCAGAAGCTTATTATTGAACCTGGTCCAGATGCAGGATTAAACATTAAGTGATATAAGTTTTCCGGAATTTTAATCTAGGGAGTAGATTTGAAATCTGCATCAAATTTTAAGGATTTTTTATAAAATTCGTTTTTTGTATAATTCTTTATCTAAAAGCGGAAATACATTTTAAGTTAATTAATTTTGACCAATAGGACAGTTGGATTTTAAACTACCTGCGCTCTAATTGGTTGAATGATGTACGACATCCAATCAGAGCGCAGATTTTTAAAATCCACCAATCACGGATGCCAAAATTAATTAACTTAATTTGTATTTCCGCTTTTAGATAAAGAATTATACAAAAAATGAATTTTATAAAAAATCCTTAAAATTTGATGCAGATTTCAAATCTACTCCCTAGATTAAAATTCCGGAAAACTTATATCTCTTATTAAACATGCTTACACATAGCAAACTGTGATATAACTATTTGTAAAGTAGCAGCGCTACTTATAAATATTTGTTAGTTTCATAGTATATAAAGACACCTTGCATTTACGCTTAGTAAGAATATTAAGCAATCCATATTTAATTCATGTTAAAAAGTAGGAAGTTTTTTGTTTGTCTTTCCGGTAAGATGCAGGATTAAACATGGTTACACAAAGCAAACTAGTTGTAATACCTATAGCTTTGCTGCAATAAATACTGTCTTAGTTTTATAATATTTGGATCTTGGAAAGAAAACAAAGTAGTGGGTTTCGTCGTATTTTCATTGTAGCTTTTGATACCTAGGTAATTTTATGTTAGGTTAAGTAAATGTTACTGAATGCCTTGTAGTTCTAGAAATAGGAGAAAGCTTCTGTGAAAATACAATGAAACCCGTTACTTCGTATTCTTGCCATGATTCAAATATTTTGAAATACTATGATTGCATTTACTTCAAACAGCTGTTTAGAATAGGTACCAAACAATCCATTTTAAATTTATTTATTATTTTTGAAAGTTTACAAAAAAAGTTAGGGAAACGAAAAGCTGACATCTTTGTTATGTAAATTATGGGATGTCAAAACACTTTTCATTCAAAACTTGTCATTTTAAATTTGATTTAACCTTTACTATAAAATATACTTGCTAGGCAAATATTAATATGAAATGTGAAGTCTTATTATAATTATCTAGAATCCACACCTGTTAATATAAGCACAAAGTTGTTTCAAATCTAATTTAAATTTTGATACTCATGTATGTTAATATTTTTATATATGTACATGTAAACTTGCCATGAAAATTTTATATCGTTATTTATAAATTAAATAAATGCTCATTAAAAAATGATAAACGGGAGTTGAGAGTGGGTTTTGGGGGGAAAATCATTTGATTATCGTCAGTTGTACCCATTAATATAATACCCATTTGTTAGCATTTTTTCGGCTTTACTTAGTAGTTTTACTTTTAAGGCATTTTTTATACAACCCCCATCGAACGAATGTTCTTACTTTTGTCAAGTTTCATTAATAATCTAGTCTAGTCTTAACTGTATTATACTCAAAAAGCATTTAAAGTTACCTTTTTCTTTTTTAGAATATTATTTATATTTACTTTTATTTTATTTTTCTGGATTATTTTGAAATATTTCAGATTCACGATGGGACTGACAATCTCAAGTTTGTTTGGTCGACTCTTCGGCAAGAAACAAATGAGAATTTTGATGGGTAAGTACTAAAAAAATAAAGCTTTTATTTCTTATCCAGTATGGCTTCGAAACCGATCAATATCCGCTGGATTAGACCAGTTCTCAGCCACACTAAAAATTCAAGTTTCGTAGGAACCTATCGTTTTTTTATGAATATAAAATCCTTAAAAAAGAAAATAAAAATCATAGAATTCATCACATGTTTGACGTTATTTGTTCTTAAATGAAGAATGTCTTGGTCTAAAAACAGACCAAGGATCATTTCACCATTTTTCATCGTAGCTACTAAAGTACAAACAGCACAAAGATAATATTTATATTTCCAAAAACTAGAGCTACGAGCGAATCTAATGGTATGCGTGGTATTTTTCTACTATTAACACAAGCCGCGCAATTACACACCCTTTATTTTAGTCGGATTGGATGCCGCGGGTAAAACAACAATCCTGTACAAACTTAAACTCGGAGAAATTGTCACCACCATCCCAACCATAGGTAAGTTTGTCAGGGATAAGATTAGCCGAATATTTCATGTTCATCCCCAATGTTAAGGGGGGGGGGGGAGTTCTGACACATTTGCGTAAACAGTGAGTATAGGCTTTATCTTTGGACTGAGAAGATAGGTTATTAGGGATAAAATCATTCTTATATGATGAATTTACCCCAGATTTAAGATTTTTTGGATAGGCCTCCAGGTTCCGGAGCTCCGGGCCTCCAGGTTCCGGAGCTCCAGGCCTCCAGGTGGTCTCTGTACAGGTAAAAATAAAAAAAAAAAAATTTTTTTGAAGAGTGAGATGTCAGCTTATGAGACAAAATATGTATGTTTTTTCTTCAAATATGTGAATAACAATCAAAAAGAAGCATATTTTGTTTTATAAGTCAATCTCTAACTCTTCAAAAAAATCTTATTTTTAATTTTTACCTGTACAGAGACCACCTGGAGGCCTATTCAAAAAATCTTAAATCTGGGGGAAATTCATCATGTAAGAATGATTTTATCCCTAATAACCTATCTTCTCATTCCAAAGATAAAGCCTATACTCACTGTTTACGCAAAAGTGTCAGAACTCCCCCCCCCCCCTTAATACACAAGGTTATCCCTTGAACCTTATGTAGATTACAATTAGTGGTTAAAACGTATGGACACTCAATTAAATAAACCAACCCATCAAATTTCACTAAAAGTCCCCAAAGTTGTTAAATCAACGAATAAGAAAGCGTTATTTAAAACTTTGGTGGCTAGTGTAATAAACATTCTAATGTCCTCTCTCTGTGTAAATGATATTATAAATTCCTTATACTTAACAGAAATGTTGGTTTAGACCCTTTTCAGAGATCTTAAGTGGCAAACACACATTAGTGTGTGGGTGGGGAGGGGGGGGGGGGGGTGGGGGGTGAGGTGAGAGGCATTGTCTTTGATTTTATTAAACGCAATCTTTTAAATCCTATATTCTCGTTATAAGTAAGATAAGTACATATTTTTGATTCTTAACAAACATGTTTTTGTTTAGGTTTTAATGTTGAAACAGTTGAATACAAAAACATTTGCTTCACAGTTTGGGATGTCGGAGGACAGGATAAAATCAGGTACCAAGCTATTTTTATTTAATGTCCATTTGTGTATAGTCCTAGTCTACTAGAGATAAAAGAAGATTTAAACATTATGTAGGTATTCGAAAAATTCAGAAGAGAAGAATTTTATTTTTAAAAGCGAAGCTTTTCTATAATTAGGGTCGGTCCGTCAGTCCGTCCGTAACGGATAGCTTTTTTCGTTAATTTAGGCATGTTAGAATTGTCCTATCGATTTCAAACTTTGCATGGTGATTCTTGCAGTAGTTAGGTACGATTTAGAAAGCATAGCAACTCTATAATCATTACCAAAATGTCCGTACGTCCATTTTAAACATGTTGATTTTTTTTACTTTTTAACAAATAATTTTTATATGATCTACCTAATTATCCGATAAATCTGATTTTTTGTATACTGATTCCTAGGACAACAAAGTACAACATTATAAGCGAAGCATCTCTATAATTAAGTCCTAAAAATGTAAGTATGTCCATAAACATTATTCTGTATCAAGCAGTTTTTCAACAAATTTACTTACAATTTTGCATCGATTCTTATACATGTATATTCTGATTATTCAGTTCTGACACTATACAAGTGTTAATGTCCGTTTGTCCTACCGTTTCAGCGCTTCGCTTTTATGGATTTTGTCATCCTTGTTATTTAATGTCCATTTGTGTATAGTCCTTGAGAAAAAAGTACGACTGAAAAAAGATTTAAACACCAGGTAGGTATTCGAAAAATTCAGGAGAGAAGAATTATTTATTTTTAAAAGCGAAGGTTTTCTATAATTAAGGTATGTCTATCCTTAACGGTTAGCTCTTTTCGTTTATTTCAACAGGTTAGAATTGTCCAATCGATTTAAAACTTTGCATAATGATTCCTATGACATATAGGTATGAGTTAGAAATTGCAGCAACTCTATAATTGTTGCCAGAAAGTCCGTACGTCTATTTAAATCATGCTGATTTTTTTACTTTTTCAAGAACAAATTTTTGTATGTTAAAATCATCTGATTCATCTGATTTTTGGAATACTGATTCCTATTATAACAAGGTACAATGTTATAAGCGAAGCATCTCTAAAAGTCCTAAACTGTTTTTTATGTCTTTAATTTGATAATGAGTACCTAGTTTGAAATAAACAAAAAACGGCAACAATAGTCAATACCTAACTCTGTACTAAAATCATTATTTTTTTACTTCTGTATTTCCAGCCAATTATCCACATTATTTTTCCTCTTAAAAATTGAGAGTTAATAAAACTGAATGTTTCTGTAGAACCAATATTAAATATTTATTTTAGAGAGTTCTATGTGTTATTCTTCAGGGAGGGAGGGGACAAAGGGCTGTTTATTACACTAGTCCTTAAAGTTTTATTATAACATTTCATTAGTTGGCTTAACTATGGGAACTAAAATGAATTTTTATTGGTTGTTTTATGAAGTTGAGTGTTCAAACTTTTCAACCACTAAATTTACGCTATAAAAGGGGTAATTTTGTGTATCTTCATTGGGGATGTACATCAATTTATCGGCCATTGTCTTATCCCTTTAGATCCCTGGTTCTTTGTGTTATTCTTTCTGGTGATGTTAGCAATAACTTCTAATCGATATTTATTCAGCATTTCGCGTTTATTGAAAACTTACATAAACATATGATATTTTATTCTATTCTAAATTATTTTAATATGGTTTAGGTAGGTACGAATTTCTTTGTCCTAATGTTATCTTTTTGTCTAAATGAATTTGCTATAATCCTAGCTCTTTTAGAATGAAATGACCACTGTGACTTTGACCTACTTTAGATCACTGTGATGCTAATAATCATTCATATTTTAGACCACTTCAGACAACTGTAGACCATTGTCGATCATTGTAGTGGATAGCAAATAAGATAGACAGATGAATTAAATATCCATTTTATCTTGTTTTAGACCACTGTGGAGACATTATTTCCATATCACCCAGGAATTAAGATATAAAGAGGAATAAATTAAATATCAATTTTAACTCGCTTTTTACCACTGTGATTCTGTTTATTATTTTAGACCACTGTGGAGACATTATTTCCATATCACTCTGGAATTTTTGTAGACAGATAAAATATATATCCATTTTAACTTGCTTTTGACTACTGTGAATCTAGATATTTTATTATTTTAGACCACTGTGGAGACATTATTTCCAGAACACCCAAGGCTTGATCTTTGTAGTAGACAGTATATAGGATATATGAATAAAAAATTCATTTGGCCTTTGTTTAGACCACTGTGATACTAATAATCATCTATATTTTAGAACACTGTGGAGATATTATTTCCATTATCTTTGTAGTGGACAGTGGACAGAAAATAAGATAAAGAGATGAATTAAAAATCCATTTTGCCCTTGTTTAGACCACTGTGATGCTAATAATCATTCATATTTTAGACCACTGTGGAGACATTATTTCCAGAACACGCAAGGGTTGATCTTTGTAGTGGACAGTAACGACAGGGAGAGAATTCAGGAAGCTCAGGATGAACTTAATAAAATGGTAAGTTTCATTTATCAAGAAAACTCAAATATTTATAATACAAAGTAGAACGATGTCTGTTTGTCCGTCTGAAGCTTAAGATCTCAGTAACCGCTGAACCGACAAGGTTTTGCTTTACTAGGAATATATACAGTATACACTGACCAATAAAAAAATGAATCTATTGGAAATATACAACGCTGTTAGTGTTACCTCTTTGTTACTTTCTACGTATGTCCTTATGTTGGGTTTTATATTTTAAAACAGCTATGCTCTTATGTTATTGAACTATCCGTCCTTGTTAAATCATCATTTTTGAAAGAACCTACTGAATCTTTCATGTTTTAAAAGTATGCAATGAATGATTTTATATTCAGAGGAACATTGCATATTTATTCGTAATTCATATTTAAACATAATCATTCAGTTTTTTAACAAAATATTAAAGATACTCTATCATAGTTACAAGTGGTCGAACAGACATTCTGCTGAAATCTGTTACTTTTACAAAAGCGCAGCTAATAAACAATTCCTATTTTAGTCGCAAGAGGACGAGCTGCGTGATGCCATCCTGCTGGTATTTGTCAACATATCTATCTATCTATCTATCCATCTAACTAACTATCTATCTATCTAGTCGCAAGAGGACAAGCTGCGTGATGCTATTCTGCTGGTATTTGTCAACATATCTATCTATCTATCTATCTATCCATCTAACTAACTATCTATCTATCTAGTTGCAAGAGGACGAGCTACGTGATGCCATCCTGCTGGTATTTGCCAACAAACAGGACCTGCCTAACGCCATGTCAGCTGGAGAACTTACAGATAAACTCGGACTTCAAGGACTTAGGAACAGAAAGGTAAATAGCTGGGAATTTTGGGATTATAAACAGCTTTCCGCGGATATAAAAATATACGATTATAACTAGTTTTGTTAGCCCCGAAGGCACGGGTTAACAAAACTGGTTTTAATATTATAATAATACACTTTTATATTCGTAGAAAACTGGATATAATATGATACGATACATGATTTTTCAGTACTGCTTATAACCAGTTCTAATTCAGTGGGTATTAATCGGTTTTGAAGCTATACTGGAAAATGTTTTCAAATCTACCTATACAACATCCTTGGCACTTTTTTGACTAGGTATTTTTTCTGAGAAACTGGAATAATCCCTATAATTTTATTTAAAAAGGGGCATTTTTGTTTGAATTGGTGTAAAATCAAAAAAAATGCCCCTTATTAAATAAAATTATAGGGATTATTCCAGTTTCTCAGAGAAAAAAAAATACCTAATGCTTTCTGGTTATATGAGTAATTTAAAGGATCTTTGGTCTCCTTAGTGACTAGACTGGCTCAGTATTAATATATATATTTATATTTCAGTGGTATATCCAGGCTACCTGTGCAGTACAGGGACATGGTCTCTACGAAGGTCTGGACTGGCTCAGTAACGAGCTCAGCAAAGTTTAATAACAGCCATCAAACACCATAGGTAATGTAGAAATAACGTGTACCTAAAGACTTTAAATATTGGAGAAAGGGTTTTTGAGTTCACAAACAAAGAAGAATCAGAAATTCGTTTTTAATTAAAAGTAATATTTAATTGGATTGGATTTTTATTGGTCTTATACTATGTAATGCAAATAGATTCAGTTATCATATGCAATACAAAGTAGTACGATGTCTGTCTGTCTGAAGCTTAAGATCTCAGTAACCACTGAACCGATTGGGCTCTACTCTTTAGGGAATATACCTACTGGTCCTGTAATGGTTTTAAGCTATTTTCTAAGGGGGTGGGACACCCCCAACCCCCTCAAAAAATGAAAAATCCCCCCTCCAAAAAAATTCTTTTTAAAACTACAATTAAAAAAGGGGGGTCGACTACTCCCCTCTTCAAAAAAAAATTTCTCCCCCCCCAAAAAAAATTATTTAGTAAGTCTTTGGGTGGTTTTAGGCTATTTTCCTAACATGTCCGCTCTCCCCTTTAGATTCGGGGCGAAGTAACTAGTTCTTAATAAAATAAGATACTTTATTTCATTCTAAGATAACTTAAACTAACAACTTTATTTTATTTTCAGCCATCAAAGTATGCCAGGTTTCAAGTTGCTTCTAGCTGGATTAATTAAACATCTTACAGACATTGTGATTTTAAAAATTATATGTCTGTCCAGTGACCACCTTGTTAAAATTGCCAGCCTAGTTATTCTTAAACATTACAACAAAGAACAATACAAATCACCTGGCAAAAAACTGATGCAAACATGTCCAGTTTCTGGTACCTCAGTTCTATGGACACTGTCTATATAAATCAACATCTGTGAATAAAATAAAGAGTTTTTGGTAGATTTTCTTAAAATATTTTGTGGATTTTTATGCAGGGTAGGGAGGGGACATTGGGCTGTTTATTACACAAGTCCGCAAAGTTTTATGATACATTTTCTTATTCGTTTGCTTACCAGCTTTTGGAACTGTTAATGAATTTTAATTGTTTGGTTCATCAAATTTGACCCACTAATTGAAATCTACAGGAGGGGCTATTTTGTGTATCATCATGGATCATGACATCAATTTATCGGTCATTGTCTTATCCCTTTAGATCCCTGATTTTTATGAATTCCAAAATATTTTTAATCTATTACCTATAAACTTAAAATAAATCCTTAATTATAATATTATTGTTATGTTTGTACTGCGAGTGAGAGTTTACTCTCTGCATTTAATTTATCAAGGGAAAATTAAAATATCACTTTAGATTTTTAGGTTTTTTTATTGTTATTTATCACATCGTAATATGGATAGCTTTCCGCGGGTATTAAAATGCAAAATTATAAGAATTAAAGCAGTTTTGTTAGCCACGAGAGGCCTATGGACCGGGCTAACAAAAAAATTATATTATTTTATGATTTTATTTTAATATTTATGAAAAATTGTCTGTAATACCATACAATACCTGATTTTTCAGTATGGCTGAGAAACTGCTCTAATCCAGCGGTTTCGAAGCCATACTGAAAAAGTTATTTGTATTTTTTAGGACTTTGTTTTATAGCTAAAAATGATCAAAATAGTTCAAATAACGGATTTTTTTTTCATGTGATAAAAAAAATATTAATCCCCCAGTTAAGTTATTGTGATATTTACCTTTTTTGTGTCTTTTTATTTTAATTTTATGTATTTTCGGTGATCCTAAATTTTAGTATTTAATAACTTATGAAAAAGTATATCATAAAGAAATAGGTAAGAATTAAATTAATGTAATTTTTGTGTAAATTTTAATTTTCAATTTTACATGTTTTTTTCCTCGATTCAAGTAAAATAACATATTTTCATAAAACTTCATAGCTCTAAAAATACTTTTCTTATGTGTCTTTAATATTCATCAAAATATTGTACTTTATGTAAATTTTATCCCCCTTATGGTTTTGATTTTTAGTATTTATCATTTTGGTATAAAAAAATCAGGAATAATAAGAAAAAAATTTAACAAATTCTTGTTTTAAACTTAATATTTTCGATATTATTTTATTTTGGTTTTAAAATTATCTTTATTCCTGGTTTTAAAAAAAGCTTTCTTACAAAAATGAATGTTAGAACAGAGTGTTAAAAATCTGATTTTTATAGCATGAAACTTTTAAATGTGATGAAAACTAAATTTGTAATCTTAATATTAATAATAATATCAATAGCTTATCTATCTATCTATCTATTCTATTATTTACTATTCCACGTCAATTTTATACGAAATATTTTATTTACTTGAAATAACATTTTCATTATGATAATTGTGTTTCTATTTTTATATTTTTTTCCAAGGTTTTACTTTTCAGACTAAAATGTTGCTTATTTGATAATTTTTTTCAATTTTTGTATCTAACAATTTCCTTTTTTTATGTATATTCAGATTTAGGATAATGACTCTTCAAGTATGGCTTCAAAACCGATATATATCCCGTGGATTAGAACTGGTTCTAAGTCACAGTGAAAAATCATGTGTCGTATCGTATTGTACATAGGCGTCCAAGGGGGGGGGTAATGGGCCATTTGGCACCCCCAAAATTTTGTGAACAATACCCCCCCCCCAAAAAAAATTACCCCTACCTTGGGGGTGCCGTAGGCACCCCCAACGATTTTGGGGGGGGGTATTTACCCCCCCCCCAAACCATTTTGGGGGGGTAATTACCCCCCCCCAAAATAAATGTTCTTTAAAAAAAATTTTTGGGGGGGGGTATTTACCCCCCCCAAATTGAATGTTCACAGGTCTCCTTAACAAAACCTTAGATTAAAAAAAATCTCCAAAGAAACGGACAACGGGGCCTTCAAATAGGGCACAGTGGTGGTTAGAATCCGTTGGAGATTAAATCTTAGCTGCTCCTTCTTGCCAGATATTGCAATTTGAAGTTTTGTGGTAAAAAATGCCTAAAATTACAAGAATTCCAAGGATATATGCATACATGAACACCTTAACTCATCAAATAAAAAGGGTGACTTTAACATTTAAGGAGTTTAGATGTCTCTTCATATGTAAACTACACACTACATCCCCATTCAAAACAATTCTTACTGCTATAAATGATGTTTTTAACTTCAATAAGAGTAATAAATAAGGTACTATAAGCTTAAAGAGGTTTGTTCAATTTACAACTTATCTTAAAGGCTGTTACCCTGGAACCAGAAGAAAAAACTTCAGTTTAAGTTTACATATGGCCCAAGTTACTTTTAGTAATTCTGCTCCCCCCCCCCCCCCCATACTCTCACAACCTACAAACTTTAGGGTGGAGGGGGGGGGGGAAGCATAGTAATACTATTATGTGTTTCTCAAGAACTAATTGAAGTATAGGTGGAAAAATTTTTATGTAAGGTGTTTAGGCCAAAAGTTTGTAGAAATTATGTTGACCACCTTCTAACCCCCCCCCCCCCCCTCCCCTTCTTCCTAACCTAATTGAGGGGGGGGGGGGGGTGGCAGAAGATCATTCCAATGTGTTTTAAAAAACTATTAGATATATACATAAGCTTTTGGATTTGTATTGTTGTAGGACCTAAAGCACTTTTACATATATTGCTGACCTCTTCCCCTCCCCTCATAAATCAAAAAAATAACATTTTGTAAGGAGAGAAAGGGGGGAGGGTTGCAGTTGAAAGGGTACTACTCTGTTGTGTTACTAAGAAACTGCTAGAATTATAGCAGCAAAGCAAACCTTTGAGATATGCTTTGGTAGGTCAAAAGTAACTTTTACAAATTTTGATGAAACCCCCACTCCAAGCCCACTTTCCCTCTGTATTGCTTTACAATCTCCCTCCCCCCCCCCCCTCCAATTAAGTAATAGAAGCGAGTATAGCAATACCCTTGTGATTTAGTTTGAGATTACTCAAGATATAGTGTGCATTTGGATTTAAACTTTAGTTGGTCCATAATCACTTCATACTTCAAAAATATTGCTTACCTTTCCCCAACTTCAACCAACCCCATCCAGAAAAATGATATTGCTGCACAATTTCCTCCAACCCCATAAAAAAAATATTAAATTATTGCTTGCCCTCTCCAGCTCCCCTCCACCAATCTCACTACCTGTGTTTTACTCAGGAACCACTAAAGCAATAAGAAGCAAACTTTGGAATAAAGCTTTTAGATTTCCAAATTGCTTTATATGTATTACCTATTCAATGTTTGGGGAAGGAGCAATCGGTTGGCAATATTTCTTTTATTAGTCCAATAGGTTGGAGGAGATTATGCAGCAAAATAATTGTACTAAATTGAGATGGTTGTAGTTGGAATAGATATTTATAAAAGTAAATATGGACCTATATAAGTTAAAATATTAACCCTGAATATCTCTAGAGGTTTCTAAATGATACACAATATTATTTACCTATGCCACTAGCCACTATTTCCAACAGATGGAGGGGGGGGGGGTGGATTCAGCAATATTTGTAAGAGTAATTAATATCCTCAAAAAGTTTAATGCAAAGTTTGCTTAATATAATTCAGTGATTTCAAAGTAACACAAGATTATTTTCCACATCCACTGCCCCCCTCCTAATAATTTGTGGTCTAAGAAGGGGAGAGGGGGTTGGTTGCAGCAATATTTGTAAGAGATTTTGATGCCTTCTAAAGTTTAAGTACTTCTTTAGTGATATCTAAAGAACTCTTCTGCCCCTTTAAGAGTTAAGACTCTAGAGGCTAGGTGTCGCTTTGGGTACTAGACCTATATCTCCACGCACCTTGGAACATAATTGCAATTGCAATGATTGCGGTGTAAAGCGTCCATTCACCCATCAGACAACCAACTCTCTGAGATGCACGACCTTTGTCTGAGAAGTCCCAACTGTGCACGGTAGCGAGTTGCGCCTGTTTTGGGCCAAGGCATTCCCCCCACTCTAACTATTTACGTTGCGCATCTGACATAGTAGCAGTGGGAACAATTTTTAACGTCTTTAGTTATGACGCGGTGTCGGACCGAGATTCGAACCTATCACCTTCCCGACGTCGAGCGGATGCGCTACGTGTTGAGCCACGGTCGCGGGTCTTCTGCCCCTTTACCCCCTTCCTAATAGATTTCATTAGGAGGGGTGGGGGAGATGGGGGGTAGTCAACAATTTTTCCAGAAACTTTGGGCCTAAGAATCTTACATATAAATTTTTCTCACAGTACTTCAAGCAGTTTCTGAGTAAAACAAAATACTATTATATTGCCCCCCCTGCCCCCTCCCCCTTAAATTTATGGGGTTGGGTTGGAGGAGGGCAGGGGATTGTGAGTATTTTAAAAATTAACTTTAGCTATATATAAACTTGAACTGATGTTTTGTACCTTTTTCATTACTTTTGTTAAAATAATTTCTTTAAAGTTTTAAAATTTTCTAAATGGGGAGTGACTGTGTAGTTTACATATGCAGAGACATATAAACTCCTCAAATGTTAAACTCACCTTTTTATTTGATGAGTTAAGGTGTTCACATATGCATATATCCTTGGAATTCTTGTAATTTTAGGCATTTTTATCACAAAACTTTCAATTGCAATATCTGGCAAGAAGGAGCAGCTAAGATTTAATCTCCGACGGATTCTAACCACTACTGTGCCCTATTTGAAGGCCCCGTTGTCCGTTTCTTTGGAGATTTTTTTTAATCTAAGGTTTTGTTAAGGAGACCTGTGTGTTCTTTAAAAAAAAATTTTACTGATAGTTTGTTTTAGGATAGGTTATATTGGTTTAGGTGATTGCCCCACATGGTTAAGCAATTGGCCCCCCGCAGGGGCTAGAAATAGGAGAGAAGCTTGTGTGAAAAAAACGAAGAAACGCCCCTTAAAGAGCGTTGCCACAAAAGGGACTATACCCCAATATAGTTCAACCAGTTAAAACAGTTCTTAACCATGATAACAAAAAATTTAATAGTTTGATCATGTTTTATTTGCTTAGGCCTTTATAAGGGCTAAAACCATCCCGGGGATCTATGATGTAATTGTAAAGCACTGAAGATTCCATAAAATAGATACCTAACTAAATTAAATATTTCATTAAATAATGAAAAAGAATTTCTATAGGCGATTTCTTTTGGGAGGATGTCAGGGTGTCTCAAAACTAGTTATAAAACTTACCAGGACCTATAAGACGCTTCACTTTAAAGTATAATCATATTGGTTCATTGGTTAGTTAGTTAATTATTGTATTTTTATGTTCTAAAGAATGAGATACTACTATATATTTGAATAGTAGTGGCGCCCTTAGCATCTAAGAACTCGTGTTTTCTAAAGGGTAAAAAGGTAGGAGAAAAATAGCCTAAAACCACTCAAAGGATTGACCTATAATAGTGTGGAACCATCATGGGATCTATGTGAAGCTTTCCTAAAAAGGAGAACTCAGTATTTAAAGTAATGAAATCTGAAGCTATAGTCAAATAAACCTTACTTACTACTTTATGTTATAGGATAGTACTTATTAACTTAATAGATTAGGTAGGTGCTTTTTTTACATAATTAAATTACCCCCCCCAAAAATTTTACCCCGGGGTAAATTAGTTTGGGGGGGGTAATTACCCCCCCCAACAGATTTGGGGGGAGTATTTACCCCCCCCAACAGACTTTAGGGGGGGTAATTACCCCCCCCAATCAAATTTTACCCCCGCGGTAAAAATTTTGGGGGGGGTAAAAAAAAATTTCGGCGCGCTTCGCGCGCCATTTTACCCCCCCCAAACACGAATTACCCCCCCCCCTAAAATTTTTTACCCCCCCCCAAAAAAAAAGCTTGGACGCCCCTGGTATTGTATCCAGTTTTCTACGAATATAAAAATGTTCTATCATAATATTGAAACCAGGTTGTAAGCACGTGCCTTCAGGTCTAACAAAACTGGTTTTAATCTTTTATAATCGTACATATAATTTATATTCGCGGAAAGCTGTTTATAATACGATGTGATAAGTAATTTTCCGTTATTCTACGACCCTTTCTTCCCTCTAACATGTAATAACGGTTGAAGGTTTAAATTCTGTGTTTTTATTGCACATTTGTCTTATTTCTTTCATACCCCAGTCTTCTATAAAATTGTATTATACCTGAGGAGCAAAATATAAGACATTAAGCAGGGATCTAAAGGGATAAGACACTGGCCGTTAAATTAATGTACATCCCCAATGATAATACATAAAATTATCCTTTCTTTAGATTAAAATTAGTGGCTGAAACGTTTGAACACTCAACTTATTAAAAATTTAATTAAGTTCCCAATGTTGTAGGCCAACGAATAGGAAATCGTTATTATAAAACTTTGGGGACTAGTGTAATAAACAGCCTGTTGTCCCCTCACTCTCTCTGTGGATATTAAGATAGCTTATAGATAGACAAGAAATATATATAATTTCTCTTCAATCATAACCGTAATTACACATTATTCCCTTCAAAGCAGGAATAGACAATGGCCGATAAATTGATGGTACTACATCCCCAATGATGATGCACAAAATTTCCCCTTCTGTAGATTACAATTGGTCGTTGAAACGTAGGGAAACTGAATTTAATGAACTAACCATCAAAATTTATTAAAGTCCCCATTTTTTTTAATCCAATGAATTAGAAAATGTTATTAAAAATCTTTGGGGGATTTTGTAAAAAACAGCCCTTTGTCCCTTCCCTGCCAGAAAATTTACAGTTTAATGTTCCTTATTCCCTCCCCCCTGCTTTGAGTATAGAACCATTAGAAATAAGATTTGAACATCTGCAATTATGTGCATAATTAATAGACATACATTACACAGAGTGAGGGAATATAATTCATTAATGTATAGTAAAAAAGCGGGAATCTAAAGGGATAAGACAATGGCTGATAAATTGATTCACATCCCTAATGTTAATACACAAAATTATCCCTTCTTTAGATTACAATAGACACTCAAATTAATAAACTAACCAATCAAAATCCCCAAAGTTGTTTAGCCAACGAATAAGATAACGTTATTATAAAACTTTGGGGACTAGTGTTATAAACAATACACTCTCTGAAAGATAAGGCACTCTGTTTTACACTAAACAGTTTATTTTCCTTACTGTTTAATAAGTATATACACATACAGGGCATAACAAGATATAACATTCATGTAATCATGATGTAGGGATAAAATCTAAAAAGGGAGGGGACATTGGGCTGATTATAGCCCACAAAATTTTTTAATAACCTTTTGCTTATTTGTTGGCTCAACAACTTAAGGGATTTTCAATGAATTTTGATTGGTTTGTTTATTAAGTTGAGTGTCCAAACGTTTCAACCACTACTGTAAAGGGGCATTTCGTGTATCATCATTGGGGATGTACATACATTTATTGGCCAATGTCATCCTTTTATAATATCCCTGAATCATGATGAAAGGATAAAATTATGGCTCAGCTATTTAATTTATAAGAGACCAATCTTCTTTATGTACAGGAATCTTAAGGGATAAGACTGTAGTCGATAGATGGATAAACACAACTAATTATGATAAGGATAACCAACCAAGCTCATACCAATAACGAAATTAATTCGGAAGAAAATCACGAAACCTATACGTGTTTTTCAGCTGTCGTTGGGGGGCAACACATCGTAAAATTGACGACCTCTCCATTTGCCCCCCAAATATTATTTTAGATTTATTTTGCTTGTTGGTTATACCTTATTCCTGTAACCAACCCTCCGTAGATATAGTAGAACTATTGGCTAAAAGTTTGGTCAGTGCTTGTCGGTATCTATCAACCAATCAAGATTTTAATAAGTCTACAGTTTTTGCCAAAGAATGAGAGAACATGTTAATAAAACTTTGGGTACCAGCATAATTTAAATTAAATTATATTGAATTAAAGGGTAAATGATAAAATAATGCGCAATAAATAGATAAAACCCCAAAATCTTCTTATGATTACTCCATTTTAGATCATTAGCCTAAATTTCTATAAATCCTATATCTATTTATCTTACTCTTGTTTTTCATTTATTGATGACGGGGTTAGGGAGTGGTAATATTAATACATTTATATGGTAACAAGCCGTCTTACGTATCTACAATCTACATTAACATATTTATATATATTTTCTTATACATATTAATGTTTATTTCCTTATATGAAGAAAAGGGGAAATAGAGGGAAGGGGCGGGGTAAAGGTAGCAGACGGATATTTGACAGTCTATTGGGGTGTGCAAGTTTGGTAGATTTTTTTTAAAAATATTTTTCTGCAAATTTGGCTGTTTATTACACTAGTCCCAAAAGTTTAATAACGTTGTCATATAAGTTGACTTAACAATTTTGAACACCTTTGTAAGTTTTGATTGGTTGATTCATTAATTATCGTTCAAACGTTTTAAAACTAATTATAACATACAGAAGGGGTAATTTTGTGTATAATAATTGGGGATGTACATAAATTTATCGGCAATTGTCTTATTAATTTAGATTCCTGCCATCAATTACTTGTTCTTTGAAAAATTCATATTCTCCAAAACTACACACCCCCTATGATTCAGTGTACACACACACACACACACATACGTAAACATACAGACAATGGTTCTTGTCTGCTATTTAAGCTTACTGACTGCTGTTCAACTCTTGTATTGATTTCTTTTCTCTCTCTTACAAACTTTTTGCTCTATCTTATATCCCCCCCCCCCCTCCTTTCCCTATTTCTCTCCGATGGTTTTTAATCCCCTTTCTCCGTAATGCCTCCCGGTTCGAATCCCCTCCTCCCGGAGGGCGTGTGTGTGTGTGGGGGGTGGTTGGGGGTGACACACACACACTCACTCCTGTCATGTCATATGGGAATACAACACCTACATAGTGCCGACATTAGTTATATTGGATGGTTTATATGCAAAAATATGGTCATTTTATACCATATTTTTCATGGTTATATTGTGAAAATTAAACTTTTTTTACAAAAAAATACAATTTATAATAAAAACATATAAAGTTAAAATTTAAAAGCATTGCATTGTTGCGGTTTCTTGGAATTACTAATGTAACAGCTGAATCTTTTTATATTGGTTTTATACATTTTAATATCAGCAAATCTACTCTATAATCTAGAGAGTATGTCCATTCTTGCTAAAAAATTATTTACTCAGCTGCTATGTAAAATAGAGTCGTCCGGATTGAATAGTTTTTGTATTTGGACTTCTAAACAGACGTTTTTTGGTTATATTATAATACATTTTATCATTAAAAATATTTATATATCAAAGATAAACTGTTTTTGTAATTTGAAGTGTATTTGTACGTTTATGGCAGATTTAGAGCTTTTATTGTAAAAATAATCAAAAAACATTAAAAAAAATCTAATTTATTAGGTCCTTAGGTACCACTTATGTAAAAAAAATCTTTTTACTTGGTGGTTTCACTCAAAGTGTCTAGTAGAGCACATATCCACCCCCCCCCCTCACTCCTTATTTTGAAATAAAGAGAAAATAAGGAGGGGAAAGGAAGAGTTTTTCGTGTGTCTGTTTTTTACAATAGGTAAGGTAAATTTGGGTTTAGGGTAGGCCCGTAGGGTTGGGAAATTGCAGGTTATAGGGCCTGCGCCGCAGGGGTGAGGCATATAGAGAAAAAACAACAAGAATGTATTTGGTTTAAAGTTTCTGTGCACGATAGGCACTATGAGGGAAAGCACACAACGTACTTTTTTGATAAGTTAAATAATTTCTGTTTGCCTAATTAAAATTAAATATACATATAACATTGTAATATTTACTTTAAACTTTATAATAAATAATAGTAATACTAATAAGTATGTTATATACTTTTCTAATTATTAATGTAATATAATTACAACTTTCAAAGAAACTAAACTTTTTACTTTGTGTTTGTTGGCATTTTGTTTCAGTAAGTATATGTCTTTTTATTCTTTACATGGATAATTTATTCTTTTTAAATTTCGTCCAAAAATGTTTAAGTATAGATGTATAACCCAGAAAACTAACTGGCCAAAGTGGTGGGGACCTTTTTCATCTTCTAGTACATTGCTTTATGCTTTTATGTAGCGACTTCGCTGTGTTAATATTTACTACGTTATTAAGTGATATTCAAAGACCCAATTGAAAGTCGGCACAGTGTCCCCACCCCTGTTACATGTAGCTCGTGCCCCCTTTATTCATTTACATTAATATTCATCCTATCATTGTTAAAATTATAAAAATTTCAGAAATTACCTAAAGTGAGATCTCTTGTTTGAAGGACAAATTGTGTGAAATCAAAGATCCGCATAGAGCTGAGTGTTTAACCACTGTATTGTAATGTATTTTCAACATGCCAAGGTTTGTTATCATTTATTTTCGGTCATTTTGTATGTATAGGAATGAGACACAAATAATTAATGAGATAGTTTAAAGGATGTTCAAGAGGGATGGTATTTTAAGTATAACTTCCTCAAAGTTATAAAGTAGATTGATTTTCCACTTCTTGAAGATTCGTTTTTTCCTATATTTATGTTTTTAAAGATCTTTAAAAAGGTCATTCTAGATTCGTTTATGTATGCTTTGAATATCTTTAAAAAGGCCATATTTTATGATTAAAAAGTTGTTTTTAAAAGTACAGCTTTGTCTTGGTCTTAGGTAGGTTTAAGAATTGGTATTAACGGATATTATTTAATTCTCAAAATTATATGGATATATGGCCATGGGAAAAAGGTACCTCTTACAATTTTTTTATTTTTTTTCGTATGAAAGCAAAAATAAATAGTTACGTTTAGAGTTTGTGTTATCAACCCTCGTAATTTTCTATAATCTAGGGGTGAAGCCAATATAGTACAATAGAAACCTAACCATCATATGGCATATTTAAAAGTTTTAAAATATTGTTACAATATGAGGTTGCAAAAAAATTTCATATGCACAATAATAGATCAAAACTTTGTAAAACAAAACAAAAAAAGGGATAGCAACATTCATAGAAGCGAGCTTAACAAATGAGATGTATTATAGACAAACCTATTCTTGGAGTAAAAAAAAATGTATTAAAGCTTTATGAAAAATTTCTGAAAACTCAAATATTTGAAATATACCTATACCCACTTTTTGAGTTATGGTTAGTTGTCATAGGAATATGCAATTTATACATCAAGTTGATTTTTTGAAGTAAAAATATGTAAAATCAAATGTATGCACTGATGAACCTTTATTAATGAAAATAGAATTGCCAAGATTCCTAGATTATTTCTTATCATTGCAGGAATCTTCATCAAATATTTAACGTCGTTAGAAACTGGAACATTAAATATATGCCTAAAGACAAACAAACGGCCATTAGGACAGACTCTTTATGTAGAAAAGCTCCACTTTTAAAAATCAAAGTTTAAACATTTGAAAACAGCCTTGTCATGTAATATAATATTTTGATCTAATCATAATTACAATGGGTACTTTTTATGCATTGGTATTAAATTTCGTGCATATAGTAAAATACATACATAATAACTCTTACATGTAAAATTTGAGTAAAATATGAAGAGATATATAGTTTAGGATATTATAAGGGAGGGAGGGGACATTGGGCCTGATAATTACTCTGATACCCAAAGTTTTATAAATACGTCCTCTTATTCGTTGGCTCAAAAACGTAATGTGTGTTGAAATTTGGTTAGTTGGTTCCCAGCAAGCAGTGTCCAAACTTTTACACCAATAATATTAATGTACATATCTCCCATTGTCTTATCCCTAAGATTCCTGGAGATTTTTAGAAGAATATATTTTTATTTTCTTTAAGATTAACATGTTTTTTCATTTTAATTTCCTTTCATTACCTATGAAATATGACAGGTGTTCCATTTTATCAAAAAAAAATAAGTTTAATTCTGTTGTGAAGGTTTAAATATTTAGATATTTAAAAAAGTCATTGAAAAAGGTTTGTGGGGTTTACGAGATCTAAAGTAAAACATATGACAAAGACAATAAATACCAAAAATTATAAAAGAAATTTTTTCCATACCTAGGTATAACTTACAACTTTCCCCTACCCTTACTAACAAAAACTTAATTTACCATGTTGCATAATTACTAATTTTCATTTGATAGGATTATTCTTAATCTTGACAACCCTTTCATTTTCCATGCATTACTAAACAGTACTAGGTAGTCAGGTAAAAATAATAGCTACCTATGATATCTATAATTAAAAGGGGGGGTTTTTAATGCAACCATCTCGTAATCAGTGAGCAAATGGCACTTAGAATTCGAATTTCCATCTATAATTTTGCATGAGTAATCCTTGGTAGATCTATTTTCCCTAAATCGAACAAAAAGTTGGAAAAGTAACGGCTAACGGCTGGCGGCTCATCTGTTTTGCCATTTGTTTGATATCTATATTGCAAATTAGTCACGAAACCTCTCTCAACATAATACTCTTTTCTACTCCGAAACGCTATCAAACGGTTCTAGACGGTAGCTGTTGGTACTAGAAGCTTTAAAATTGGTTATTGCTATCATTTAACATGAATTAAACTAAAAATATGTTTTAAAAAGTTGATTCCTACGTAATTGATGATGGATTTACCCTGAAAATAGGCAAAAAACGGCTGAACGGCTGAGCCGCTAGCCGTTACTTTTCCAACTTTTTGTTCGATTTAGGGAAAATAGACCTACCAAGGATTACTCATGCAAAAGTTCAGATCGAAATTCGAATTCTAAGTGTCATTTGCTCACTGATTACGAGATGGTTGCATTAAAAACCCCCCCCTTAATGAAAAAAAGTTCCTTGCTATCAACCTAAAATCTTTTATTTATCTCTAAACCTCGGGGATCTTCAGGGATAAGACAATGGATGATAAATTGATACACATCTCCAATGATAATAAATAAAAAATCACTTCTGTAGTTAAAAAATAATGAGTTAATAATCCAAATTAAAGTACCCAAAGACTTGAGCCAATTGATAAGATTTTATTGATATAAATCTCGGTACCTGTATAATTAACAATCAAATGTCCCCTTCCTCCTTGCAAAACCTTAAATTTCAACTCATGTGCATTGCTTATACATAAATGGTATCATTCAGGTATACAATTACAATTGAATTAATATGCCATAGAGAATGCCAATTTATTCAGAATTGTCCTTGAATTTCAAATGATAACAGATTAAGATTAAGTATGGATACTCTAGGTAGCTTTGCTGTAAAATTAAGTTAAAATTAATGAAAAATAATGTATTTATTTGTAAGGTTATACTTTGTCATTTGTTGAATCTTATAAGTGGGACAGCTGCCATATAAAAATGCTTTTAAATATACGTGATCGAATTTTTTAAAATTCTGTCATTAGGTACTTAATACCTAGGGAAAATAGACGGCTAAAGTTATTTGTGAATATTCCCCGAACAATCAGTAAAATTCATATTTTGTTTGTGAGATAATCTCTTAAATTGAAAATTATTTCAGGACACTGCACTTGGACCTAGAAGAAATGACAGAGGTAAGCTTTTGTTTTGATTCCTGATATTAATCAGAGAGAGAGAGAGAGATGGGACAATCGGCTGTTTATTACATTAGTCCCCGAAGTTTTATAATAACGTTTTCTTATTCGTTGGGGACTTAAGTGAATTTGTATTGGTTGATTCATTAATATGAGTGTTCAAATATTTCAACAACTAATTTTAATGTACAGAATGAGTAATTTTGTGTATCATCATTGGGAATGTATTTCAATTATAATCTCCGAAACGGTTTATTGGTAACATTTTTATTTAAGGAATGTAGAAATACACCGATTAAAATAAATTTGAGCATGGCCATGAGCTGAAATTCAATGAAAATATTGTTTTAATACATTTCTAATTAAAATATTACGCCAGATTACTTTTTCCGTCATTTTAATTAAGATGTAACATAATCTAACCAAATTTTCTATTAGAATATGCTTCTAGTGTCTGTAACTTAAGGTATTGGTAATAAGCAGGAATAAGACAATGGCCTATATTGATATACAATGTACATCTCCAAGCAGGGTTGGTAAAAACCCGGGTTTTTTAAAAATAACCCAACCCATTGGGTTTTATTAATAAAATCCGGGTTTTTTGGGTTTTATTGTTTTCTAAAGATTATTACCTAGGAATTTTAAGATATAAGGTTAAATCATTTTTATAAAGTAACAGGATGTTTGTCTGTACTATAGGATCTCGCTAACCGCTGAATCGGTATGATTCTCCTGTACAGGGTAGCTTTTCATAGGTCCAGGGAAGGTTTATTCCAATTTTGGGGGAGGTCACCACAAATCTCCTAAGAGAAATCTGCCCCCCCCCCCCAAAAAAAAAATAAGTAGTTAAAAATCTTCAACGGACCCGTGAGAAGCTAATTGTTTTTGAGAACCATATCGGTTCAGTGGTTAGGGAGTTATTTTGGTACATATAGACAGACATTCCGTAACTATATAAAAATAAGCAGTTAAAATGCAGTTATACAATATTTAAAATAAATGTTTTTATAATTTCTATTATTTGTTTGAAAATAGTACTCCTTATGAGTCAAAATAGAGTTAACATTATCGACAAAAGGTACATTTTAAAAAAACCCGGTTTTTTTGGTTTTTTTTGAGTTATAAAACCCAACTTGGGTTTTTTACTTGGTTTTTTTTTATGCCAACCCTGTCTCCAAGGGTGTTAAACAAGATTACCCCTACTGTAGATTAAAATTATTGTTTGAAAAGTTTGGATGCTACTAGTTTGGACAAAAGTACCCTAGGTTTTTCAGCCAACGATTAAGATAACGTGCTTGAACAAATTTAGGTACCAGTGTAATTTACAGTCCAATTACCCCTTCCTCTCTATGTATTAAGTGTCCAATATTCGTACTTTGTGTAATCAATCAATTTCCCCCAATTAAATGAGTTACACAATACAATTACACAAAGCTGACTAGAAATAAGCAGAGAGGGAGGGGACAATGGGCTGTTTATTACGCTAGTCCCTAAAGTTTTATTATAACGTTTTCTTATTCGTTGAAATCACAACTTTGGGGACTTTAGTGAAATTTGATTGTTTGATCTATTAAGTTGAGTGTTTAAACGTTCCAGCTACTAATTTTAATATACAAAAGGGGTAAATTTGTGTTTCAACATTGAGTATGACCATCAATTTATCGGCCATTGTCTTATCCCTGTAGATCCCTGAGAAATAAGAATCTTTTATTTATCCTTTCTAAACAATCCAATGATTTATTGCAAAGAGGGAATTTAGGATAATTAACTTGACTTTGCTTAATCCGCCAGGGATTAAGGGACAGTACGATGGAGGATAAATTAATTCCAATTTCTAAATGCGAAACTGTGTCTAATAGCTCAAGGATCTAAAGGGATTAGACAATGGCCGATAAATTGATTTACTACCCCAATCATGATAAACTAAATTACCCCTTCTGTATCTAGCTGTGGTTTTAAACCTTTGAACACTCAACTTGATGAATCAACCAATCATAATTCGTCAAAGTCCCTAAAGTTGTTAAGTCAAAGAATTAGACACCGTTATTATAAACTTTGGGGACTAGTGTTATAAAGAGAGGTAGAATAAATGATCAGTAATTATCCCCTCCCTGCTTAATTTTATCCCTAATCGATTACTTCCCTTTACATTATTCTTAACTATTCTTTTGGAAAAGTGCAGCTACTTTATAATATCGTATTTCCATCCATGTTGGTAATAGTTTATTTCCTTACTATATTACTAGCGGCTGTGCCCCTAGCATCTAGGGGCTTTTTTTATTCAATTGGATAATATGAAGGCAGAAAAATAGCCTAAAACCATTCCAGAGTATAAATCTAATTATTTAAAAAGCCTTTACCATCCAAGGACCCATGTGAAGCTTCCCTAAATGGAGAACTCAATCAGATTTATCAAAATCTTAAGCTACAGACAAAAAACCTTACAACTTTATGTATAAGGATTCTATGAGGCAGTTTTTTTTTGGTTAATTGATTGGTTTGTAAAACTCTTCCTTAGGTTTTAGTAAATATTTATTAATACCTACCTACTGCTTAACTATTAAAAAAAAAAAAAAAAAACTATTACCTATTCGTGTTTTACAATTTTTAAAATCCATTACACGTTGAAGTAGAAGTGTTAAAATGTTAAAAAGGGGCATTGGCAAGTGCATTGTACTTAGCTGCTTCCAACATCTAGTAGTCATGGACAGGGATTTGGTACCGCAAGAAAAATAATTTCGCCTCCAAACTTTGTTCATTACATTAGTCCCCAACGTTTTATAATAACGTTTTCTTATTCGTTGGCTTACCAACTTTGGGGACTTTAGTGAATTTTGATTGGTTGGTTTATTAAGCTGATTGTACGAACGTTTTATACACTAATTTTAGGCTACAGAAGGGGTAATTTTGTCTTTATCATTGGGGATGAAATTAAATTTATCGGCCATTGTATTATCCCTTTAGATAGATACCTTTTAATTTCTATTTAATAACGAAAAAAATTGGGCAAAATATTGTTTCTTCAGTTGGTATATCCCAGTGGCTGTGTTATATGTATCTATGCATTAATGTTTTGGCCAAAATTTACTTTTATCACACCACCAAATCTGAAAACAATTGCACCTTACATGTAAAAATATACCTTTTCAGTTTTCAACTTTAAAGATACATTTTTTTATACAAAAAATGAGAGAAAGACAATTTTATTATATTTTTACCACGCAAAATATTAGGTATAGGTTATAAAGAACAGTTAATTGTAGCACAGTAATAAATAAACAAACTCCTTGTACCTATTTCTTTTATTGAACCTCCCCCTATAAAAAAAATAAGCAGTAGGAGTGTTGTCCAATTTGTAAACATAATCAGTGTTTGGAAATCTGAGATTTTATCTTGCATAGCCTGTAGTTTTTCGGACGGACATACAAAACCAAGTTATAGAGTAGATACTAAAAAATAAATTGAAATATTAAAGGAATTTTATTTTATCTTCCATTCTCTCATCCCTGAATCCTTCATATAAATAAAATTTGAAGGTTAAAGTATACAGCGTTATAAGCTAATTTAAAGTGTAGCTACTCTTTTATTGAATTGTAAACCTTATAAAGGTAGGTAGGTATATATTTTAACAATTTAAATGTTAAATGCAAAGATGTACCTATAGAATATACCACTTTACACAAATGCAATTTTAAACACATATGCTTTTCCATTATTTCTAATGTCAAGAATATGGGACTTTGTAATGGTTTAAATAAGCAGGGATCTAAAGGGATAAGACAATGGCCGATAAATTGATGTCCATCGATGATACACAAAATTACCCCTTATGTAGATTAAAATTAGTGTTTGAAACTTTTGAACACTCAACCAATCAAAATTTCGAAATTTATGAAGCCAACGAATAAGAAAACGTTATTGTCAAACTTTGGGGACTAGTGTAATAAACAGCCTATTGCCCCCTCTCTCTCTGGGGGTGTTAACATTGAGGATGAAGGGTAATAAATATCTGAAAATAGAAATGACGCAAATGATACGCAAATTCTCACGTTTATCTAAAAATGCAACATATAATAATAGCTATTAAAACAATTTTCAAGCATAACTTTTATCTTATTAGGATAACAATTAAATAAGAAAAATATTTTTACCATATAAAATTCGTGATCAAACACCTAATTGAAAAAAAATGCAAGACATAGCTTTTATTTTAAGAAAGACTAGGCGCAACGAACGCCCCCAAGAAGCCTCTAGGTGTTCTTAAGGTGGGAGGGGGATAAGTCAACCGCACTTCTACTTTTTAATTTGAGTTTTAATAAGAAATATTCAGAAAAAAAATTTGGGGGGGGATTTTAAATTGGGAGAGTGGAGATACGCTCTTCCAAAATTTTACAAAAAAAACATTGGCGCACTTGTATAAACACCTTATAACATAATAGATAGTCCAGAATTATCCACTTCAAAGGAAATGTAAAAAGAGAGGGGGTAAATCAAGTTTGAAGATATCCGAAAATAGTTATGATCACCATCTTCTACCATCAACATTGAGAGAATAAAAAAGGGAAAGATACGCCTTCCAGCTCTTAACTTCTAAGATTCACAATGCCAATTTTATTAATATACGTGAATTTTGACTTTTTAATAAAATTTCAATTCTTTTAAAGATCTTTTAATTTTCAAAAAATCCCTGAAAATGCACCACGTGTGGGAAAGAAGAAAAAGAAAGAAAGAGAAAAAGAAAGAGAATGAGAGAGAGAGAAAGTGAGAGTGAAGGGAACATAAATAAGAATCCTTTCAAGTTAGAAATATTGGAATAGCTTTGGTTGGTAGTTAAGTATAGTCAAGAGTTATCATACATTATACCAAATATTTTACTTAGAATGGTATGGTCCCAGGGCAAGTTTAAGGCTATATAACTTTATTCTTAAGAGTTATGACCCAAAAAACGTAAATGAAACACATATATGGTAAAGATTTACCCAAAATGTATTTGTAAACAGGGATCTAAAGGTATAAGACAATGGCCGATAAGTTTATGTACATCCCCGATGATGATACACAAAATTTCCCCTTCTAGAGATTAAGATTGGTGATTGAACCGTTTGAACACTCAACTTATTCAATCAACCAAACAGAATTCACTGAAGTCCCCAAAGTTGGTTAGCTAACGAATAAGAAAATGTTAATATAGGACTTTGGGGACTGGTGTAATAAATAGTACATTGTCCCCTCTCTCTGATTTGTAATGAAATGTTTGACCACTTTTAATATAGTATAGAGGGGCGGGGTGAGGGTAACTTAGAAGAAAATGTTCATATAATACTTCTAAATTTACAAACAGCTAAATCTGTTGAAGAAACTTTTTATCAGAATAAGCATATTAAACATGTTTCTATGGTCTCAACTCTGAATAGGAGTTTAATTTTAATACAAACTGACTTCAGAGAGATAGAGAGAGAGAGAGGGGGACAATGAGCTGTTTATTACATTAGTCCCCAAGGTTTTATAATAATGTTCTCTTATTCGTTGGCGTAACAACTTTAATTAGTTGGATCATTAAATTTAGTGTTCAAACAATTTAACCACTAAGTCTAATCTACTTGAGGAGTAGTTTTGTGTTTCATCATTGGGGATGTACATCAATTCATCGGCCATTGTCTTATCCCTTTAGATCCCTGCTTTTCCCATTTATTGTATTGTTTTGAGTGATGACCAACTGTAAGAGATTGTGCTGTTGTGCAGAATAGATTTACTATAATTGATACAATTAGTAACTCACACTTTACCATCTATATAGCTACAGCCTAGGCTCACATGGTTTTATTATCATAGGACAATTCTATATTTTAGAATAGATTTACCATAATTGATACAATTAGTAACCCACACCATCTATAGAGCTACAGCCTAGGCTCACATGGTTTTATTATCATAGGACAATTCTATATTTTAGAATAGATTTACCATAATTGATACAATTAGTAACCCACACCATCTATAGAGCTACACAGCTTAGGCTCACATGGTTTTATTATCATAGGACAATTCTATATTTTAGAATAGATTTACCATAATTGATACAATTAGTAACCCACACCATCTATATAGCTACAGCCTAGGCTCACATGGTTTTATTATCATAGGACAATTCTATATTTTAGAATAGATTTACCATAATTGATACAATTAGTAACCCATACCATCTATAGAGCTACACAGCTTAGGCTCACATGGTTTTATTATCATAGGACAATTCTATATTTTAGAATAGATTTACCATAATTGATACAATTAGTAACCCACACTAGAGCTACAGCCTAAGCTCATATGGTTTTATTATCATAAGACAATTCTATATTTTAGAATAGTTTTACCATAATTGATACAATTAGTAACCCACACTTAGAGCTACAGCCTAGGCTCACATGGTTTTATTATCATAGGACAATTCTATATTTTAGAATAGATTTACCATAATTGATACAATTAGTAACCCACACCATCTATAGAACTACAGCCTAAGCTCATATGGTTTTATTATCATAGGACAATTCTATATTTTAGAATAGATTTACCATAATTGATACAATTAGTAACCCACACTAGAGCTACAGCCTAAGCTCATATGGTTTTATTATCATAAGACAATTCTATATTTTAGAATAGTTTTACCATAATTGATACAATTAGTAACCCACACTTAGAGCTACAGCTTAGGCTCACATGGTTTTATTATCATAGGACAATTCTATATTTTAGAATAGATTTACCATAATTGATACAATTAGTAACCCACACTAGAGCTACAGCCTAAGCTCATATGGTTTTATTATCATAGGACAATTCTATATTTTAGAATAGATTTACCATAATTGATACAATTAGTAACCCACACCATCTATAGAGCTACAGCCTAGGCTCACATGGTTTTATTATCATAGGACAATTCTATATTTTAGAATAGATTTACCATAATTGATACAATTAGTAACCCACACTAGAGCTACAGCCTAAGCTCATATGGTTTTATTATCATAAGACAATTCTATATTTTAGAATAGATTTACCATAATTGATACAATTAGTAACCCACACCATCTATAGAGCTACAGCCTAGGCTCACATGGTTTTATTATCATAGGACAATTCTATATTTTAGAATAGATTTACCATAATTGATACAATTAGTAACCCACACCATCTATAGAGCTACACAGCTTAGGCTCACATGGTTTTATTATCATAGGACAATTCTATATTTTAGAATAGATTTACCATAATTGATACAATTAGTAACCCACACCATCTATAGAACTACAGCCTAAGCTCATATGGTTTTATTATCATAGGACAATTCTATATTTTAGAATAGATTTACCATAATTGATACAATTAGTAACCCACACCATCTATAGAGGTACAACCTAGGCTCACATGGTTTTATTATCATAAGACAATTCTATATTTTAGAATAGATTTACCATAATTGATACAATTAGTAACCCACATCATCTATAGAGCTACAGCCTAGGCTCACATGGTTTTATTATCATAAGACAATTCTATATTTTAGAATAGATTTATCATAATTGATACAATTAGTAACCCACACCATCTATAGAGCTACAGCTTAGGCTCATATGGTTTTATTATCATAGGACAATTCTATATTTTAGAATAGATTTACCATAATTGATACAATTAGTAACCCACACCATCTATAGAGCTACAGCCTAGGCTCATATGGTTTTATTATCATAGGACAATTCTATATTTTAGAATAGATTTACCATAATTGATACAATTAGTAACCCACATCATCTATATAGCTACACAGCTTAGGCTCACATGGTTTTATTATCATAGGACAATTCTATATTTTAGAATAGATTTACCATAATTGATACAATTAGTAACCCACACTAGAGCTACAGCCTAAGCTCATATGGTTTTATTATCATAAGACAATTCTATATTTTAGAATAGTTTTACCATAATTGATACAATTAGTAACCCACACTTAGAGCTACAGCCTAGGCTCACATGGTTTTATTATCATAGGACAATTCTATGTTTTAGAATAGATTTACCATAATTGATACAATTAGTAACCCACACCATCTATAGAACTACAGCCTAAGCTCATATGGTTTTATTATCATAGGACAATTCTATATTTTAGAATAGATTTACCATAATTGATACAATTAGTAACCCACACTAGAGCTACAGCCTAAGCTCATATGGTTTTATTATCATAAGACAATTCTATATTTTAGAATAGTTTTACCATAATTGATACAATTAGTAACCCACACTTAGAGCTACAGCTTAGGCTCACATGGTTTTATTATCATAGGACAATTCTATATTTTAGAATAGTTTTACCATAATTGATACAATTAGTAACCCACACCATCTATAGAGCTACAGCCTAGGCTCATATGGTTTTATTATCATAGGACAATTCTATATTTTAGAATAGATTTACCATAATTGATACAATTAGTAACCCACACCATCTATAGAGCTACAGCCTAGGCTCACATGGTTTTATTATCATAGGACAATTCTATATTTTAGAATAGATTTACCATAATTGATACAATTAGTAACCCACACCATCTATAGAACTACAGCCTAAGCTCATATGGTTTTATTATCATAGGACAATTCTATATTTTAGAATAGATTTACCATAATTGATACAATTAGTAACCCACACTAGAGCTACAGCCTAAGCTCATATGGTTTTATTATCATAAGACAATTCTATATTTTAGAATAGTTTTACCATAATTGATACAATTAGTAACCCACACTTAGAGCTACAGCTTAGGCTCACATGGTTTTATTATCATAGGACAATTCTATATTTTAGAATAGTTTTACCATAATTGATACAATTAGTAACCCACACCATCTATAGAGCTACAGCCTAGGCTCATATGGTTTTATTATCATAGGACAATTCTATATTTTAGAATAGATTTACCATAATTGATACAATTAGTAACCCACACCATCTATAGAGCTACAGCCTAGGCTCACATGGTTTTATTATCATAGGACAATTCTATATTTTAGAATAGATTTACCATAATTGATACAATTAGTAACCCACACCATCTATAGAACTACAGCCTAAGCTCATATGGTTTTATTATCATAGGACATTTCTATATTTTAGAATAGATTTACCATAATTGATACAATTAGTAACCCACACTAGAGCTACAGCCTAAGCTCATATGGTTTTATTATCATAAGACAATTCTATATTTTAGAATAGTTTTACCATAATTGATACAATTAGTAACCCACACTTAGAGCTACAGCTTAGGCTCACATGGTTTTATTATCATAGGACAATTCTATATTTTAGAATAGATTTACCATAATTGATACAATTAGTAACCCACACTAGAGCTACAGCCTAAGCTCATATGGTTTTATTATCATAAGACAATTCTATATTTTAGAATAGATTTACCATAATTGATACAATTAGTAACCCACACCATCTATAGAGCTACAGCCTAGGCTCACATGGTTTTATTATCATAGGACAATTCTATATTTTAGAATAGATTTACCATAATTGATACAATTAGTAACCCACACCATCTATAGAGCTACAGCCTAGGCTCACATGTTTTTATTATCATAGGACAATTCTATATTTTAGAATAGATTTACCATAATTGATACAATTAGTAACCCACACCATCTATAGAGCTACAGCCTAGGCTCACATGGTTTTATTATCATAGGACAATTCTATATTTTAGAATAGATTTACCATAATTGATACAATTAGTAACCCACACCATCTATAGAGCTACACAGCTTAGGCTCACATGGTTTTATTATCATAGGACAATTCTATATTTTAGAATAGATTTACCATAATTGATACAATTAGTAACCCACACCATCTATAGAACTACAGCCTAAGCTCATATGGTTTTATTATCATAGGACAATTCTATATTTTAGAATAGATTTACCATAATTGATACAATTAGTAACCCACACCATCTATAGAGCTACAGCCTAGGCTCACATGGTTTTATTATCATAGGACAATTCTATATTTTAGAATAGATTTACCATAATTGATACAATTAGTAACCCACATCATCTATAGAGCTTCAGCCTAGGCTCACATGGTTTTATTATCATAAGACAATTCTATATTTTAGAATAGATTTACCATAATTGATACAATTAGTAACCCACACCATCTATAGAGCTACAGCTTAGGCTCATATGGTTTTATTATCATAGGACAATTCTATATTTTAGAATAGATTTACCATAATTGATACAATTAGTAACCCACACCATCTATAGAGCTACAGCCTAGGCTCATATGGTTTTATTATCATAGGACAATTCTATATTTTAGAATAGATTTACCATAATTGATACAATTAGTAACCCACACCATCTATAGAGCTACACAGCTTAGGCTCACATGGTTTTATTATCATAGGACAATTCTATATTTTAGAATAGATTTACCATAATTGATACAATTAGTAACCCACACCATCTATAGAGCTACAGCCTAGGCTCACATGGTTTTATTATCATAGGACAATTCTATATTTTAGAATAGATTTACCATAATTGATACAATTAGTAACCCACACCATCTATAGAACTACAGCTTAGGCTCATATGGTTTTATTATCATAGGACAATTCTATATTTTAGAATAGATTTACCATAATTGATACAATTAGTAACCCACATCATCTATATAGCTACACAGCTTAGGCTCACATGGTTTTATTATCATAGGACAATTCTATATTTTAGAATAGATTTACCATAATTGATACAATTAGTAACCCACATCATCTATAGAGCTACAGCCTAGGCTCACATGGTTTTATTATCATAGGACAATTCTATATTTTAGAATAGATTTACCATAATTGATACAATTAGTAACCCACATCATCTATATAGCTACACAGCTTAGGCTCACATGGTTTTATTATCATAGGACAATTCTATGTTTTAGAATAGATTTACCATAATTGATACAATTAGTAACCCACACTAGAGCTACAGCTTAGGCTCACATGGTTTTATTATCATAGGACAATTCTATATTTTAGAATAGATTTACCATAATTGATACAATTAGTAACCCACACCATCTATATAGCTACACAGCTTAGGCTCACATGGTTTTATTATCATAGGACAATTCTATGTTTTAGAATAGATTTACCATAATTGATACAAGGGGGGGGGGGGGGAGTTCTGACACATTTGCGTAAACCTGGTATATAGGCTTTATCTTTGGACTGAGAGGATAGGTTATTAGGGATAAAATCATTCTTATATGATGAATTTTCCCAAGTTTTAAGATTTTTTGGATAGGCCTCCAGGTTCCAGAGCTCCAGGAATCCAGGTGGTCTCTGTACAGATAAAAATGAAAAAAAAATTTTTTTTTGAAGAGTTAAAAGTCAGCTTATGAAACAAAATATGCATGTGTTTTCTTCAAATATGTGAATAACATTCAAAAAGACTTAATAAACTTACCAATCAAGTGCAATGAAAGTCCCAAGAGTTGTTAAACATACAACTTTGGGGACTAGTGTAAAAAAGCGCCCTAATGTCCCCTTCCTCCATGGTCCCCAATCTCCATGGAGAAACATAGTAAAGCCTATCCTAATTCTAGGGCTACCGGATTAATAAGCTGGTGCCAATGGTATTCCATCTAATAGGTAAATTACACAGAAGATGGACAAACCCTATTGTTTTGTTTTCCCCCCATAAAGTATTGTATTGTTCTTGTTAGGGCTGTCAATCCGCCCAATTTTTGGGTCGGATTCTTACAAAAATCCGCTAAAAAAGCGGATTGCGGATTCTTCTTTATTTTGCGGATTTTTGAATTTGGATTCGGATTGACAGCCCAAGTTCTTGTTACCCTGATAAAAAATTTAGGACTGGAATATGAATATTCTAAAAGCTTTCTGGTGCATCTATACCTAACCCTTATATGTGAAAATTCATTTGGGCTGCATGTAAACCTGTTTGATATATTAAACGCACAGCTATCTTATTTCCTCTACTATTTTTTAGTAGCGAAGCTACTCTATTCTATAATTCAGTTTGTACGTCTGTTAGGCAGTAACGCTAAGCAGAGCTGGATCTTTAAATCATTTTAGTGGTGAGCCAGATCGGGGTGAGCCGAATTTCAGCCAATCACAGCGCGGCATTTCATAAAATGCTGTGCTCTCATTGGTGGAAAGTTGGCTCACCCCGATCTGGCTCACCACTAAAATTATTTAAAGATCCAGCTCAGGAACATTTGATAATCCCGGCTGCTATATAGAAAATCTCTTTTGTTTTTGTTTGAAGATGTTTCTTTCCACAGAGCATCCAGTATTATACTTTGTCAGTCGGCCTGTCGGTCATATAAATACCTTCTTTTATGAAGTTTTTGTGATTTTTCTTTAATTCTTGTGTTCTTCTTTCTTTTTCTTTCTCTCTTTTAATATGACTAAACAATTACTCTATAATTCACGTAGTCCGATCTGTCATTCAATATTTTTTTTGTGCTTCTCTACTTATTAATGTTGTCTTCCTTATTTTCATTTCAATTCTTGTTTAGTTTTAACATTTACCAGACAATGTTGTAGCTTTTAACTCGAAGGCATTATACAATTTTCAGGGCAGATCCTTATACCATTGTTTTGAGTAAGGATTTTGTGTTTAAACCTGATGCTTTGTTTTGTTTTCATTGTTTTGTGTATCCCTATTTAAACATATTTAAATTTTTCTTCTAAATATTCTTAAACCAAATTGTTTTTATACGTTAAGGTTCTACGTAAAATTTCTATTTATAATATCCAACTTTATGTGATGGAAATAGAAGCCCAACCGTCGTAATTAATTTTTCATGCACCGAAACCGATCAATTGGATTAGAACCGGTTCTCAGGCATACTGAAAAATCATGTATAGCATCGTATTACAGACAGTTAACTACACGAATATTGAAATCAATATAATAAAATTATAACCAGTTTTGTTAGACCGGTTTTATGGCCCTTTGAGCCTCACAACCAAACTGGTTTGAATCTTATTATTTTTTTTTATAATCGCGGAAAGCTGTTTATAATACGATGCGATAAATAATAACTATTACATTTTTCAAACCTTCTTTCTTTCATTCTCCTCCTAAACCATATCATGTTAAAATGGTCCTTTATATTTAAAACAAACTCATCTGTGCTTTTATTTGTAGGACAAGCTCGATGCCTTGTTTCCTCGGTGTTCCCCGAAAACTCCTGGAAATAGCAAACCACTCCCAGGAGAATCTAAGAAAAAGAAAAGGTTAGTAGTCAGGGATCTAAAGGGATAAGACAAGGGCCGATAAATTGTTGTACATCCCTAATGATGATAAACAAAACTACCCCTATTGTATATTACAATTAGTGGTTGAGACGTTCGAACACTCAACTTAATAAATCAACTAATCAAAATTCACTGGAGCTAAAATATTGATTAACCAATAGGTAAGAATACTCACAGTAATAAAGAACCATATCGGTTCAGTGGTCTGCGAGATCCTTTGCTACAATCAGACATACAAACACACCGATAAACATACTGTTACTTTTCAACAAGGACTTTATTTTACCTTTATTTAGACCATGAAAGTAAAAGAATAGAGTGGACACGAGCTATTTGTAACTCTACCCACGAGTTGGGGACCCTGCCTACTTTCAATTTGGGCTTTGAATATCAGCCATTAGCGTCTGAAATTTAAACACAGTCAATTCGCTACAAAAGAGCAGAAAGCAATGTACTAGCAGACGAAAAAGGTCCCCACCACTTGGGTCATCTATACTTATTACTTATATACATTTATTTTTAGACCTGAAGTAAAGAATATGAAGCTTTCAACAAATCAGACTTCTCCATCCAATTCAAGACAACATTGTGATCTACCACCACCTATAGATAGTAGGGTAAGTTCTTCAAGGATATAAAGGGATAAGACAATTCAAGACAACATTGTGATCTACCACCACCTATAGATAGTAGGGTAAGTTCTCAAAGGGACAAGACAATGGCCGATAAATTGATGTACAACCCCAATGATGATAATCACAAAAACCCTGTAGATTAAAATTATTGTTCGAAATTTGAACACTCAACTTGATAAATCAACCAATCAAAAATTCATTAAAAGTCTCCAAAGTTGTTAAGCTAACGAGTAAGAAAAGGTTACTATAAAACTTTGGAGACTTGTGTAATAAACAGCCTTGTTAGAAATTGTTCTAAATTTTTTGATGACTGCAGTTTCCAGATAGAATCAGCCGTCTTTTTATAGTAGCTAAGCTACGGTTGATTTTGAGCCTCAGAAACATCAGAAACAGTCCGGCTCTGCTATAGATGTTCTTAAAGACTGTCTTTTGTTATAAAATACAAGTAACGACTGAGAGCTGATACCTAGGTACTAAAAAATCTTTTTGAAAAACGCCTTTTCTAGCGTTTGCCTAAAATAAAGTAAGCATTAAAACTATATTTATTATCTTCAAAAAGATTAGTTTTTCATCATATTCTATAAGTGAAAACGTCCTTTATTTCAATATTAGTATCTGCTATATATATTTACAGAAGGCTATGGCAAATTATCTTAAACTAGCGCGCCCCTAGCATCTAGGGGGTCTAAATTCGAATGGCAGTAAAATAGCCTAAAACCATACCTAGACTTATTTTTAAAAATTAAACAGCCTAAAACCATCTCAGAGCCCACAATAGGCTTCACTGTAAAGAAGAACCATATCGGTTCAGCGGTTAGCGAGATCCTTCGCTACAGACAAAAAAAGCTTTTTACTTTATATTAAAGGACTAGCGGCTTCGCCCCTAGCCTCTAGGGGCATTGCCCCAAGAGGTTTGATCAACCTAATTTTTCGTAGTTTAGATTTAAAAAGAAAAAGTAAAAAAAAATTTTTTTTTTGGGGGGGGGTATTTTTCATTTTTTGGGGGGGTTGGGGGTGTCCCACCCCCCAAGAAAATAGCTTAAAACCATCACTGGACCAGTAGGTATATTCCCTGAAGAGTAGAGCCCAATCAGTTCAGTGGTTACTGAGATCTTAAGCTTCAGACGGACAGACAGACGGACAGACAGACAGACAGACATCGTTCTACTTTGTATTATAGATATGAGATCTAGCTTGCCCTAGCCATTGCAAAATACGCTACCCAAGCTGTAATCTATTGTCATTTATTTATGAAAGTTTTCTATGGCTAAATATAGTACCAAACTCTGGAATAAAATTCTATTTTTATATCTTAAATAGACTAAAAGAACATTTTATGTAGAGAAATGACATCTACTGTTCGACTAAACTGCTTCATATTTCCTTATTTCATTTTGGGTGTTTATGGAAAACTACAAATATTTTACAAAATTGAATATTATTAAAAAGTTTGTTTCCAAAAATCCCTCTTCTCTTTTAAGTACCGATAATAAAGTACAACTAAATCAGAGAGAGGACACTGGTCTGTTTATTACACTAGTCCCCAAAGTTTTAAAATAACGTGTTCTTATTCGTTGGCTTAACATAAGATACTTTAGTTAATTTTGATTGGCTTATTCATTAAATTGAGTGTTCAAACCTTTCAACCACTTATTTTAATGTACAGATGGGTTAATTTTGTGTATAATCATTGAGGATGTACAATGTACATCCATTTTTCGGCCATTGTCCTATCACTGTATAACTATAGAATACAACCTCTCTAGGTACATTTTAAAAAAAAATATTAGCTTGATTAAATTAACGTCTTTTTGCCTATCTGTTATTTGATGAAAGAAAAACATTGTTGAATGTATAGAGTATTTAGGGATACAGGGATGTGTAAATTAAAGATTAATTGATCATAATCATATCATTTATATTACACTAGCAGCCACGCCTTCTAGAGGCCTCTAGGGGCACTTAAGGGAAAGTGGGAAGGGGGGGGGGATGGAAGAGACAGAGGGATAAGCCGACCCTATCAATTATAAAACTATAAGAAGTTTCACTGTAAAGCAGAACCATATCAGTCCAGCATTTAGCGAGGTCCCAAGCTTAAGACATCTAGTTACTTTTATATAAGGATTGAACTATGCCTGTTACCCTGAGAGTACTATATTATATGTCAGGGATGAAGGGGACGTTGGGATATTTATTACACTAGTACCCAAAGTTTTATATTAACAATTTCTTATTCTTTAGGTTAAAAACTTTGGGGACTTTTTAATTTTGATTGGTTGGTACGTTTCATCCAATAATTGTAATATAGAAAAGGGATAATTTTGTGTATTACCATTTGGGATGTACATCAATTAATCAGCCATTGTCTTATCCCTTTAGATCCCTGACTGTGTATGTAGAGTGTTGCTGAATAATCAAATTATAACTGGGAATAAAATGGTATTGCTTGCTTCTTATACCAGATTAACTTTGTAAAAAGGGGAAATTTTAAGAATATTGGGTTAAGGCCCCAAATATTTTTATACTTGAAAAGGAAGTTAATTTTAGGATAAAATATAAATTGTGAGTGAATGGCAGGGAGCTAGGGAGGGGACTGGTTGTTACACTGGTCCCCAAAGTTTTATGATAACATTTTCTAATTCTTATCGTATCTTAATAACTTTAGTTTGGTGACTTCCATTGAATTATGATTGGTTGGTTCATTAAGTTACGTGTCAAACGTTTCAACCACAAATTGTACAAATTTACAGAAAGGGTAACTTTTTGTATCATCAATTTATCGGCCATTGTCTAATCCTCCTCCCCTTGATGGGAATATTGTACTTTTTCAGTGGTAATCGGAATATATTAATATTCCAATTATTAACAAATAAATAATTCAAACAATGATTCTGGCCAAATTGTTAATATTTAGTTTTTTCGTGTTGCTTTTTCCTTAATAAAATAAATAACATAACAAGGATCTAAAAGGATAAGACAATAGTCGATACAGTACATTGCTAAAGATGACACACGAAGTTACTCCTTCTGTAGATTACAATTAGTGGTTGAAGCGTTAGAACACTTAATTCAATAAACTAACCAGAAGTTTCCAAAGTTGTTAAGCCAACGAATAAGAAAACGCTTTTATAAAACTTTAGGGGCTAGTGTAATAAACAGCCCCCTCTTTCTCTGCATTGATATACATAACATTTTCACTTGTGTTAATATAAATATAAATTATAATTAATCCGCGAATATTTTTTGTGAAGGTTATAATTTTGTGTACAAATATACAATAATACTATTCATTACTAAGCAAAGGGGATTATCCATACACAAATACCCTTCATACATAACAGATAAACAGAGAGAGAGAGGGGACAATGGGCTGTTTTTTTACATTAGTCCCCAAAGTTTTATATTAACGCTTTCTTATTCGTTGGCTTAACGACTTTAAGGACTTTTAATGAATTTTGATTGGTTGGTTTGTTAAGTTGTGTCCAAACGTTTCAACCATGTTGATTGTAATCTACAGCAGGGGTAATTAAGTGTATTATCATTAGGGATGTTCATCAATTTATCTTTAGATCCCTTGTATTAACTTGTTAAATAGTACCTGCACTTTTAGTTTTAATATTTAAGACGGGGTGATATTTTTTCTGCATTATTTTTTTACCATCTATAATATCTTTAAATAATGCAAACCTCCCTCTCATTTTTTTTAATTGAAAAAGTGGGGGGGTTACCAATGCTCAACAGACACTTTGTTTGAAATCAACGCAATTTAAATCAAAATATTGCACAAAAAAAATTTTTTTGTCACTTTGTCTAAACACTACCCTAGTATGTTATAAAGATAAATATCCATTACCCAACTGAACTCTTTTCTGTAAGAGAGAGCAGGGATCTAAAGGGATAAGACAATGGCTGACAAATTTATGTACATCCCTAAATAATGATACACAAAATTACCACTTCTGTAGATTGAAATTAGTGGTTGAAACGTTGAACCCTATCCCTACTTCCCTGGAAGCCAAGACTCTTAATTAAGAATAGTTTTCTTTTTTGTTTAGTTTACTTTGTCTATTAGCAATTTTCAACAAATAATAAACAATCGAATCCGGTGGATAGGAACCGGTTCTCATCCATACGAAAAAACTATGTCTAACATCGTATTATATCCAGCTTTCTACGAATATGAAAATGTACAATCATAAGATTGAAACCAGTTTTTTTAGCCGGTGCCTTCGGCACTTTGGGGCTAAAAAACTAGTTTTAATCTCATAATTGTACATTCTATATCCGCGGAAAGCCGTTTATAATACGATGAGAGAAATAACTATTCCAGTATCTCTTCGAAACCGATTAGGTAATATCGTGTGGATTTTAACCGGTTCTTAGCCATACTGAAAAATTATGTATAGAATCGTATTATATCCAGTTTTGATATCTATGAATATAAAAATGTACAATCATAAGATTGAAACCAGTTCTTTAGCCCCTGCCTTCTGCATCTGAGGGCTAAAAAACTTGTTTTAATCTTATAATTTTACTTTTTTACATCCGCGGAAACCTGCTTATAATGAGATACGATAAATAACTCTTCTTCTAGATTTAGTTTTTAGCAGTTTCGCCATTTATACCATAAGTCTAAATGTCAATCCGTTCGTCTGTCCTTCTGCCTAAAACTTAATTTAAAGATTCCAATGACAAAACTTAACCATTAAAACCTTTTAGAGTTATAAACTCTGCTATTTAATAGCTTTTAAAATGGAAGAGTAAAATTAATTATTGACTATGATTAGGTTGCACAAAGTATCACGGTCCAAACTCTTCCACCAATAATTTTGATCTACAGATGGAGTAATTTTGTTTTTTATAATTGATGTGTTCATTAATTTATCGTCCATTGTCTTATCCCTTAGGATTACTTTGATTTTAAGATTTGAAACGTTATTAAAAGCAGTGACGTGCACAGGGTTTTGTCAGGGGTGTAAACCCTTGGGGGGGGGGGGGGGTGAGATAGAGAAGATGCAAGGCATACCCAATTTAATTATTAAGGGGCGTATTGACACCACCCATATGTACACTTATGATTTAAAGATATCACATAAACAAAAACTAAAATGATTTCTTTTATACATTTTGTTAGCAAGATATTGTGAGAAGTTTTAGTCACTTGTTAAAAACTTTTATATTCCTTTATTACATTCTTTACCTGGCGTAATTTAAACAACTTTTTAATATGTATGTGTATGTGTGTGTGTGTGTGTGTCAGTCTTCTTTTAAGTAGCGAAGCTACTGTATATCTCAATTTATCTTTCCTAATGTCCTCTCTTTATAGTGAAGTGCGTTTTACTCGAATTCTATTAGAGATAGAGAGCTGATTTTGTGTGTGAATTTTTTTTAACGAAGAGTTTACTTACCTTCTGGTTCTTACTGTACGTCGAGGGACATAAAAGAAATAAAATTTACTTGGCTTCTATTGAAGACAATCAAGCTACTGAAACTTTTATTTTAGTAAGTACTTAATTAATCTACCTAAGATAAGCTGCTATTGTTTTTCAGGGATCTAAAGGGACAATTGCCGATAAATTGATGTACATCCCCAATGATGATACACAAAATTACCCCCTTTTTATGTATGTCTGGATTTTGCAAAGACGAATGATGTCATCCTTGTTCATATGTATATTAGGGTGGGTCGATTTTGGAATTTCACATTAGTAGACATTGGCAAGGGTTACTGGGCCATTATAAAACCCTGAGAAACTTGAAAGAGGTTTTTTAATCCAAAAACAACGGGCGCGCGGGGGGTATAAAATGTGCCCGCACCCTTATAAAACCAAAAATTGAAATCCCTTCAAACACAGGCATGTTGCATATCAAAATGACTGCATTGAAATGCTGATTACAGATCTGAAAACCGTTTTGAAAAATATTGATTCAGTCTGAAATGATTTTCAAATAACCTACCAAAATGAACAATTTTGACTAAATCAGCTGTTTTTAGGTACTTAATGAGATCTTATTCAAACTAGGAGCAATATTTTTAAAACGGTTTTCAGATTCGTAATCAGCATTCCAATGCGGTCATTTTGATATGCAACATGCCTGTGTTTGAAGGAATTAAAATTTTTGGTTGTATAAGGGGGTGGGCACTTTTTATACCCCCTGCGCGCCGGTAGCCATAAGAGCCAAGTCACTTTTGAAACTTGAATGGGGCTTATCATACATATATATGACTTCCGCAACTTATGAAAACAATAAAATCTTAAAAAAAGGGGAAAATGGATTCACCCTAATGTATATACGTCAGAGGCAACTTCTTTTTACAATTTATATTGTATTTTTAATTAGAGAGAGAGGGGGGACAATGGGCTGTTTATTACACTTGTCCCCCAAAGTTTTATAATAACGTTTTCTTATTCGTTGGCGTAACAATTTTGGTGACTGAATTTCGACTGGTTGATTATATAAGTTGAGTGTTCAAACGTTTAAATTACTAGTTTGAATCTACGTAACATCATGGGGATGTACAACAATTTATCAACCATTGTCTTATCCCTTTAGATCCCTGATTTTTAATGTTAACTTTAAGAGAAAGAAAAAACATTACAAACGTTTTGCTTCTTATTTTTCCATTGATATTTTCTTTTCTTTGCCATTTTATTTATGTTTTGTTTATTTATTATTGTATTAAAAATCCACGAAACTAATTTTTAATAAATTTTCCTTGTGTGTGTTTTTGTTTGGTGGTGTGAAATAAAAATATTTGACTCGATCCTTTTAAGACGAAGATGGATTTTTAAGTAAAATTCCTTTTTTTCCTTTTGGAGCACCAATAAACCCCTATTAAAAAACCAATAATGATAAACAAATTTAGCCCTTTGGTATATTCAGAATTATTTTTTTTATAAGTAGACAACTATTTTGATCCAACCAATCAAGAAGTAAAAATGTATCCACAGATTTTAAAGCTACAAAAGTACGTTGTTATAAAACCTTGGGTACCAGTGTAATTAAAAGTCCAATGTCGTCTCCAAAACTCTTACTTTTAATGAAGAATTTCAAAACACTAAAACCTATGAGAAGGGGACATCTATGCTTCACTTAAAAAATGGATCGTACTGATTTATCAGCCATCTCACTATGCCCCCAATGGATGTAGAATACACGTGGATATTATAACAGGAGAAAAATTATAGTCAATTTAGGTTGCAATTTTCCCTCCCTTTTATTGGTCGGGTCGTTTATCCAGTACGATGGTAGGGAATGAGGTAAAGGAGAGGGATGTGGGAGATGGTTATTTTAGCCTGTTATAGAGTTCACTTTATTATAGAACATGAAAATCTGATGTAAGATCCAAGTAATAATATATCCATTATACCCCCATCTTTTAAACTTGTCATCCTTCTCTTGAATGTAAAATGTTGGTAAAATGTGTTACTAACCTTTCAAGCCCTTGAAAGTTTCAGCCATGCAGGGATCTTAATGGATAAGACAATGATGTAGATCCCCAATGATCATACACAAAATTACCCAATCTGTAGATTACAAATAGTAGTTGAAACGTTTGGACACTGAACTTGATAACCCAACCAATCAAAATTCAATAATAGTCGCCAAAGTTGTTAAGCCAACGAAAAAAAACCTTTGGGGACTAGTGTAATAATCAGCCCAATGTCCCCTCCCTCTCTCCCTGGAGCCATGGTTTAAGTTTAACCAAATGTTGAGTAAAGTTTTTTTTCTCCCCAGTAATCTCTTGATGATTAAGAGTTTTACGTGCTTCAACATTATTTTAATTCTTGCCAAAAAGTTGAATTTTATAATTAAGTTAGTTAAAATATTGTTTCTATGAAGAGTATTTCAGAAATTTAGATACTTCTTTTTCAGTATTGCTTGGAAACCGATTATTAACCGCAGGATAAGAACCAGTTCTCAGCTATACTGAAAAATCATGTAAAGCATTGATTTACAGACAAAAACTGGTTTTAATCTTATATTTTTTATTTCAATATCCGCGAAAAGCTGTCTATAATACGATGCGATAATAACTATTATCATTTGCATATAAAAAGGAGAAAAAACCTATTTTATAAAGTAGTAGGTAAGGTGTTTTGTCTAAAACTTAAGATTCTTAAAAGTAATGTACGGATTGTCGTTATTGTAAATCTTCACATTGGTACAGGGGTGGTTTTAGGATATTTTCTTCCCTTCTCTACCTACCCCTTTTATACAGAGCTTCTAAATGCTTGGGACGCTTAAAATTACTAGGTTTAAGTATATGGTTTGTACGTTATAGAAAAAAAGTATTTGATGGCTTGTATCAATGAAATCTATTCCATAGAACTACCCCTTTAATTATGCTTTTTTTAGGAGGACCTGATGTCACACTCAGATCCTTACCACCCTGTGTACACCCCTAGTAATACTAATACTAGGGGTACAGCTAGGATACCCTATACTCCAGGTATTATATCTATATATATATATGTATATATATCTAGTATACACCCTAGTAATACTAATACTAGAGGTACAGCTAGGATACCCTATACTCCAGGTATTATATCTATATGTATATATATATATATCTAGTACACCCCTAGTAATACTAATACTAGAGGTACAGCTAGGATACCCTATACTCCAGGTATTATATCTATATGTATATATATATATCTAGTACACCCCTAGTAATACTAATACTAGAGGTACAGGTAGGATACCCTATACTCCAGGTATTATATCTATATGTATATATATATCTAGTATACACCCTAGTAATACTAATACTAGAGATACAGCTAGGATACCCTATACTCCAGGTATTATATCTGTATATATATATATCTAGTATACACCCTAGTAATACTAATACTAGAGGTACAGCTAGGATACCCTATACTCCAGGTATCATATCTATATGTATATATATCTAGTATACACCCTAGTAATACTAATACTAGGGGTACAGCTAGGATACCCTATACTCCAGGTATTATATCTATATGTATATATATCTAGTATACACCCTAGTAATACTAATACTAGGGGTACAGCTAGGATACCATATACTCCAGGTATTTTGTTTGTGAGTTAACCTGTTATATCTTGAGACAACTAGGGGCACTTGAGGAGTGGAAAGGGTCGAATTCGAAAACCCAATTTTTACTTTAGTTTTATTAAGAAAAGTAAAAAAAAAATGTGGGGGATTATTTTTTTCAAGGGGCGATTTCTCTTGAGAGGGTGGTAATACCCTTACACAAAATAGTTTTAAACCTTTCCAAGGTCTACCCTGTGAAGGATATCTATAAATGTTTAGCGGTTAGCGAGATCCTTTGGTAAAGACAGACAAACATCCTGTTACTTTCTTAGCTTTGTTTAAGTCTTTCATGTATTAGGCATGAATTAATACCATTTAATTTTAGTTCAAAATTAATTGAATGAATGTTTCTGATTCAGAATACAGCCTTAATCTGCAGCCTGGGCACGGGCTGGGGACCAGTGGTATCCGGCGCCATGGATATGTCCAGGATCCTGACAGCAGCTACAACGAGGCTAGGGAGGAGGCATATTCAAGGTTTTTAATCACGGCATCCACCCCGCCATTGTACAGTGCTGTCTCTTCAATAAGACATACCTAGTCAGCTGATTGTTTAGTGTTTTTTTTTGCATGAGTTTCATTACTTTTTTTTATTTTTAAGTAATGCAACTCTATAATTTACTCTAATATGAATGTTTGTTTCCAATGGTTTTAAATCTGTTATAAGCCTTTTTCTAGGTTTAAACCTACATAAATATAAAAGAGAGGGTCATTTTCTCGCGGAATTTCGTAAAGTTGGGTGTTGGGTTTTTAGTCAAATGCTCTTATTAAGTTAAAGTGTTCTTAATTATAACCAAACGTTTATATATGAAATGGTCCATAATTAAGTTTAAGGTCTTTTTCTAAAAAATACCTAATTAAGAGCTGTTTGACTTAATAAGTGTTTTGACTATAACCCAACACCCAATTTTGCGAAAGTTAGCGAAAAAATTACCCTCTTTAAATCTAAGGTTTTTGATAGCCTTCAGTTTTTGCGCTATTTATGGATACTGTCCTTTTTTCAAAGAAATGTGCAGAATGATAAATAATTAAAAAGATAATATAGAAGAAAAATGAAAAGTACTATCAAACTTTTATTTATAATCATCTATTTTAAGAACTAGGAAACTTCTCAATTTAAAATAAAACATCTGCACATATCTTTTACCATTTATTTTATTTTTAGACTATAGTTAAGTTATTTTTGTTTTGATATTTAAGTTGTTTTTAAATTATGTTTTTATCTGATTTTCTTACAAAAATACTTAAGATCTGACGAAATAGCAGTAATCTAATACTTTTGTTTCTTTGACATTTCCTGCTTGCAAAAAAAGTAATTGATTAACAAAAAAAGCTGAATTATTTATCACAATTGGCATTATACTTAAGAGCTAGGGAGGGAGGGGACATTGGGCTGTTCATTACACTAGTCTCCAAAGTTTATAATAACATTTTCTTATTAGTTGGCTTAACAACTTTAGAGAATTTAGTATATTTAGTATGGGGTCTTTTAATGAATTTTAAATGGTTAGTTCATTAAGTTGAGTGTCCAAACATTTCAATCACTATTTGTAATCTACAGAAGGGGTTATTTTGTGTATCATCATTAGGGGTGTGCATCAATTTATCGTCCACTGTCTTATCCCTTTAGATCCCTGGTATACTATATAGAGCTGTGTAAACAAAAAGAAGTATAAGTAAAATAATAGAATTCATTGTCTCAACCAAGGCCAGACCTAATCCTAGTATTTTCCTTTTCATCTGAATAGGTTTAAGGACCCCCCCGGCCCCACCCCCCTCATACACCTTCTTCATTTTTCATTTTTGCTGTATTTAGTGAGAAATTGGCAATCCATTTATATATTGAAAGAGTAAAAGGCATGCAAATGTGTTTAGTACTGTAATAATTCAAAATGAAATTGAACTTTTTTGCTTTAAAACTTTCAATGTCTTCGAAAATTGAAATTTAATTGATAATAGGTTAATAGTTATTAGCTAGACATAGTTTTTTCGTATTCACGAGAACCGGTTCCTATCCACCGGATTCAAATGAATACGAGAAAAAACATTCTAACCTTTTATGATTCTTCGGCTAAATAATACAAAAATAGCTGTCTGACCTTTCCATATTGGTTGTCCGTGAATATGTAAATGGGGTATTCCTGTCCAGTTTTTTGTTTAGGAATGAATATTCATTCCTAAACAAAAAACTGGACAGGAATATCATTCTCATTTAAACAAAAAACTCATTTTTTTATGCTAAAATGTGGTTTAATTTTGGTTTTTAATTTTCATTTATTTCCCGGCTATGAAAAAAGGAGGTTATTTTCTTTCTTTTAGTAATTAATAAAAATTCAAAAATCTTCCAAAAAAAATTAAAAATCTTCTAAAATCATACCGGGGATATAAATGAGATACCAGGGAAATAAATGAATATTTACATCCACTATTTAAGGGGTTGTTTATATGGGAATGGAAAATTAAAAGAATAATATCTGAAGAACCAATATGGATAAAGAGATATATGTTTGATTCTATAATTTTAATTCTCGTTTCATGGGAATTTTTTGTATAAACCTATAGAAGATATTATTTTAGACTTAACTCTAAAAAGTGGTTTTTTTTGGGAGGGGGGCGGGGTATTCTATTATGGGGACCAATTTCAACATTCTAGGATATTATCCAAAGCCTTTTGTGCCATTAATGGGTTAAATAAGTATATTACAGTATTGTATATTATACCAAGGCTAGGATTAAGTCACATACAAAATTACATTGAAATAAATCTTGGCTCTTTAATGGTCTTTTATAAACTGGTGTCTTCGCTCTCAGAGAGAGAGGGGTTGTTTATTACACTAGTCCCCAAAGTTTTATAATAACGTTTTCTTATTTGTTGATTAACAACTTTAACGACTTTTACTGAATTTTGATAGGTTGGTTTCTTAGTTGAGTGTTCAAACGTTTCAACCACTAATTTTGATCTACAGTAGAGGTAATTTTAGTGTATCATCATTTGGGATTTACATTAATTTATCGGCCATTGTCTTATTCCTTTAGATTCCTACTTCGCCCCGTGTAAGGATTCAAGGAAACCTTAATTTATCCCCCCTCTCATTAATAGCTTAAAACCTGCTCTAGACCTTTAATAAACTCTCTTGAAAATTGTTAAATTATTGATCTAACTGTTTATGTTATCATATTGACGCACAGATTACAGATTGACAGAAATCCTTTTCTATTTTTTTATGCAAATTTTTTTTTGCAATCTACATTCTACATCCCTTGAATCCGCCATTGTCTGGCGCTAGAATGCGGCAAAATTGTAAAGAGTTTCTTTTCTTCTCTTTAATTGTGTACAATACATCTGTAGTATTAAACAATCATTTAAATTTTAAATCAAAATTGAAAAAAAATACAAAGTTTGAATCCTTTATACATTAATCTGAAAGTTTCCATTTGCCAGAGTATTCCTTATTATTGCCAGGGAGGATGAGGACTATAAATTACATTGGTACCCAAAGTTTTATAACAACGTATCTTATTCATTGGCTTAAAAACTTTGGGTATATATATTGAAATTTAATTGGCTAGTTTTTAACTTTTCAACAAATAATTTAAGTCTGCAGAGGGGTAATTTTGTTTGTCATCATGGGGGATTTAATCAAATTAACGTTCATTGTCTTATCCCTTAATATCCCTGCCTATTGAAGAGCATGCTGGTAAGAATTGATTTCTTATCTTTGGACAAAGTTTAAATTGAAAAAAAAATATTTTAAATGGCAGGTATCTAAAGGTATAAGACATAGGCCGATAAATTGTTGTACATCCCAATGATGAGACATAAAATTACCCAGTACATTCAGTGGATGAAACTTTTCGACACCTAACTTAATGAACCAACTAATCAAAATTCCTTAGAAGTCCTTAAAGTTATTATAAAACTTTGTGAACTAATGTAATAAACATCCCAATGTCCCCTCCCTCCCTGAGTTTAAATGGTGAATGAACAGTTTAAAACTTAAATCCGTCCAGGTGATAGAGGGTGGATCATTTAGGATTATTGAAGGAAAAAAGTTTGATTGTGAATTTGAAATATTTTCATTCTTTTTTTAAGTTAATCCCCAAAAATTAATGATTTTTTTCACAAAAATCAGAGCTGGATCTTTAAAAGCGTAGCCGTTGCCGTAGTCGTGGTCAGAGTTACAGCCAACAACCTAATAGCGATCTTTAAATCATTTAACCACGCGTTGCCGTGGCCACAAAAAAACAATGCAATCGTTAAATCATATTGGCAACGCGTAGTCATAGTCATAGCGTGGTTAGCCACGCTAAAAGTAGCCACAGTCCGTTAGTGTGGCTAAAGCGTTGCTAAAGCCACGAAGACAGCTGCTTTTGATAATTTTAACGTAAAACCATTGAAAACGTAAATTATAATTGTTAAATGAATGTATAAATAATTGTACATTGAATATTTTATTTTAAAACTATCATAAAAATATTTTAATTGTGGTTTTTATAAATAATAAAATAAAAGTAAATTATAAAAGTTAGGATGTAGTTTATTTATATGATGTATAAAATAACGTACGGGCATGGAATGATTAGTTAATATTGAACTGTCACGTATGGGTATTGGGTAATACTAATAAAGTATGTTGCCTGTGTTACATAAAGAGACAGTTTTTAGGAAATTAATATGATAAAACTATAAATATACTTAAATTAAATTAAATTCTTTTGGGGATTTATTACTGCAATATTATTGATAAGGTTGGAATATGATTACATTTTTTAAATTTTAGTAATTGAATGTATTTTTTTATTTATATTGAATTTATTGGACTCTCCCTTTGTCTTGTGTGTAGTGGCTGTCTGTCCAGCCGTGCTGGGCAATTGGCCGGGCGTGCAATGTCGTGCTGTGCCGTGCCCCGGCACGATATAGGCCATACCAGCCGTAGTACCAACTACATTGGATCATGCCCTTAATAATATGTAAATATTACAAACATTTAAAATGTGTTATTAAAATAGTAATTTTGTATAAAATATAATTTCATTTCTTTGATGAAAATAATTTATTTTTAGGTGGGCCATAAAAGATTTTAGATATCCATAATTCTAGGATAGCCAGCATTGCACTTCTGTAAAATCATTTAAAAATCCATGTTTTATTAGCAGCACTGTGGCGACGACTACGGCTACAGCTACAGCTACGAATACGACTACGACTACGACTACGACTACAACTACAACTACAGCCATGACTACGGCCACGGCTACAGCCACGCCAACGGCTACACATTTAAAGATCCAGCTCTGATGTTATGTGGTTTGTTTCTTTTTTTGTCTTTGAAAATTATAGGAAAAAGTTTTATTGTAATTATGGAATATTTTGGTCAGAAAGTTGTAATCTTATTTATAACTAGGTATCCTATAGGTACTAAAAAGCAGTAATGTTTTTTTGTTTTTCCTTTAAGATCTCGCTAGCCAATACTTGATCAAGTTCTCCATTTTAGGTACCAAGATGGTTTTAGGCTAATGGATTTTTAGATTTAAAGTTGTTAGGCCAACGAATAAGAAAACGTTATTGTAAAACTTTGCAAACTAGTGTAATTTTCAGCCCTCTGTCCCCTTCTTTCCAAATAAATAAACATTTTTTAACATCATGATCTTACATTAATATTTTGTCAAAAATACAATCTTAACAATAAAAGGTGGGATGAAAAGCAGGGAGGGAGAGTACATTGGGCTGTTAATAAACGTTTTCTTATTCGATGTCTTAACAGCTTTTGGGACTTAAGTAAGTTTTGATTCGTTGGTTAATTAGGTTTTCGAACGTTTTAACCAACAGAAGGAGTAATTTTGTGTGTCAATGGGAATGTACAACAATTTATCGGTCATTGTCTTATCCCTTTAGATCCCCGGATGAAAATTGAATTTCACCCGACTATTGTAAATTTGAATGAGTTATCCAATAACTGGAAATTAGATATTTATATTATTATATTCCTACACACATATATATATTTCAGGGAGGGAGGGGACAATGTGCTGTTTATTACACTAGTCCTTTTAGTTTTTTTTTATCTTATTCAGTGGCTTTACAACTTTGGGGACTTTTCTTGAATTGTGATTCTTTGGTTCATTAAGTTGAGTGTCTTAAGGTAATCTACAGAAAGGGTAGTGTTTATGTATCATGATTGGGAATGTACATCAATTTATTGGCCATTGTCTTATCCCTTTAGATCCCTGCATGTATTCACCAAATATGAATTATTACAATTTCAATATATTATGTTCAACCATTACCACACAGGATATAGTCATATTTCAGGAAGGGGAACTATAATCTACCTGCAGAATAATTATGTTCATAATCATTAAGAATGTATTTCAATTTTATTCCAATGTCTCATCCTTTATGAATTCTTAAATTCTGTCAATTCAAATGAGCTTTGCGGAAATGAATTTACATTGAATTTAAATATGGCTAATACACACACTGTCATACACACACACACCCTCGCACACACATATACTGTCACACACAAACACACACACACACTTCAAGTGTGGTAATTATAAATAGAGGTGGCGGCTATTCCCAAAAAATAAACCTCAATATTATTTAAAAGTCATTAAACACTAAAGTACACAAATAATACTTGCTTATTTCATACTGTTACATATTCTTTTTTAATTAACTTTAAATTATAACTTTAGGTACTTTGTAAGATAATCATTGGTTAGCTTAAACTTTTTAAAACTAAAATTAAAATAGTGGGGTCGACTACCCCCCCCCCCCAAAAAAAAAATCAAACCTCTTGGGGCAAAGCCCCTAGAGGCAGGGGGCGAAGCCGCTAGTATAATAATAAAGCAACAATTTAACTAATTTACTATTACTTTTCTTTCTTATTCCTTAAGATCCCTGGTTATAACCCACATTGTGACAATATTCAATGAATGGTTTAATCACTTTACAACTTTGTGGGACACTAAAGCCCCCCTCCCCCCCCTTCTCCCCTTTCATGAATTATATAAATAGTATAGATACATTCTTCAGATAACTACCTGGATCCCGTGTTGGGGACCTTTTTCGTCTGCTAGCAAACTGCTTTCTGCTCTCTTGTAGCGACTAGGCTGTGTTAATATTTCTGACACTAATGACTGATATTCAAAGACACTATTGAAAGTCGGCACAGGGTCCACGAGGTGGGGACATACAATTATTTAACCCCTACCGCCTCTTTTGTTTTACCTAAATTATATCACATGAGTACCTAATATATTTACAAGTTGGTGGGGGAATTATTTGGCCAATAAAGATTGGAGGGTTACTGCCAACTGAAAGTGGCAAGAGAAGGTTTTGGTTGCCGAGATAAATTTATTCAATACATAACATCAATACAATACAGAGGTGTACACAGGGATCTGTAGGGATAAGACAATGGAGGATATATTGATGTACACTCCCAATAATTCCATACATAACATAAATACAATACAGAGGTGTACACAGGGATCTGCAGGGATAAGACAATGGAGGATATATTAATGTACACTCCCAATAATTCCATACATAACATCAATACAATACAGAGGTGTACACAGGGATCTGTAGGGATAAGACAATGGAGGATATATTAATGTACACTCCCAATAATTCCATACTTAACATCAATACAATACAGAGGTGTACACAGGGATCTGCAGGGATAAGACAATGGAGGATATATTAATGTACACTCCCAATAATTCCATACATAACATAAATACAATACAGAGGTGTACACAGGGATCTGCAGGGATAAGACAATGGAGGATATATTAATGTACACTCCTAATAATTCCATACATAACATAAATACAATACAGAGGTGTACACAGGGATCTGCAGGGATAAGACTATGGAGGATATATTAATGTACACTCCCAATAATTCCATACATAACATAAATACAATACAGAGGTGTACACAGGGATCTGTAGGGATAAGACAATGGAGGATATATTAATGTACACTCCCAATAATTCCATACATAACATCAATACAATACAGAGGTGTACACAGGGATCTGCAGGGATAAGACAATGGAGGATATATTGATGTACACTCCCAATGATTCCATTCATAACATCAATACAATACAGAGGTGTACACAGGGATCTGCAGGGATAAGACAATGGAGGATATATTAATGTACACTCCCAATAATTCCATACATAACATCAATACAATACAGAGGTGTACACAGGGATCTGCAGGGATAAGACTATGGAGGATATATTAATGTACACTCCCAATAATTCCATATATAACATCAATACAATACAGAGGTGTACACAGGGATCTGCAGGGATAAGACAATGGAGGATATATTAATGTACACTCCCAATAATTCCATACATAACATAAATACAATACAGAGGTGTACACAGGGATCTGTAGGGATAAGACAATGGAGGATATATTAATGTACACTCCCAATAATTCCATACATAACATCAATACAATACAGAGGTGTACACAGGGATCTGCAGGGATAAGACTATGGAGGATATATTAATGTACACTCCCAATAATTCCATACATAACATCAATACAATACAGAGGTGTACACAGGGATCTGTAGGGATAAGACAATGGAGGATATATTAATGTACACTCCCAATAATTCCATACATAACATAAATACAATACAGAGGTGTACACAGGGATCTGCAGGGATAAGACAATGGAGGATATATTAATGTACACTCCCAATAATTCCATATATAACATAAATACAATACAGAGGTGTACACAGGGATCTGCAGGGATAAGACAATGGAGGATATATTGATGTACACTCCCAATAATTCCATACATAACATCAATACAATACAGAGGTGTACACAGGGATCTGCAGGGATAAGACAATGGAGGATATATTAATGTACACTCCCAATAATTCCATACATAACATCAATACAATACAGAGGTGTACACAGGGATCTGCAGGGATAAGACAATGGAGGATATATTGATGTACACTCCCAATAATTCCATACATAATATCAATACAATACAGAGGTGTACACAGGGATCTGCAGGGATAAGACTATGGAGGATATATTGATGTACACTCCCAATAATTCCATACATAATATCAATACAATACAGAGGTGTACACAGGGATCTGCAGGGATAAGACAATGGAGGATATATTGATGTACATCCCCAATAATTCCATACATAACATCAATACAATACAGAGGTGTACACCACAGGGATCTGTATGGATTAGACAATGGAGGATATATTGATGTACACTCCCAATAATTCCATACATAACATCAATACAATACAGAGGTGTACACAGGGATCTGCAGGGATAAGACAATGGAGGATATATTGATGTTCACTCCCAATAATTCCATACATAACATCAATACAATACAGAGGTGTACACAGGGATCTGTAGGGATAAGACAATGGAGGATATATTAATGTACACTCCCAATAATTCCATACATAACATAAATACAATACAGAGGTGTACACAGGGATCTGCAGGGATAAGACAATGGAGGATATATTGATGTACACTCCCAATAATTCCATACATAACATCAATACAATACAAAGGTGTACACAGGGATATGCAGGGATAAGATAATGGAGGATATATTATTGTACACTCCCAATAATTCCATACATAACATCAATACAATACAGAGGTGTACACCACAGGGATCTGCAGGGATAAGACAATGGAGGATATATTGATGTACACTCCCAATAATTCCATATATAACATAAATACAATACAGAGGTGTACACAGGGATCTGCAGGGATAAGACTATGGAGGATATATTGATGTACACTCCCAATAATTCCATACATAACATCAATACAATACAGAGGTGTACACAGGGATCTGTAGGGATAAGACAATGGAGGATATATTGATGTACACTCCCAATAATTCCATACATAACATCAATACAATACAGAGGTGTACACAGGGATCTGCAGGGATAAGACAATGGAGGATATATTGATGTACACTCCCAATAATTCCATACATAACATCAATACAATACAGAGGTGTACACAGGGATCTGCAGGGATAAGACAATGGAGGATATATTGATGTTCACTCCCAATAATTCCATACATAACATCAATACAATACAGAGGTGTACACAGGGATCTGCAGGGATAAGACAATGGAGGATATATTAATGTACACTCCCAATAATTCCATATATAACATAAATACAATACAGAGGTGTACACAGGGATCTGCAGGGATAAGACAATGGAGGATATATTGATGTACACTCCCAATAATTCCATACATAACATCAATACAATACAGAGGTGTACACAGGGATCTGCAGGGATAAGACAATGGAGGATATATTGATGTTCACTCCCAATAATTCCATACATAACATCAATACAATACAGAGGTGTACACAGGGATCTGCAGGGATAAGACAATGGAGGATATATTAATGTACACTCCCAATAATTCCATATATAACATAAATACAATACAGAGGTGTACACAGGGATCTGCAGGGATAAGACAATGGAGGATATATTGATGTACACTCCCAATACTTCCATACATAACATCAATACAATACAGAGGTGTACACAGGGATCTGCAGGGATAAGACAATGGAGGATATATTGATGTACACTCCCAATAATTCCATACATAACATCAATACAATACAGAGGTGTACACAGGGATCTGCAGGGATAAGACAATGGAGGATATATTGATGTTCACTCCCAATAATTCCATACATAACATCAATACAATACAGAGGTGTACACAGGGATCTGTAGGGATAAGACAATGGAGGATATATTGATGTACATCCCTAATGATAATAAATAAATTACCGATTCTTTTGTAGATGAAAATTAATAGTTTTGTGTGTTGGAACCAACCAATCAAAATTTCCCATAAGTTTATAGCCATCAAATAAGAGAACGCGTTTCTAAAAAATAGTTAAAATTGCAATCCTTGTTTTTAATTGAAAACTTTTTCACTCCCTCTTTCTTGCTAACCTTTTACTTACCTTAATAGAATTTTGCTCTTCAAATATTGCTGATCAGATGTTTTAAAAAAACTGAATACAATAAAAAAAATTGGAGTAAAGCATCTCTATAAGTGACAGTGTCTGTTCGTCTGTAGGGAAAAATTTCGTCTCGGGAATCTAAAGGAATAAATGGCCGAAAAATTGATGTACATCCCCATGATGATACACAAAATTATTACCACTTCATTAGATGATAATTAATTGTTGAAGCAGTTGGACACTTCACTAAATTCAATAAAACCCCAAAGTTGTTAAGCCTAAAAATAAGATACGTTATTATAAAACTTTGGAGACTAATGTAATAACCAGCCCAATTTTCTCTTCCTCCGTGAATAAATTTGTTAAGCTTCGCTACTTTTGTACGTGATCGACATTTTTTTTCTTAAAAAAAATCCTGAATATCTGAATTTTATTAATATTTCTTGTTAATCTTATTCTTTAGAAGTGTTTTTAAACATTTCCAAAACAATTTTTAAAATCATATAGTACGTACATTTTTAAGTTTAAATTGTATTTCATGCTAAGTTATGGAAGTCAGATAAAATCATAATTACTTTGCTCTAATTTTTATTTTGTTAAAACCCTAATTTTGCCCATTATTCTCAGGAAGGAAGGGGACAATGGTCTGTTTATTACACAAGTCCCCAAAGTTTTATAATAACGCTTTCCTATTTGTTGGCTCAACAACTTTGGGGACTTTTATTGTTTGGATAATTAAGTTGAGTGTTGAAATGTTTCAACCACTAATTGTAATATACACTGTGAGGTAATTTTGTTTTACATCATTGGAGATAAACATTTTATCGGCCATTGTCCTATCCAGTTAGGTCCCTGTACTATTCTTATGTTATTCTTATAAATTTATGTTGAGCATGTTGGTTAAACTGTTTTTTTGTGCTGTAGTTGTTTTATTTAGTTTCTATGCAGTTTATTTGAATTATGTATTTTGTTTGCCATTTATGTTTTTATTTTGTAGTACTAGTATTATTGCCTTTTTAGTTATAGTATTTTTCTTAACATGTTTGTAGCTTTGTTTTTGCACTTAAATTATCTTTTTTTTTTGAAAATCAAATACAATAATAGGTTAGAAAAGGGGTAAAAGAAAAGAAAATTATAGTTTAAGCTAACACATACTATGGATCTATTATATTGGGGGATGGGGACCTTGCAAATTTAAATCATGGGAAGGAGCCAATTAATCGATTAGGGTCCAATTTTCGACTTAAGCTTAGATAGACCCAAACTGTCAGTATGCAACCACAAAAAAGGCTTAAATCTAAAGTCAGATCCCCCCCTTCCAATGATGAAAATATGCTCATCCCACTTCATTAAAAAAATGGTTATATTAAACGTATATCAAGATGAAATTCTTAAGTGTTTTACAAAAATTATGCACAAATATGTACAAACAGTTAAATATATCTAAAAAATCTACTTAAAAATTGAATAACTATTTATCTGAATGATTCAAATATTTGAAAAGATATTGAAAAATATTTTCCATTGCCATAGAAGAGATAGAAATTGAATGGAAGGAATTTAATAATTTATTAATATTTAAGAGAGGGGGGAATTTTTATTTTCTGAATGCCAAAGCTTTTGTTCATTGTTGTTTATTTTGTTAATTTATTTATTGTTATGCTTTTATATTTTAAAATATGTGTTAAATTTTCTGTATTCTTAAGATTACATAAGCTTATCAGTAATTAATTTTAAAATTAAATGAGTAAAAGACTGAAAATTTAATATTTTTTTATATTATTTTCATATCATAATCTGTATTAAAAATCAATATTTTTTAAGTAAACATACATTGACTGGCTAAGACTGAAACTAAACACTTGAGAATAAAAATATTTATCTAAAACAGACTAAAGTGAAGCTTGGGGCTATTTTCAGAGAATCCGAGGCCTACCACAGAAAAATAGAGAAAGCTGGCGGGTTAGAAATTATTTCTAAGTCTAGGAGCACACGTAGAAAACGCGCCAGGTACTATTTAAATTTGGTTACAGACAATAAAATTAAAATTATACTTTTAATAGGTTTAAAAATGGATTTAAAAAGATGTTAGGATCGATATTTTTAAGGTTGAAAAAACAATAAAAACATTATGTTGAGTTATGTAGAATGTAGATATTTAATTCACAGTATTTAAATTAGATACCTACTTATTATTATAATAAATAAAAATATGGAGTAAAATATTTAGAAATGTAAGTAATTGTTAGTATAATGTTCATTTAGGTTAATTACTAGAATTGTACTTTTTTTCTTCAAAAATTCAAAATAAGATAAGCGGAGCAATTAGATAAAAGATCATTTTACAACTTTTTGGCTAAGACATTAATTTCTTGCTTCGATATAATCTAAATATGCTTAAATAGCATATTTAGAATTGAAAGAGCAAATATTAAATGTCTTTATATCGATATTTAGTGATAGGTTTAATAAGGTTTCTATTTTAAAAGAATGTTTTAATATCAAACTAAGATCTTCATGGGTTAAATACATTTTATAAAAAAAAATAGTATATTTCATATTCAGTAGGTATGTTTCAAATGTCATTTATGAAATTTTTATTCCATACTTTTGCTTAAATGCATAAACATAATTGAAATAACGTTCAGGTCAATTGTTTTCTTTGGTAGTTTATAGTCAAATTAAATTGGAACCATCCCAATAGAGGTGTCAACACAAAAATACATATAAAAACTTTTTGAAAAACAGCCATAGATTGGTGGAAATTAATTTTTATGATTAAGTTAAGAAAGAAATTAATCTAAAAAATGCACATTTTTTTCTAAACAAAAATCAAAACAATCAACATATTTTGCTAAAATAGATTTCCAATTTAATATTTCCAAATTGACTGTTTTGTTACTTTGTTTTGACAGACAGACAGACCCAAAGGAATTAAAAGGAAAAAGGCCTATCCAGTATCCAATTGTAACTTAACTAAACATGTGAATTGCATTCAAATTAGCGTTCTTTAAATGTTCCTTTAAAAGTTGTTGATATAAACGCTTCCTTATAATTAAGGTATGTCCTTATGTCATATTTATTGACAAATTACAATCTTACTGTTTGAAACTTTACTGTTAATTTTTGTTGTTAGATGCACAACTTAAAAACATAATTATCTTTGTTTTTCTATAAAATTGCTAGAAAGTTTTGTTTAAAAGTTTCTAAAAATGAACAAAAAGAGTGATATTTCATTAACAGACAACTAACTCTATTTTACTCTCAAAGGAGTATGTGTGTGTGTGTTATAACTAACAAATGAGTGCTAAAGACTAACTTTTCCAATTTACCCCTCATCAATTACTAAACACTATACATACAGAAAGAGTAACATAAAGGTTAGCAATGTATACAGCGTTTAGTCAGGGAGGAAGGGGACATTGGACTTTAAATTCAAATTACTCAACTTTGCTTAACAATTTTGGGGTCTTTTATTGGTTATTGTTTAGTTAAACCTTTTACCAATAAATCAAATCTACAAAAGGAGTAATTTTGTTTATCACCACTGAGATGTAAATGCTTTATTGGTCCATTATTTTCTCCATTAAGATCATCGAGTTTATCAAAAAGATTTATAAGTAGGTAATATATATGTACATAAAATCTTTAATGGTCTTTATTTTGTAGGAAAGTGAACCCAAGTTTGAGTCCAGGACCAAGCAGTCCCTGTGGTATTGAGTCTGTTCCAGGTATAGTGTTTAGGTAGTACCTGCAGAATCTTATAAGAAAGTCAAAAAAAATGTGAAAAAGTCAGAAAGTCAGTTATTGCTGATGCTATAACTTTTTCTTAACAAGATGGCACGTTAATGTTACTAAAATTTGTTCAAAAACCCGAAACAATCAAAAAATGCAAAATGTATGTAATATGGTACCACTTCATTTTTCGGAAATGTTATCCAACATGAGAAAGTCTCATTGTATACCTATTGAGTTTTCTTGATAATAGCTATTCTTAAGAAATATTGACAGGTACCTACAAAAAAATGATATTCAATTAGGTAGGTAGGTACCTATGTTTTATTTTTTTTAACAATTTTTTAAAATTGCAGGCATACCTGGACCTGACCATCCAACCTCCTGGACAACTACTGGACGCGCTGGTGGCATACAGGAATGATTGAAGCTTAAAATATTTATAATCAGAATTTGAAAAGCAAAGCATTAATTTTAATAGTTTTGGTTTTAAATGGAGAGGGCGGGTATGACTCTTTTTGTAACCAAAACTAAAAGTCAAAGGAACTCGCTTTAAAGAGGTACAATGTGGAACTGTGAAGAAACAGCGACGAAACTTTTAGTGCTGTAAAACCTTTTTTAGTTGAGTTCCTTTGACTTTTATTTTCAGTTTCAGAAAGTGTCACATCCACCTCTTCCTTTATCTGCCTTACTTTATGTTTATCATTATAATTTGACCTCAAAAGCACAAATTTTAAGCATCCTTTTAATCAGGGACCACATTTGCTGGACAGTCCAGTCCACCTGGCTGATCCAGGTATAATACCTGCTGTTTCATACTCCAATAGTCCAGGTACATTCCACGATGTTGTTGTGTTGATGGTATGGAAATGAGATACAGCACTGGGGGTGGAGAGGACATTAGCTTGTAATTTATTTTGGGACCATAAAACACTTTCACACATTTGTTGGCTTAAAAGTAAAACTGTTGGTTACAGTGTCCATACTGTTTTACTAATTAATCTGATCCCCCATAAGTAGTACCTATTTAGATTAGGAGTTGCAAATATAAATCTAAAGTAGCAAATATTATTGATATTTTAAAATTAGATTTAAAACTTGCATTTCTAACCAAAAACTAAAACCTAAGCCCTGCTGGGCTACTTAAATACAACAATTTAAAGGGCGTGCTTATCTCTTACCTATTGAACTCCTCAAAGAATGAATAAAAACTTTCATTAAATAAAGTAGGTATCTTGCTAAAAAAGTTTAGCTTATTTTAGACAGTTTTAAAATGAATCTTTTAGTGCTCTAATATATATTTTAAAGTTGCACAAAATTACTTTTTAATTGATTGATGTACTCTTAAAATTGTTTATCTACGTCATTTGTGCGGGGAGATTTTGGTAAATAATTTTTGCTAGGCGTACTTTCATATATAAGTACCTACACTTGATAAATAGATTTTTGATCAAGTAATTTGAATGAGATAATGCTAGCATGGAAGGGAAGGGGAAATTGGACTTTTAATAACTATTAAGTACCCAAAGATGTATAATAATGTTTTGTTATTCGTTGGCTTAACAACTTTGGGGACTTTCATCGAATTTTGATTGGTTGATTCATCAAGTTGAGTGTTCAAACGTTTGAACCAATAATTTAAATATATAAAATTGGGTTGGTTATCATCATTGAGGATGTATATCAATTCATCGGCTATTGTCTTTTCCCTTAGATCTCTGATAATAATAAGATTCTCTGATACTATTAATATTTTCATTTTTTCAGGAGCTTCTTATATTGGTGTATCGCCGACAAAGGCGTATCCTGGGGGCGATTACGTGGGTAGTGACCACCAGGGCAGCAGATGGGCAGACCAACAACATAGTAATAATTCTGGATGGAGTGATAACTGGGCTACTGACCTACAGCCCCATCAGCAACAATCTCAGCAGCGAAGCAACAGCCGAACTAGCAACAGATCTAGCCTAGTCAAGGAGACGTGCTTTGATGTCGTTAAATCTGACAACAGCTTCTTTCAAGATAAAGGTTTGTTCAATTAAAGTGTTGTTTTACTTTTTATTAAAGCAAATCTATTAGGGTGGGTCGATTTTGGACATTTATTTTCTGAGACCAAAGCGGGGAAAATTTAAATCATTTAAAATTTATTCTAAGTCTTAAAACCGGTGACGACCAGACATTCAATTGTATAGCTTTTTGTAAAAGGGTGTCAAAAATTTATTGAATCAGAACTACTTAAAATCTCGTTCCTAGCCTGAGAAGATCTAAAAAACCTCTACAAATTGGACAATTCTCAATAAACCTTAAAAAATGGTGTTTTTTTTTAGTAATTTCTAAGGCTAGGAACGAGATATTTTGAAACGGACAAAAGATCCTGATTCTACTCCTCAAGGCCTTTCCTGTGAGCACCATGAAGCCATAGTTCTGATTCAATAAATGGACATCCTTTTATAAATAGCTATACAATTGAATGTCTGGTCGTTGGTAAATAAAGGGTAAGGAAGCGAAATATGACTTTGACTGACTTATAGCCGGAAATTCATTATAAAACTGGGGAAATGCACAAAAAATATTAGCCTTCTAGCATTAATAGTAACTGAGGTAATAAGTGGAGAGCACTTGAATGTCGTCTTTGCATATTTTTATTTATAAAATACATTTTTAAGTGGTCTAGTTCTAAAACTGAATTTTTTAAAATTCTTTTTCGGTAAGAAATTTTATTTAAGTTAGTTTTATCTGTTGCACATCCCATCTTTGTAATATCTATTATTATTACAAGCGGCTACGGCCCTAGATGCCTCTGGGAGCATTTGAGAGTGAGGGGAGGGGGGGGGGGGGTGGAGTGTCGACTTCCACCCACTGTAGATTTTAGTTATAAAAAAGGAAGAAAAAATCTTTGTTTTAAACAGATATACGAAGAAACCCGCAACTCCGTTTTCTTTCAAGACCCACGTAATTAAATAGATAATTATAGCCTGTTCGTACGGTCGTTGGTCCGATTGTCTTCAATATTTTAAGACAATGTTCATAATTTAAAAAAATAAAAAGCTAGGTACCTAAGTATTTAATGTTAATCTATTATAAATAAATCAATTAATATTATTTACTAAGTATATTTGCGATTACTTTTATTTAATGAAATCTTCCAATTTTTAACATGTACAAAACCGCCTGCGGTATTGCATCAAGATCCATGACAGATCTATATAGGAAATAAACGTCTATAATCGAGCTCGAATCTTCCAAGCATATGGTGTATAAAACTCATAGTGCTCCAATAATCCCTATTAAATTCTCATTGACCAGAACGTTAAGACCCATTATTCTACTTTTAGCATCATAAATTCAGTTTTTTAATTCATGTTGCTTTTTAAATAACATTGAAGTATTTGATTTCTATTCATAAAACAGAAAACTTAAATTTATAATATAGTAAATCTAAGAAAACTTAGTTTTAAAATGAAATGATTCATGCGACACTCCCGTAATGTGGTCAGATATTAAACTAAACATTTCAACCCTTTGGGGACGATAAATTGAAATGAAGAATATTAGGATTTCAATCTTTAAAATAAGATAAAAAACTGGAGCAAAACGTTAAATCGTGTATTGTTACATTGGGTGTAAATATAAAACTAATAATTACTGATTAAATATATATTAAACAGATATTCTAACGTAAAATGTTAAAGTTGAATCATTATGTGTAACGTATATATGAAGAGAGAGAAAAAGAGAAGGAGCAAGAGAGATAGAAAGAGAAAGGGGGGAGACCGAGAGCGAACGGTGGAATGAGAGAGAGAGAGACAGGTTGGGGGGGGATGGAGTGAGAGAAAGAAAGAGAGAGAGAGAGAGACGGGGGGGGGGGTGTACATAATGAATCATAGGCATTCTAATTTTATTACAAGCTGAATTTGAAGAGATGATAAATGAACATTTAATTGAAGAATAAGAGAATAAAATTTGTAAGGCAAAGAGCGATAGTATTTAAAAAGAGTAATTATCTCTGATAATTTATAACATTAACAAGGATGACAAAATCCGTAAAAGAGAAACATTAATCAATTCTACTAAAGAACATTTAGATTTCAGCAAAAATTTAAGTAAATATGTCATTTAATAGCTCAAATAAAAGTTATTTTATTTGGACATACTAACGTCATGGTGATAGGGCTATCAGAACTATTTGTTAGGGACGTACGGATGGACAGATCAACCCCCACTGTATAAAAGTTTGGCTTTTAACAAGAAATAGATCATTAACATTATACAACCCTTTTACCCCATTTCCTTCCCTCTTACTGGATGAATTAACTGACCAATAAATGAGGTCCATACTGTCAAGCTATAAAGGGAATATTAACACAATTTTCAGCCATTGAATAGCAAATGAGAAAATTACTTTTTCCTCTAATCCTAGCCAACAGACGAACGGACGGACATTTTGAATTATAAATAAGCAATAAGCAATTATAATAACAAATGTCTATTATAATCTTGATTAAAAATTTAAGCCATCTAACTTTTAAAGCAGCTGAGAAAACAAATATTTTAGAGTGAATTATAGAGTAAGAAGGATAATTTCAATTCCAAAATTTTTTTCCTCAGGGAAGGAGGTAACATATGACTGTAAATTACACTGTTAACCAAAGTTTAGTAACCACTTTGACTAAAAAACTTAATCAGTGTTTCGTCAGTTCTAAACAAGAAGATCCCTGAGTTTAAAAATCATCAACAAGGATGATAATATCCATAAGTAGCAAAAATCCTAATTGTAAAAGTAAAAACACAAAAGCAAAAAGAAGAAAACGCGGCATAACCGACAGACAGACGAACGATGATCAGTGCAGTGGTCATACAAATCTTCACACAAAATATTAGTAGTCTATAGACAGAATAACGGACTAAGTAAGGAATAAAACTTTTAAAGTTTAAATTAATTGACTTCGCTACTAACATTTAACAGGTAAATAAGGATGACAACATCCATAACTATAGAAGCTCTTGAATTTAAAAAAAAACAAAAGGCAAAGCAAATAAAAGCAAAAAGGGTGCACAACATACAGACATATAAAGTAATAATGCATAGTGAATCTTTACACAAAAAAGATCTTTGATAAAAGCTGGGAAAATTATTTAAGAGAATTACCGATAGACCGACAGACAATATTATTCTTAGAGTAGAGGTGCATTGGTCAGCAAACATAAAATAAGTCTTTTGTCTAAACCCTGAAAGATCGGGCCCTCTACAAATTCTTAACTGATCGGATTTTATACCTTAATAATTGCATTAGCCTTCTACCATTCCAGTACGGATATTTAATATTCTCAAGAGCATTACAGACCAGCGAACAACGTGAGCTGTAGGCTAGTCATGAATATAATAGATAATATGATTATGCAAGGGCCCAATTATGTTTGTTGCATTAATATAATCACTACTTTGCATCCTTACTATGCAGTTACACAAAATTATATTAATCTAATGCTGGTATTAACCCAAGAAGGGAGGGGACAATGGACTGTTTATTACACTAGTCCTCAAAGTTTTATAACAACGATTTATTTTATTGGTTGGTTCTTTAAATTGAGTGTCTAAACCTTTAAATGTAATCAAATGAAGGGGTAATTTTGTGTACTGTCATTGGGGATTTACATCAATTTATCGGCCATTGTCTTATCCCTTTAGATCCCTGGGTATTACCTTTAATTAATTTTCATGCTGCAAAACCTATTCAAAAGATAAGTTTAGTTTATTAAAGATGCTTCATTGCTATGATCTAAAAGTTACAGGATGTATGTATATCTGTTTGTGCGTTAAGATTTCGAAAACTGCTGGACCGATCGTTCTACAATTTTAAGGAAAGTTTACTATTGATCCATGGAAGGCTATTGGGTGGTAAGGGATGTAACACCGATATTTTTTTTTAAACCAAAAATGTGGAATGTACCCCTCCTCCTCCAATCTACGGCTAGGTGCTCTGTACTTAAAGGGGTGTAGGTGGCAGAAAAACCATCATAAGACCATATAAAAATTCTCTAAATTTAAAAATTCAATCGGTTCAGTGGTTAGCGAGATATTAGAAAACATAAAACCTTTAGAACTATTTTAAACAAGAGAATATCAGTTTATATAAATGTTTTTAAAGTTGTTTGTGTTTATAAAAGACACATTTACAGGACAATGCTATAGTGCATGAATTACAAGAATATTTGTTTCAGGTTATGTGGAGCCAAACGTTGATTATGATCTGCTAGGAAACTTGGAACCTCCTCCAAGTATAAGTGAAAGGTATGTATAAAGACTTTCTAAGCTGTTACTGAGATATTATTTGGAAAACACACTTACACTATAGTGTAATATTTCTTTTTATTTGCCTTATTAGATCAGGAATTACCCCCACAAAAACTAAAATACCCTACCTTGCAAAATGCAAAAATTATGGATATAGAATTTACGTGGATTAGATATTATGATAGGGGAAAAAATGTCGTCAAGTTTGATTGCTAACAAGGACATCATTTATTGGCCAGTTGGTCTAGGAACATGGGAGGGATATTTTTATTTAGCCAGCTACAAAATTCACTTTATTGGAGTACATGATAACCTAGTAATATTAAATCTATTGCAAAATTGAAGGTCAAGATGATTTTTGAATTAAAGTAAAAATTCTCAGACTTTTACCTCATGATAACATATCACATATCATCATGGTGACTGTTTCTGTAATAGCGCAAAAAATTTTAATTTTATGCCAATTTAATTCTTTCAAATACAAAATTTTACACAAGAAAAGGGGGTGGGGTAAAGGAATGTTTACCCCTCACCTCCTCAAGAATTTATCTTGCCACAAAATTTTTGGAAGTATATTAGTTAACCCCCCCAAACATTTGAAAACCTTATAATGCTGATTTAAACTATAACCTTCTGTATGAAGTTGCTATTCTAATTATTATTTATTGCTGTGTAGTTTTGACACTGACAGACATGATGTGTTTGTCAGACCTGTCCAGAATATTTTAAATTTAGATAGAAAGATAGATAGGTACTAGGGTGGGTCGATTTTGGACATTTTTTTTCTGAGGCCAAAGCGGGGATCTGCACTCAATTTATATAGATATAATACACCTCTGGATGATTTAAAATTTGTATAGCTATTTGTAAATGGGAGTCAAAAATTTATTGAATCAGAACTATGGCTTCATGGTGCTCCCTGGAAATGCCTTGAGGAGCTGAGTCAGGAACTTTTGTCCGTTTCAAAAAATCTCGTTCCTAGCCTGAGAAAATCTAAAAAACCTCTACAAATTGGACAGTTCTCAATAAACCTTAAAATTTTTTGTTTTTTTAGTGATTTCTAAGGCTAGGAACGAGATATTTTGAAACGGACAAAAGTTCCTGATTCAGCTCCTCAAGGCCTTTCCAGGGAGCACCATGAAGCCATAGTTCTGATTCAAAAAATTTTTTGAATGTCGTCTTTGCATACTAATAAGTAATGAATTATATTTTTAAGTGGTCGTGTTCTAAAACTCAATTTTTTAAAATTCTTTTTCGGTCAGAAATGTTTTTAATGTTAATTTTATCTGTTGCATATCCCCGCTTTGTCTAATTCCTACATGAACCCACCCTAATAGGTACCCACTCTCTTCTCATACTTGAAATAAATCCAGGGTGTAAATTATGCTGGTACCCAAAGCGTTTATTCAACCAATAATAGAGGGGGTATTGTTGTTTATCATAATTTTTACATCAATTCATCGTATATTGTCTTATCCCTTAAGATCCCTTAATCATACCTTAAAATCTTTTGGCATAATAACTGGTTATTGGGCAAGGAATGATTATTTCAACTTAATTAAAAAATACAGGGCACCTTGCCTCTAGGGGAAGACAATAGAGGGCAGAAATATAGACTAAAACCATCTAAATACATTTATAAGGTTGTCTGGAAATAGAAATTAATTCAGACCTGTAACTACCGATATCTATGTATATATCTATAGTCAAAATAGCCTTACTACTTTATAATATGGATGGATGGAATATGTGTATGTTAATCATGCCTCGAAAATTTTGTTGAGTCATTTGGGGATTTACTGTTTCTACTCTGTCATTTACATATTTTAGTCTCAATCTGGGATGAAGGAATAATCCTTATATAAAAGTAACAGAATGTGTGTGTAATCGTATGTCCGTCTGTCTGTCAGATCTCCATAAATGCTGAATAATTAATAGATTGAGTTCTATTTTTCAGGAAATTAGATAGTGGTCCTGCGATGGTTTTAAGCCATTTTGTTGGGGGTTGGGATGGGACGACCTCATCCCTCACCCTCCAATTGTAAAAAATAAACTAAATAAGAGGGGTTGGGGAATTTATTTTCTTTTTACCCATGTCAAACGGGCTGTTTGTTTCTTAGAGATTTTAGACACATCAAAATAAACAGACAGACATTTCATCTTGTCAAAATAACTTTAAACTTTCCTTTAGATTATAAATTAATAAGGATTTTTTTGTCCATAGATCTCAGAAATTGCTGGTCTAAAAGGACTGTATATTATAGGGATGCTTTATGAATGTCTTTGGGTGGTTTAAGGCTATTTTTCTGGCTAGAGGCTAGAGGCAAAGCATTTGTATTAAATAATCTGTGTTCAAAGATCATACCTACTATCTTTCTAGTTGCTTTCTTTTAAATCTATCTTTCTAGTCGCTATCTTTTTTATCTATGTTTCTAGTCGCTATCTTTTTATATATCTCTCTCTGTCTATCTTGACAATTAATCCATATTCCTTTTTTACTAATCCATGTAGGATAAAAAGGCTCAAGATTGTAACATATTGAATCAATAAATCCTAGATACAAGGCTCAAGGCTGAGCAAATGGGACATCTCAAAAAACGCCCATTTAAAAAATGCCCATCTCAAAAACACCTTTGTCAAAAAAAGTTTTTTTCATAAAATGTATATCTTATTAAATGCCTATTACATTTTTTTCTGAGATAGGCGTTTTTGGAGGTAGACGATTTCTGAGATTAGCGTTTTCTGAGTATAGCCAAGCAAATCTATATAATGTTATTAGATAAATCTTTTTATACTTACAGCGTAGGTAAGGTATTAGAGTATAAAGTGTAAATAATTTTTAAGAAGGAAAGGTTACGCGAATTTTATTATTTTGTTACAGAAAAAAATCTATACAAATTGCATTATCTTAATATGTTAAAAATAATAACGCTTTTCTGATGTAGGGATCTTAAGGGTTAAGACATTTGTTACCATTTAATTTTCAATTAGACTTTTTAAAATAAAAATTGAGCACTTAACCCCTCCCCCAAAAATTCTCTTTTAAGTTTTAATGAATTGAAAATAAGGTGTTTTTTTTCCCAATGCCTATTCTACGTTGTCCTAACCTTGCGGGGCTACCCTGTACTTAATATATCCTAACCTAACCTTACATAAAGTTATAAACAAACGAAAAGCTTCTCAATTTATTTCAAAATAAGAGAGGTGGGGTTTCTGTGTTCAATAGGTACATTCAGGAAACCGCCTATCCTTACTTATCTATCTATTGTAGGGAGCCCGTATCTATTGATGAGCTGCTGCGTCACACGCCTGACACTGGAGGCGGAGGAACTTCACGCCGCGGCAAGATAGATGTTCTTCAGGAAAAGGATCTGCTACTAAGCTCCCCAGAACCGCCAGATAAAGATTTTGGACAGGTATGAAATTTGTAGGGTTGGGCCGGATACTTTTTTGGCCGGATACCGGATACCGGATATCCGGCTGATTTCAAATGCCGGATATCCGGTAACCGGCCGGATATCCGGCCAACGCCGGATATCCGGCCAACGCCGGATATCCGGCAAATATCCGGTTATCCGGCCAAATTACCGGATAACCGGCCAAATTACCAGATATTAAAGTAGTAAAAAAAATTTCTTCAAAAATCTTATATAAATTTACATAAAGTTAAACTTATTCAGAAAAAATGTTCTTCTAGCTTCAATAATAAGAAAATTATAGCCATTTAAGATTTTAAAAAGCAGAGATTTTTGGTGTAAAGTATAAAAAATTATAGAGCCGGATATCCGGCCGGATAGTTTCAATATCCGGTATCCGGCCGGATATTGAAAATGGCCGGATATCCGGACGGATATCCGGCCACACCGGATATCCGGCCCAACCCTAGAAATTTGATTCTGTTCTATTAAGTCAGAGAGAGGGGACAATTGGCTGTTTATTACACAAGTTCCTAATTTTTTATTTCAACTTCTTCTTATTGGTTTGCTTAACAACTTTAGGAACTTTCGTGAATTTTAATTGGTTGATTCATTAAGTTGAGTGTTCAAACGTTTCAACCATTCTTTTTAATCTACAGAAGTGGTAATTTTGTGTATCAATACTGGGGACGTACATCAATTTATCGGTCGTTGTCTTATCCCTTTAGATCCCTGGGTATAAACATTAATCCTAAATCTATAAACTTGTAAGATTTTTTGTTTGTCCATTAAGATTACGGTACCGATTGAATTCTTTAATTTCCTGGGAAGGTTTTAGGCTACATCATTTTTAATTTTAGGTCTTTGTATGGATTTAGGCTACTTTTCTGTTCCCTCACTTCCCCTTTCAATGCAGAGCGAAGCCGGTATTAGAATAAAATAGGTGCTGAAAGAAATGGTTGTTCATAGAGAGAGAGGGGACAATGGCTCAACAACTTTGGGGACTTTAATAAATTTTGATTGGTTGGATCATTAAGTTGAGTGTCCAAACGTTTCAACCTCTCATCAAGGGATATAGAGTAATTTGCAGACGATCTGTTTTTTTTTAATTCATAAATTTTTTATTTCAGGCGGGCATCAAGTCGAGCAAAGGTGATTTATTCGGTCGCCATGAGGATCCCCGGGGCGCCCTTTACCCGCCCATCATCCCCACCTCCCCGCCGTCTATGGTGACATCGCCCTCGCTTGTAGCTGGCCATCATTCACCCCTTCTTGTGTCTGGATTAGGTAATTTTTTAATTTTGATTACCTATTTTCAGTAAGAGTCCAAATCTTGTAAGATATAACAGCTGATAGGTACTACTTAGTTGTTCTGATAGAATGTCGGAATAGACTTTTTTACTCCCCCATACCTATTTAATCATACAGGGAGTGAGGGGACATAGGACTGAAAATTACACAGGTACCCAGAGTTTTCAAACCACGTTATCCGATTTGTTTTCTGAAAACTTTGTTTACATTTATTAAATTTTGTTTAGTCGCTTCTGAACCAGTAATTTTTTATTTGTTGATCATCATTGGGGTTGTATATCATTTTATCCTTCATTGTGTTATTTTGCTTTTATACCCATTTTCTTCACCTTATGGCAATTTTAATCAATCTTATATTTAATAAAAAAAGTACTCTGTATGTAAATTATAATAAAAAAAAAATTTTAGGAACCAATATATCTTCACTGCAAGATCTTTCTCAGGGAGCATATTCACCAACCCAGGGTTTAGTCTCCAGATCTTTATCTCCAGGTAAATATTTTTTTTTACAAGTGGCCCTACCCTGCTTATTATAGACTCAGTGAGCATATTCACCAACCCCGGGTTTGGTCTCCAGATCTTTATCTCCAGGTAAATATTTTGTTTTACAAGTGGCCCTACCCTGTTCATTATAGACTCAGTGAGCATATTCACCAACCCCGGGTTTGGTCTCCAGATCTTTATTTCCAGGTAAATATTTTGTTTTACAAGTGTCCCTACCCTGCTCATTATAGACACAGGGAGCATATTCCCCAACCCCGGGTTTGGTCTCCAGATCTCTGTCTCCAGATTTTTTACAAGTGTCCCTTCCCTGCTCGTGCTCATTATAGACTTAGTGAGCATATTCACCAACCCAGGGTTTGGTCTCCAGATCTTTATCTCCAGGTAAATATTGTTTTACCCCGGGTTTGGTCTCCAGATCTCTGTCTCCAGGTAATTAAAATAGTTTCTTTACAAGTGGCCCTTCCCTTCTCATTATAGACTCAGGGAGCATATTCACCAACCCCTGGTTTGGTCTCCAGATCTTTATCTCCAGGTAAATATTGTTTTACAAGTGGCCCTACCCTGCTCATTATAGACTCAGGGAGCATATTCACCAACCATTGGTTTGGTCTCCAGATCTTTATCTCCAGGTAAATATTGTTTTACAAGTGGCCCTACCCTGCTCATTATAGACTCAGGGAGCATATTCACCAACCCCGGGTTTGGTCTCCAGATCTTTATCTCCAGGTAAATATTTTTTTACAAGTGGCCCTACCCTGCTCATTATAGACTCAGGGAGCATATTCACCAACCTCGGGTTTGGTCTCCAGATCTTTATCTCCAGGTAAATTGAATAGTTTATTCTTACAAGTGGCCCAACCCTGCTCATTATAAACTTAGGGAGCATATTTACCAACCCCCGGTTTAGTCTCCAGATCTCTGTCACCAGATGAAGATAGAATAGTGCCCCTTCCCTGCAAAGATAGGGACAGTTAGAATTGGACTGTAAATTACACTAGTACCCAAAGTTTTATAACCAAGTTAAATTATAAGTTGTCTCAAAAACGTTTGGTACTTGTATTGAATTTTGATTGGTTGTAACTAAACTTTGCAACCAATAATTTTAATCTAGATAAGGGGCATTGAAGATATATATCAATTGTCTTTTCAATTAAGATCCCTAGTCTGAATGTCTATTATAAAGTAACATGATGTCTGTCTGTTTGTTTGTACCTAAGAATCTCACTGGTAAGGTTTATAACTATTTTTGGGAGGTTACAACCACTTTCCCATGAAAAAAATTTCTCCCACCCCCCCCAAAAAAAAATTTTTTAAAAATTAATATTGAAAATGGATTATGGAATTCAACTTTCACCTCCTCAAGTGCCCCTACAGGCCTCTAGTTATTTCTATTTTTGCAGGTGCCTTATCCATGGGATCTGGAGGTAGCCTGGATAATCTCTGTCTGGGAGAGGAGGCCAGCACTGATCCGGTCAACGTGCATATAGGCAATTATAGCAATAGTATCCAAGGTGGAGGGGACACTAGTCCCCTAAGTTTTAAAATATCGTTTTCTTATTAGTTGGCTTAACAACTTTGGTGACTTTAGTGAATTTTGATTGATTCATTCATTAAGTTCAAGTGTTCAAACGTTTCTACGACTGATTTTTATCAACAGAAGTTGTAATATTGCTTGTCATTATTGGGGTTTACATTGATTATCTGCCACTGTCTTATCCCTTTAGATCCCTGTGTATAAAGCGGCTGGCGACTTAAACCCTAACTGTACCGAACTGCGTCATGCTAAAGACATGTTAAATTAATAATAATATAAGAAAGGATTTTAACAATATTTTTATTCTTGATTTATGACCACTGAATATCTGCGCATTACATCGCTTTGTCCGCCCATCCATGATTTTTTGTGCTTCGCTACTTATTGATATTCGTTGTCATCCTTGTTATAAGGTTCAAATATGACATACATTTTTAATGTCCTAGAAAATAGGAAAACCCTCCTGAGTCTTATTAGTTTAGCTGTATAAGAAAATAAAAAGTATCCTAAGACACATCTTTTAATATATTAAACGTCTGGAACTCAAGTATTTTCACATTTAATAAAAATTCAGATAGAAAAAATATACATAAAGAGAAAAAGTTTGTGAAATTCCAAGAATAATTTTCTTCCTTAATTTGTATAAAAGCCCAGGCAGTAATGGAGTGGACAATGGGCAATTAAATCAATTTAAGAGTTTTCGCTGAAACACCATGAAATCCAGATTTATCCAGAAAATATTTAAGGAATTTTTAAAGGGTGTGTTAATAAAATTTAGAAAACTATAAAATAAGAAAAAAGTTCCAAGATAAAAAGCATTCATTTAAATATTAGATTACCAGCACATCAGACTGACGTACCATTCTGTAATTAATTACTAGAAAAATCTCCCTGTAACTCGTTCAACCCATAGCCCCATAACCCTAAATTTTAATGGTTCTTAGACACAAATATCACAATAAAGTTTTTATCTATAAAATGATATTTTCTGGAGAAAAAATTGTTAAAACCAGCCACATCATAACACCCGTCTACTATATTCAAAACTAAAAAGCGAGTTAGCGGCATTTGATGCGCTAGTATCCAAAGTCAGTCAGAACCTGCTAAATTCTTGCACATTCTCTTTAAGCCAGTACCCAAAGTCTGAGACTCCTAAAAATTGAATATACGATCCTTTGACCCCTCCCTTACTCCCTGATAAAAGCCTCTTTTTGCATTCAAGTTTAGCTAACTGTTCACTGTTCAACCAGTGTTTACATTAAACAACTTAATCTTCAGTGAAGTTAAAAATATGTTTTACTCATGGATTTGGAAAATAATATTTATATAAAGTTACTTATCCTATAATATAAAGTAGTAAGCTTTTTTTGTCTGTTGCGAAGGATTTGCTAACCGCTGAACCGATATGGTTCTCCTATACAGTGAAGATTTTTATAGGTCCTGATTTGGTTTTAGGCTATTTTTTTTATAAATAAGTCTGGGTATGGTTTTAGGCCATTTTTCAGTCCTTTGAATCTTTAGCCCCTAGATTCTAGGTTTGCGGCCACTAGTTAAAAAAAGTAAATGGAAAAAGGTATTTTTTACAAATAAAAAATCCTTGTCTTTTAAAAATCAGTTACAACATTTGTATTCTAATAATAATGTTATTTGTTCCAATAAGAATACTTTTGACCTTAAAAGGAGGATTTAATAACAGTATATTTTCCCTAAAGTAGTTTCATGATTCAAATTCTCATACATGATTTAGAGAAACACTTTTTTTCAAGCTTCATTTACATAGAAAGAATTTGTGTAAAATTTGCATTCCTATCAGAAAATAGAACATTCTCTTCTTATAATTAGTTTAGTCCTCAACTTTTTTACTCTTGGAGCTAGTTTACAATTCAACATAGCAATATTTTGAAAGACTATTACATTATAAAAAAAAACAATATTGATAAGATTCTAATTAGATCCATTTCTAAATGGAATTGTAAATGATTTAATGTCTGTGTTTTCAAACTCATTTTGAAACATAATGCTGAAAACCAAGCAAATGTTTTCCCCATTGTTACATCACAGAGAGAAAGAGGACAATGGGCTGGTAATTACACTAGTCCCCAAAGTTTTATAATAAAGCTTTCTTATTCTTTGGCTTAGCAACTGTGGGGACTTTAATTAATTTTTTTGATTGGTTGGTTAATTAAGTTATGTTTCAAATGTTTCAACCACAAATTTTAATTAAGGGGTAATTATGTGTATGATTGGGGATGTACATTGATTTATCGACCATTGTATTATCTTTTATGATCCCTGGTTACATCCTATATTTGATTTATTTTCCCCTCTCCAATGCTACAACACACTGATAAAAACACACATATACTAGATTCATTATGTGTTATTAAGGCTTAGAGTGTCCATTATTTTGTTAATTAATTCAGCTGTAACATAGACCCTGCAAAACATTCCATGTAAGTTGTGTTCATTCTTCAATAATAAAGGTGTGGTGATATAGAGACTAAAAGTATTTTATGATAATTAAAATAAGGTATCTAAAGGGATAAGACAATGACCGATAAATTAATGTACATACACATCCCTAATGAAAATAAACAAAAATACCCCTTCCGTAGATTACAATTAGTGGTGGACACTCAACTTAATCAACCAACCATTCAAAATTCAATTAAAGTCCCCAAAGTTATTAAGCCAACGAATAAGTAAACATTATTATAAACCGTTGGGGACTAGGGTAATGAACAGCCCAATGTCCCCTCATTCTTAAATAAGCTTAATTCTGTGAAGTGTTTTGTTACTTAAATTATAAAAAGTATTTTTATTTTCACAGTGAAAATAGATTTTGTAGCATAACAGAAACTTTTCATAAAGTGTCGCATCTTACTTTTGCCTTGAAGCATTGTAAAAGAATTGATGATATGATGCAGGTCTGTTTATTCTGGACATTTTATACTCAATTTCTTTTTGCTTCAAATATTTTAGAATCATAGAAAAAGCCTTTTTGGTTTCTTTCTATATAATATTCCATATCTAATCTAGATATACAAAACATATATTGTTTACTTTTCACAAAATAGTATTTGTCCTGTCATTCTATGATAATACAATCAAGTATTATCTTCATGTGATATCAGCCTTTCCCAAACAACAATATCATCTTTTCTGTTTTGCCAAATCCTGACAATAAAGGAACAGTCCTTTACTTAATATGTTAGGTAAAATTTATTTGTTTCCTAGTTAATGAAATAGGAAAACAAAAAATATAATATGTATAAAATTTTCAATGTTTATGAAACGAGTGAAAATATTCTAGTCAAGGAAATTTATGCTTTGGTAGCAAGATATGAATTCCTTGTGGCAACAAATTTAAAAGTTACAAAATTGAAATATACATCCAGTTGCCTTTAGGCAACTTGAAGCTGTACCAGAGTTTCCTTTTGAATGGCTCTGGGACGTGATACAACTTGCAACTTTACAACGTCATGTGTGTTTACACAACACACACTCACTCAACTATCCTCTGCAGTCAAAATGCCCAGAAACCTAAATCATCACCAAAAAATATAGATACATTACAATTTTAATTAACCTTTTATAATAAATATTAAAAAATAGTAAAAACTTTTTAAAAATAGTTTTAACAGACATCTGCTGTCAAAAAAATTATATAAAACAACACTAAATATAAATATAATTATTTTCCAAACATGAAAACTAATTTTCTCATAAATGGTCAAGATATAAAATGAAGGTTTGGGTTGAAGTTGGCAGATCTCCAATCTAATTATTATCTACATGGTGCTGTTAATATGCTACAAACAACAAGTTTATATTCCAAATAAACCATCAGATATTGAGCTTAGTTTGTAGACATTAAAAAATAAAAATGTAAAATATCATAGACTATTAGCATCACATTAGCCTTGCTCTGAATTAAACCAAGTTTAGATAATGGTTCTTGATTTATGACCCTCATAAATTTAAATCAACGCTAAATGAAAATTCATTGAAGAAAATGATTGAGAGGGGAAATTTGGTTTTCGAGGGTGAACAAAAATGCATTCAATGTCGCGGTGATGGATAATAAATTCCCACATTATCCTTGTTTTATATATTATTCTTTATACACACCCTTTCTTTATCTTTTCTTTATCCAAACTCTAACAATCTAAATAAACTTAAAATACAATTTAGAAGATGTCATCTGATTTCTTAATATGTAGGAAAAAGGTTTTATTTAAATAATCTTTTACATGGTAAAGTGAGGAAATATTGTTTGAGTGAGACCTCATCATAATAATATGGGACATTTGCCCATAACCCATATAACGCAATTATACTTTCACACAAACTTATCAATTCAAGTTACAGGCCATAGAGGCTCAATTAATTCAATCTTTGTAAGTTTTTATGTTTTTTATACCAAAAGTTGTATTACTTAATTAAGAATCTTTTCTTTCTTTTTTAAAAATAACTTTGACATTAGTTGTTCTATTTGTTAATTAAAGAAATTAGAAACATAACAGAACTAATTAGAAGATTTTCATTAAAGCAAATCATTTACATTAAAACACAGCAGGGCACTAACTAATCATATGATGTTTCTTCTATTTTCTCAAAAAAAAGCATTGACTGTAATGTCAATCTATTCTGCAATCTCTATTAACAAATGATCATAATAACTGTGAACATCCAGGAACAAATGAGCATTTAATCCTTTCCCTGGTTCACGGTTGATATTTTCATATTGGTATTCAGAGTAGAGGTGTCATCTGCCGAATATTATGTGTGGCCTCTCTGTCTTCTATAAAAATAGGGTTAGACTAACCTTGAATTTTCAAAATTGAAATAAAGTTCTACTTTGTATGTAAAAGAGATGGATATCTATCTTTTTGTAATAAAAAATATTAAAGATTCCTAGACCAATATGGCTCTTCTCTACAGTAAAACTTCTTTTGATTCCGGGAAGGAACCTTCACATTCAAATTAAAATTCCTTCCCTTGGAGAGAAAAAAAATGTTTTAAAAATTCCTCTAAAATTGAAATTAAAGATGGTGTGAGTTTTTCAGAATTTTATCGATCGCATAACTCCTAAATTTAATTTCTTTCATAACTTCTTCACATCTCTATTGACATTTCAGACACTAAATTTTCTTCCTTCTTCAATCTTTTTAAAGAATAGAATTTTAAATATTCATTTGATTGGAGCCAGCTAGTCTAGTCATAGTCAAATAGTTTCTTAATCTAGCAAAACATTTGAAATTGTTGATTATGAAAAAAAACAAAGACAATAATTTCTTGAAGCAGTGAATCAATAATAAGAAATGTTATTTTTCAAAAGATAAAGAAAATCTTAAGACACATTTACTAGATATAATGTTTACATGAACAGTTTTATGAAATTTGTAGTCATTTTAATCAGGGATGTAAAGGGTCAAGATATAAGCCAATATATTGATGTACATCCCCAATGATAATAAAAAAAATTACCCCTTCTGTAGATGAAAATTAGTATTTACATTTTAACACTAAACTTAATAAACCAACCAATTAAAATTCACTGAATTCCCCAAAGTTGTTAACCAAACAAATGATAAAAAGTTATTAAACAGCTATTTTCCCTTCTCCCTCTGCATTTTTTGCACTTAATAAGCAACATATTATATACCTACTAAATTTACTTAAGAAAGAAGTAAGCTTTGTTTGACCTCATACCTTTGGGGTTTTAATATTAGTTTGGCAATTTTAATTCCATCTGGAATCAATAACTATTTATCAGCAAACCAATACTTGAAATAATTTCCCAAGAGGATTTAAACCTTTTCTTTATTTTCTTTGGAAAACATTACAATGTACAAATTTTATTAGAAATGTTTTGGACATTCAATTATTTAGAAGAGAGAAAAAATAATTCTGACTGTATTGTTACCCAAAAAAATAATAAAAGAACACTTTTTTAATAACATTTTATTGATAATTATTTGCAATGGGCTTTAAAATACTAGCTTTTAGAAAGTTTTAGGTTATTAGTGTTGATTATAAAATATCTACAAAAACCCACACAACCTTACTAAGATTATTAAACATATATCTAATTTAGAGCACCACATATAAAAATCAACATATTTTCTCGTATTCATTCGAATCTGGTGGATAGGAACCGGTTCTCATCCATACGAAAAAACTATGTCTAGCACCGTATTATAACCATTTTTCTACGAATATAAAAATGTACAATCATAAGATTAAAACCAGTTTTTTTAGCCGCACGGGCTAAAAAACTGGTTCGGCATCTCGATGCTAAAAAAACTGGTTTTAATCTTATAATTGTACATTTTATATCCGCAGAAAGCCGTTTATAATACGATGCGAGAAATAACTATTACAATATTTAAAAATGAGTAGTAGTTGAAACTTCCAGTGATGGAGGAGACATAAAACTAGTACCCAAAGTTGTATAACTATGTATAGTATTACACTGTGGGCTAGAATTGAATCAAGACAAAAGTAAGTGCCGAGCCCTGGGACCTATGTGTGGTGAAAATTGAAATAAAACCACGATGATTCCAGGTAAAACCAAAATATTTCAGCGGGGGCTTTTTGAGAAAATTAGATTTGAAAATTTCAAGTTCAATTTTCACCCCCTAGGAGTTGCCGCATAATCATGACAAGAAAAGCAAATATTATTTATTTTTTATTTTGAACAACTTTGCTTTTATGAAGTCTTTCATAAAACCTCTCTATATATGATTTATTTTAGGCTGAATTTTCGTGACCTTTGCAAAGCAATTGATAAAAATGGCCATTAATTAACTCCCTTCAGGAGTGGTTTTATGAAGAACTTTATGAAAGCAAAGTTGAACAAATTTTAAAATAAATAATATTTGCTGTTCTTGTCATGATTATGCGGCAACTCCTAGGGGGTGAAAATTGAACTTGAAATTTTCAAATCTAACTTTCTCAAAAAGCCCCCGCTGAAATATTTTGGTTTTACCTGGAATAATCATGGTTTTATGTCTATTTTCACCATACATAGGTCCCAGGGCTCGGCACTTACTTTTGTCTTGATTCAATTCTAGCCCACAGTGATTAATATGATCAATAACTTTGGGAACTTAAATTGAATTTTGATTTATTGGATGAAAACTTGTAGTGGCTAAGCTTTTAAATCTGATTTTTAAAAGTAGTAGTTTTATTATTCATTATTGGAGAAATATATCAATTTACTGTTCATTGTCTTTAAGATACCTGAGGCACTTGTAACATTTCACTTAAGTATATTCGTAAGAAGGAAAATTGTGACAGTATTTGATTTCATTATAAAATAACCAACAATAATACCTACACTGTAAAAAAATATTACTAATATTAATCTTTAAAAACAAATTATTTTTTAAGTCAAGAACATTTGTTATTGTGTGTACTTCATTGTAGCTTTTAACATAACTAGGTTAGGGTCAAGCGCACCCCCCATTTCCCAAAACCTTAAAAAACTGACAACCAACCTACTTGATTGCATAGCCTTTATAAAGAAGTTCCAACTTTAAATATAAATAAGTTATTGTACCTTTTTGTCTAAAGAATTCTTCACATAGTCTAAGTATTAATGTCTCGAGCACCAACAGTCACACATCTTAACGTCTTTAGTATGATGCTGTATTTGATGATTTAAACCCAATACAAGCAAGCTAGACATGCAAATTAAACTGAATGGGGTATTCCTATCGGTCCATCATTTATTCCCTTGGGTAAAAAATATTCATTCCTAAACAAAAAACTGGATAGGAATATCATTCTCATTTAAACAAAAACTCATTTTTTATGCTAAAATGTGGTTAAATTTTGGTTTTTAATTTTCATTTATTTCCCTGGTATCATTTTTCTTTCTTTTAGCAATTAATAAAAATTATGTAGTTATTTATCGCATCCAGGGTTTCGGATCCGGATCCGCAAGGATCCGCATATTTTCGAGTCCAAGGATCCGGATCCGCAAAAAAATGCGGATCCGGATCCGGATCCTTGGACTCAAAAAAATGCGGAAAAAATAGAAAAATCTACCTAAATTTATATAAAATCTCAGACATTCTCTTGATGAGAGCCAATCTTTAAGGTTTAGGGTCAGACTTGAAAATTAAAAGTATTTTTGACTTCGAATTAAAGAATAAATATTTTTGAAAAGTTTGGTGATTTTATTTTTATTGTCAAGGATCCGGAACCGGATCCGGTAGGATCCGGATCCGCACTGACCAAATTTTGAGGATCCGGATCCGCAAAAAATCAATGCGGATCCGAAACCCTGATCGCATCGTATTATAAGCAGCTTTCAGTGGATATAAAAATATACACTTTTTAAATTAAAACCAGCTTATATTTATAGAAAACTGAATATAATACGATGCTATACATAAAATTTCCAGTATGGCTGAGAACCAGTTCTAATCCACCGGATATTAATCGGTTTCAAAGCAATACATAAAATATAGATTATTAATATAGAATGATACCAGGGAAAGAAATGATACCAGGGAAATAAATGATACCAGGGAAATAAATGATACCAGGGAAAGAAATGATACCAGGGAAAGAAATGATACCAGGGAAAGAAATGATACCAGGGAAAGAAATGATGATACCGGGGAAATAAATGATGATACCAGGGAAATAAATGACTATCTCAGGGAGAATAAAAGAATATTTACATCCACTATTTAAGGGGTTGTTTTTATGGGAATGGTGTTTGGACTTAAGTAGTTATGGATTAGTAGGAAATGAAACTAGTTGAACCCAGAGTGAGAGGGGACCCATTAGCTTCTCTACTTTGGGGACTTCATTTAATTTCAGTGTTCAAACGTTTCATCAACTAATTTTAATGTATTTTTGTGTATCATCATTAGGAATTTATAGGCAATTGTCATCTCTTTAGATCCCTAAGTGAAACTAGTTTAATCACTAGGCTGACTAATGCAAGCCTGTCTTAAACCCAAGATATTTTTTTACAGTGCATATACAATACTATATGGTTCTATTGCTATAAATATTATTTGCAGAAGCCCTCACCTTGACCGAATATACAGAGTCTCCAAGAAGGTAATATAATAAACTTTTTCCTTTTTTATTGTATTTTACTTTTTAGGTTAGTAATAGATTTGGACACTATTATAGAATACATTAACAAAAAATTAAAAATCCTTTAATTTAGTTTCAAAATATCAAGACTAAAAAATTATAAGGTACTTAAATATTTTTGATATTAATATGCAACAATTTGAAAGATATCCTTATTTCCATATTTTTTCTTTATTGAGTATGCTATAACAGAGCTTAGTGTAAAACTTTGTTTTCTATAATTTGCTATAAGAGCAATATCTATTAATTCTCAATTTTGCTGATTTTAACAATAAAATACCCCTCTAATAACTATCACTCGTTTCATAGTCGATTATACAAAAAGTCAGAATCTGTATTATGAATGTATTAATCAATATAGAAAGTCTAACCTATGAGTTAGACTAGTAAGAACAATCCGACCACATTTTTGGTTAGAAAGAGCACACATTTCGTTAAGAAAGGGCAGATTTTTCTTTCCATCCTTATATAAAAATTTTCTTATTATATTTTACATAAATTTTGTCGCTCTTATTATGGAACTGAATCATTTGTGACTAAATATGTATAAATAATGATCGTTGTCTGTTAGAAATTCCTTTCTAAGTTATTATTGCTAATTCGTGATTTATTGGATATTGGCGACTGTGCCCCTAGCATCTAATTGGAAGGGGTAAGTTAGGGGGAAAAAATATAGCCTAATATCATCCTAAGGCTTAAATCTAAAAATGAAATAGCCTAAAACCATCCCAGTACCCATGTAAATCTTCCCAAAAAAGGAAAACTAAATCAGTCTAGTAGTTATTGAAATCTAAAGATACAGACAAAAATCCTTTTTACTTTATATAATTGGGTAAAGTATTCATTTATTTATTTAAAATTAGAAACGTTTATGGAGTTATTTCTTAAAGCTAATCTTTGCATTTAGGGTATATATATCTATTCATTGAAAGAGTGTGTTTGTGATTCTATGATTGAATTGTTTTACGTGATGTCTTTAATTTAGAGATAGATTAGATTAAACTGTCAATCTTTGCCAAGAGAGAAGTCAGATATACTAGTTACACAAACACACGCTACACCCACACACACACACACACACAAACACACTCAAAGAAAGGAAGAGTAGATTTCAGGAATAAGAGTTATTTGATTTCGTGTAGGGCCTAAAAGATTTAATTTTTGGGGTTACTTTTAAAAAGGGTTTTTATCTGTTATAATTTTGCTTTTGCAATAGTATAATAAACTGAAAGAAAGTTTATTAAATTATAAGTAATCAAACACTTTATTTAGATCCAAAATACACAAATTGAAATCTACTTTCATTTATTTTTGTTCACTTCTAGTCTTTCTAACTTAAGTCAATCAAATAATAAATTTTCTGGACTAAAACTATACTTTAACCATCCCCCATTCTTGAAGAGTCGTCTAAATGCATTGATATGAACTGAACATATGCACCTAAACATTTCAATCTTTCATACAAGAATAGATAAATTTGTATTTCAGATAGATTGATAGATAGATAACAGATTGATATAAGTTTAATTATACATTCGATCATATTAATTTATTATTATAAACCACTTACAGTACACAAGATGCATAAAAACAAAAATATAACATACAAAAAATTATTTTAAAAACAATTTTTAGCTATACAATTTCAGGGTTATTACTTTTTTTGCTTTAGCGTCCTTTGGTAGGTTTAGGTTTCTAAATTAATATTACAGGCAAATTAGGTGTTTAAAAGACCTATTAATAATATGCTATTTTAACTATTAGTTTTATTTTCTATTTAAAAGACAAAATCCATTGATCTAAAGGGATATGACAATGGGCGATAAATTGATGACATTTCAAATGTTAAACAAAATTTCTCATTTGAAGATTTAAATTATTGATTAAAATTTTGGACACTGCTGATTTGAATCAACCAATCAAAATGAAACTTTGAGTATCATTATAATTTACTGTCCAATGTCATCTCCCTCCCTCCCTACAAATTCTGATGTAACCAATTGAGAGAAAGACAGGTGTTAAAAAGAGTATGTCAAAAAATCTTGTATTTTTTCTTTACCCTAATTTTTGTTTGAAACCTCCCAATACTCCTTTTCTCATACCTAACCAACACCTTACATATACACTTCCAATTTGGTCTTCCCTTCGTGTAACACAAGACATTTTGATTCATAAATAAACATTAATTCTATTAATTACCTAATCTTTTATGGAAAAGAAGAAATTACATTGGTAAAAATTGATTAATGTTTTCGTGGTTGAAAGTAAAAATAATGGTGTCTCATATAAATTCCATCTTAAATACAAAGAGAAAGAGGGGACTTTGGCCTTTTTATTACACTAGTCCCCAAGGTTTTATGATACCGTTTGTAAATCGTTGGCATAACAACTTTGGGGAATTTTTGATTAGTTGGTTATTTAAATTGAGTTTTTAAACGTTTCAACCACTAATTTCAATCTACAGAAGGGGTGATTTTGTGTATCATCATTGGGGGTTTACATCAATTTATCGGCCGTTTTCTTATCCTTTTAGATCCCTGTGGAATTACCCATTGTGTGTTATTTTTATTTTTGTGTAGCAATGTATGAACACATGTTCCAAAGTTAATTAATGTCAACTTGACAAGTTTGGCGTGCATCCTTAGAATAGTCAATGCTGTATACATAGATAGATAGATAAATAGATAGATGTTAGATAGATAGATAAATAGGTAGAGTTTAGATAGATAGATAACTTGACAAGTTTGGCGTGCATCCTTAGAATAGTCAATACTGTATACATAGGTAGATAGATAAATAGGTAGATGTTAGATAGATAGATAGGTAGAGTTTAGATAGATAGATATATAGACAAGTTTGGTGTGCATCCTTAGAATAGTCAATATTGTATACATAGATAGATAGATAAATATATGTTAGATAGATAGATAAATTGGTAGATGTTAGATAAGTAGATAAATATATAGATGATAGATAGATAGGTAATATGTAAAATTGTAAGATAGATAGATATGAATGTTAAATAGATAGATAGATAGAGAAAAGATACATGTTAGATAGATAAATAGATATCGGTAGGTAGACAAATAGACAGACAGAAAGATATATAAAGAAATGGATATATAGACAGATAGATAGATAGGCATGCATCCTAAGAAATGTGAATATCCACCCTCCTGAGTCCAATACCAAACAGTTGTCTTCCAAGAAGCCTGATCCTTAAAGGTCTTACAAAATAGTTTTAATAATTTTGCTCTTAAAGTGTTTTTGAAAGAAATATAAAAGTTAAATTTAATTGCTATTATAAAAATCTGGGAATTTATTTGAATATTTTTCTTTTAAATTGAAATTTCGGGTAAAATTTTTATTTTTAAGGATTGGCCTGAACTGGAAATCTTGCATTTTTTGTTTAACTCTTACTGTTGCAAAAATATTGGGGTATGAAGAAGAAGGTTGTACTGTAATAAGGGATGACAATCCGCCGAAATTTTGGGACGGATTCGGATCCTTACAAAAATCTGCCAAAAAACTTTTTCGGATTTTGGATTCTAGCAACATTGTAAAGGTCACAGTAGCTTTTTTCCTATTTCAAGCCCCTACAACGGCCATTTTTAACCCTTACTAAACCTTTTCTAACCTAAAATAATCATGGAAAGCTACTGTGAATTTTTTTAACTGCCACTAAAGTCATAAAAATTAACAATCCGAATTTCGTATTTTGGGGGGATTGCCGATTTTCGGATTGCCATCCCTAACTGTGATAAGAGTAATAGGTACTGGAAAAGAAAGAGGGCGTTGTCTTTATTGATATAAGTGTACTGTAGGGCATAATTTAAATGACATTTGTAGTTTATTTTCAAAAGAAACTTTCAAGCTAAAAATTTTAAATAATTTTTTCATCATTTATTAATAAGCAGCTTTGATTGTGTGAAATGTTTTCAGGAATATACAATATTATAAATAGATGGGAAAACTTTTTAATTTGCAATTATAAATGGGTTTAAGAATTTCAACTTATTGCCATATTGTTTTCAAAATTATTAGAATCATATTATTTTGACATATAAATACATCAATCAAATTAGTAATACAACAAATTTAGTTAATATTTTTTATATCTAAACTATTTTTATCATATTCCAATAAAATTACTTAAGGATTACTACTCTAAGTACCTTAAATGGTTAATTGAAGTTCCCTTTAATAAATCTTTGCCTTTAAAAGGATTTTAAATTCAATTATTTTGTCAACAAAAACAGATAAAAACTTTTGTCTACAAAAAATGAAAATGTTCTAAACTTATTTTTACAACAATTTATGTAATATTGGTAAATCGATACTATAGAATATTTAGCATTCTTTACAAGGGATCTTAAGGGATAAGACAATTGCTGATAACTGATGTGTATCTCAAATGATGATACACAAAATTACCCCTTCTGTAGATCAAAATTAGTGGTTAAAAAGTTTGAACACTCATTTTTATTAACCAACGAATCAAAACTCCTTGAAGTCACCAAAATTGTTAAGCCAACAAATAAGAAAACGTTATTATAAAACTTTTGGGACTAGTGTAATAAACAGCCCATTGTCCCCTCTTTCTCTGGATATTTCTATTACAATTACAAATTAAAATTTAAAACAACAAATTTAATATTAAGTGAAAAACAATGAAAAACTGAATTAAATATTCAATTGTAATTGAATTATATTTTAAGTTAGAAGTTTAAAGTGTATGTTGTTGGGAATATGAATAATTAAATGGAATTGGATGTTCACATAAAACAGGAGAGAGTACAGAAAAATGATAGCTAATCCTGTTGATACTTATCATAGTGCTTGTATGTAGAATAGAGAAGATAAATTGATTTTACACAAAATCACCCTTCCTGTAGATTAAAATTAGTGGCTGAAAGGTTAGAAAACTAAACTTGATCAAGCAACCAATCAGAATACACTAAAGTCCCCAAAGTTGTTTAGCTAAAGAATAAGAATTTTTTTATATGACATTTGGGAACTAGTGTAATTAACAGCCTATTGTCCCCTCACTCTATAGTGAAGATAAGTCATATATTTAAAATTATTAGGTAATTATTTGAATCATGGAACAAATGCCTGGTTTTTATTCTGGGAAAAAGTTACTAACTTAAGCACTCTGATTTAGTCGTAAACACACAAATTCATACTTTTTAACAGTTAGCTTTAATAGTTGTTTTTAATTGGCCAATCTTCTCAAATTTTTCATATTTGCTACTAGCGGCTACGCCCCTAGTAGACTCTAGAAGGGGGGGGGGGAGTGACCCCTACTTTCAATTGAAGCTATAAAAAGAAAAATTTCTTGGGGCGTTTTTTCTTAGAAAGATGGTGGTGCCCTTCCCAAAAATAGTTATGAACCTTCCTCGGACTATGAGAAGCTACCATAACCGGTTCAGTGGTTACTTTGTACGAGCATCAAGATGAATTGCTCTCTCCTTCTCTCATCCCATTCAAACTTTGTGAAAATAAGTTTCTAATTTTTGCGAATAAAATTACACTTTTTAATTAAAATATTCCATAATAGAGGGTGTGGGAGAGAAAGGGAGAGAGTATTATAGGGCAGGAATCTAAAGGGATAAGACAATGGCCGATAAATGTTGTACTTCCCCAATGATAATACAAAAATTTTTCCCTATTGTAGATTACAATTAGTGGTCAAAACGTTCGGACACTTAATCAGCCAACCAATAAAATTTATCAAAGCACCCAAAGTTGTCAAGTTAACGAATAAAAAAACGTTATTATAAAACTTTGGGGACTAGTGTAATAAACAGCCCAATGTCCCCTCCTTCCCTGATTATAGGGAGAGTGAAAAAAAGAAAATTATGCTAATCATTTCTCGCCCGAGTTATGGGCATAGAAAGGCAGGGAGGGCGAGGACAATGGGCCGTTTATTAAGCTAGTCCCCAAAGTTTTATATTAACGTTTTCATTTTCGTTGTCTTAAAAACTTTGGAGACTTAATGAATTTTGATTGGTTTGTTTATTAAGTTGAGTGTTCAAACGTTTCAACCACTTATTGTACTCTACAGAAGGGATTATTTTGTGAATCATCATTGAAAATGTACAACAATATATAGGCCTTATTCCTTTAGATCCTTGGGAAGAAAGAGAAATTGTGTTAGAATTGGAATCTAGAAAATTGAATTCAGATTGTTTCAATTATATTCATATGCTTTCATATGAAAAGAAAATTTTAGATTTTTTTGTCTTCTCATTTTTAACAAACATATTTTTTTTAGTTTATGGGTTAAAGGAAGGATATTATAAAAGACTGCTTTAAATAAGGTAGAAGGGTCATCACTTCATTATATCGCCCTCTAATCTGAAATTGAAGCGATTTTCATGATTTTTAAAGTAAATTTCAGGGATCTTAAGGGATAAGACAATGATTAAGATAAATAAAATTACCACTTTTTTATTTTTGAATAATTATTAAGATTTTGACACAGTTGATGAATAATTCCCCCATCTTAATTTAACTCTGATATAAATAAGAGAGAAAAAATCTTCATTTTTGAATTTTCTTATCTTTTGTTTAAAGTTGTGGGATTTTTTGCACATAGATGGTTGCAGTTTAAATTAACTGTATTAGAGTTGTTAATCGCATACTTAAAGCTTTTCCAGCCACTCGAGTATATGTGTTCAAAAAATATATTTTTTTAAAAAGAGAAGTTTTTCGTCATGTAGTGTTTGTCATTCTGTCCGTCCGTTTTCTTATTGGTAATTTAGGCATTTTAAATTCGTCTTATTGATTTCAATCTTTTATTGATGATTCTTGGAGCAACAAGTTAAAATTATTAAAAAGTTTCATAGCATCTCTAAAATCATTACAAGTAATTCTTTAGGTCCATTATAATCATATTGATTTTATTTTGGAACAAATTTTATACAATTTCTTAAATGTTGATTCCTTGGATAACTAGGTACAATGGTATACACATAATAATTAAGATTAATGTATGTCTTAAAAGTATTTAAGTAACATTGCAGTGTTTATGTTTGTTCGTCTTACTTTTTAATTATATGAGCTTCGCTTTTATAGACGTTGTCATCCTTGTTTTTAATCTCCCAATTTATTTGAAAGCAGAACATGACATTTTTTTCTAGTTCTGTCTTTAGCTTTTTAATCCAGAGAAAGAGAGGGGACAATGGGCTGTTTATTACACTAGTCCCCAAAATTTTATAATAATGTTTTCTTATTCGTTTGATTAACAACTTTGGGGACTTTTGATTGGTTGATGCATTAAGTTGAGTGTTCAAACGTTTTAACCAGTAATTGTAATCTACAGAATGGGTAATTTTGTGTATCATCATTGGGGATGTACATTAATTTATCGGACATTGTCTTATACCTTTAGGTCTCTGCATTTTTTACTAGTGCTGTCTTTAGCTTTTTCATTCCCTTTTTTTATTGTGAAGAAAAGCAAGTAAGAAAATCAGGGATCTAAAGGGATAAGACAATGGCCGATAAATTGATGTTCATCCCCAATGATGATACACAAAATAACCCTTTCTGTAGATTAAAGTCAGTGATTGAAACTTAAGTAACCAACCAATCAAATTTCAAGTCCACAAAGTTGTTAAGCCAACGAATAAGAAACGTTATTATAAAACTTTGGGGACTAGTGTAATAAACGGCTTATTGTCCCCTCTCTCTCTTTGCCAATTTATAGAAAGGAAAAACAAGTAAGAAAATGGTTTCTCTGGGTGGATTAATCTTTTTCTTTTGCTATGGTTTGTGCACTTAACCAACTACTAACTTTTTTAGAACATTTTCCTTCCTGGTGTTCATACTGATCACATAAACCACATGATTAGCAATTAGCATATTGACGGTTTCCATAATGTTTCTTTTAGACCCTAAATATGAATAAAAAACGTAATATTCTTTTAAGTTTAATTAATTATTAAACCTAATGTCTATCTATTCAGAGTTGTTAACAACCATGGTTTTTAAATCAAAACCCAGACCCAACCCGCAAAAAAACAGAGTTTTATTGGTTTAACTCGTTTTTTTTGTGGATTAATGTTAAAATGTTAATGTTAAATGTTAAATTGAAGGGTTTAAAATAAACTAATTTTGTGTTAAATTAAACTGATTGTTTTAAGCATGTTACCCACCTTAAACTATTTTTGTGTGGGATAAAAATTAACATTTTTGGTGTTATAATGAAAATTAAAAGTAAATAATGTAAGAAATATTGTAGAAATTCATTTTCATTTACTAAATTAACTACTTACTTAATATATAATAAACCAATGGGTTTTCTTATGCTACCAAAAACTCACATAAAATCTGGGTTTGGGTTTTTGTTTGGTCATGGGTCAATAAACCTGCCTATAAAACTGTCCTATTTGCTATAGAAGAAACTGATCTTGTAAGAATGTATTCACATGATATTTTTCATAAGCACATTAAAGCAATGTTGGTATAAAGAGCATACCAGGGAGAGAAGGAGGGGACAACTGCAATTTAAAAAAACTTTTTTCTTTATAACATTTAACATATAATATCAAAGTTAATTAATACGCTTAAATATGGGTTAAGGTTTAGAGAGAGATATAGGGGACAATGGGGTGTTTATAACACTAGTCCCCAAAGTTTTATAATAACTTTTTACTATTCGTTGGCTTGACAACTTTGTGGACTTTATGAATTCTGATTTGTGTGTCCAAACATTTCTACCACTAAATGTAGTCTACAAAAGGGGCAATTTTGTGCATTACGTTGGGGATGTACATCAATTTAATGGCCATTGTCTAATGCCTATATGTCACTGATGAAATATGTTTTTCTTTATAACATTTATCATATATCAAAAGGAGTTAATATGCTTAAATATGGGGGAGGGGGATTAATTTATAATCCATTGTCCTATCCCCCGTATCCCTGGAGTATAAAGAGAGAGTGGAGTGTTCAGGAAATAGATCTGCAATTTCTATCCAAGAATAGGAATATGTATTCAAATATTTTAATATTGTCGTATCCCCCGTATCCCTGAAGTATAAAGAGAGAGAGTGGAGTGTTCAGGAAATAGATCTGCAATTTCTATCCAAGAATAGGAATATGTATTCAAATATTTTAATATTGTCCTATCCCGTGTATCCCTGGAGTATAAAGAGAGGGTGGAGTGTTCAGGAAATAGATCTGCAATTTCTATCCAAAAACAGGAATATGTATTCAAATATCTTAATATTGTTCTATCCCCCGTATCCCTGGGGAATAAAGAGAGAGAGAGTGGTGGTTCAGGAAATAGATCTGCAATTTCTATCCAAGAACATAAATATGTATTCAAAGATTTAAAATTTGAAATGATTTTTACAAAATATGTTTTATTTCTAACTGTATTAATAGTGGCTATGACCTTAGAGGCCTCTAGAGGCACATTAGGGAAGGGGTCTTGAGTGTTCGACCCCCAACTATATATTTTAGTTTTAAACTTTTGAATTAATTTTTTTTGCGGGAGGAAGGTTATTTTTCCAATAGGTAGCGATTTCTCTTGGCAGGATATAAGTAACCTTCCGTAAATAGTTATAAACCTTCTCTGGACTTGTAAGATACTTTACTACAAAAGAGAATAACATCGTTTCAGCGGTTAGCGTGATCTTAAGCAACAGACATCCTGTTTTTTATATAAAGATTAGTCAAGAAATATATATAGAGTGCAATATTATTGGTTTTTACCATGTAGTTTTCTAAATATTGTTTTAATTTTGTCATTAAAATAAACTAATAATACTTAAAACTTGTGAAATCACCATGTAAATATTTAAACCTTTTAAAAAAAGATGGAAAAAACTATTTAAATTTGCGAATAGCAGTCATAGTTCCTGATTCTATCTTTGAATATTACAATTTCCTTATAACTGATGGAGAAAGGGCCCCTTTTCATCTCGCGAAATACTCATGTATTTTTTCCTGTTATTTGAGGGTGGGGGGGTTGTTACAATCTTTTATATCCTTCTGTCATTCATTTGTTTAATTGTTCTAATAAAAGAACACATAACATTAACAGGCATACAAGCTAATTGTTTTACATGTTCTCAACTCAAACTACATTTTTTAAACAGTAGAATAGAATTGGTCCCATTATTGGGGAAAATATCTATAGTTTTTATTAGTCTCCAAAGTTTTATAAACACTAAGAGATATAAGTTTTCTGGAATTGTAATGTAGGTAGTAGATTTGAAATCTGCATCAAATTTTAAGGATTTTTTTTTATAAAATTCGTTTTTTGTATAATTCTTTATCTAAAAGCGGAAATACAAATTAAGTTAATTAATTTTGGCATCCGTGATTGGTGGATTTAAAAAATCTGCGCTCTGATTGGATGTCGTACATCATTCAACCAATTAGAGCGCAGGTAGTTTAAAATCCACCTATCCTATTGGTCAAAATTAATTAACTTAAAATGTATTTCCGCTTTTAGATAAAGAATTTTACAAAAAAGAATTTTATAAAAAATCCTTAAAATTTGATGCAGATTTCAAATCTATTACCTACATTACAATCAATCCAAACCACATCTCCCCTTTGGTTGGCTTGAAAATATTTAGGACTTGTAAAATAGATAATGTCTAAACTTTTACAGCAATAGCATTAATTTACATTGTATTTGTTTATTTTTGTGACAATAGCCTATCAAAATTTGTCCGAAATGGCTCTGGCATCATTTTACAATATAGTTGTTAATTTTACCAATTATTTAGGTTTGGACCAAGGGGATGCAGCTCTGACGGGGAAGGAGAAGGACGCCAGGAAGTTATACCTGGCAAGGAACGAGGACGCCAGCAGGAAGTTATACCTGGACAGGAACGTGGCCGCCAGAATGTAATGAAGGAACAGGATTATAAAAACAATAAACAATCAAGGTAATTTATTTTTTTTTAAAGAGCCATTTAATCAGGGATCTAAAGGGATAAGACAATGACCGATAAATTGATGTACATTCCAAATAATGATACAGTAAATTACCTAGTGGTTGTAACGTTTGGACACTTAACTTACCAATCTAAATTCAATAAAAGTTATTAAGCCAACGAATTAGAAAACGTCATTATAAAACTTTGATGACTATTGTAACAAGCAGCCTAATGTCCACTCTCTGTTTTTAATCTTTTTGTTAGATTTAAAGAATTCTTTTTTTTATAAAAAAAGAAAGGTTTTTTGGAGTGAAGCTAAAGATCTTGGAAAATTCTGGTCCGAATTGATTGTACTTATATAAATGTCTTTCTTGGGTTAGTTTAAGCTATTTTTTTACCTCCTAAACCCCCTCCTAGGTTAAACTAAAACATTTCATTATTTAAACTATTTAAAATTTTCTAATCATATTCATCATATTGATATTGTATCTTAATTATGTTATTTACTTTAAAATATTGAATTTTATAACTGTTAAATTAAAGTTTTGAATTGATCGCCTCTTCATTTCAAAATTATAGGGATTGTTTATTCTTGACAATTATTTCTTTCTCCAAAATTATGTTTTCATATTACTGTTAAAAAAAGTTTCAACTACTAATTTTAATCTACAAAAGGGGTAATTTTGTGTTTGATCATTGGGGATGTACATCAATTTATCGGTCATTGTCTTCCCTTTAGATCCATGAGTTTTCTAGATTATTCATTTATACTTCATTTATTGTGCCATTAAAAAGTAGTGTGGGAGGGGGAGATAAATCTTGTATTTGCCTATACCTGAATTCCTGAAATACTTTGAAAATTTTGACAGGCACTCTGAGACATATTTCTCTGAAACTACGTGTTATTTCACTGATATTCTTCAGGGAGGGAGGGAGGGGACATTGTTTTGTTTATTACACTAGACCCCAAAGTTTTATAATAGCTTAACAACTTTGGGGACTTTTATTGAATTTTGATTGATTCATTCATTACGTTCAGTGTCCAAACGTTTTAACAATTGTAATCTACACAAGGGGTAATTTTATGTATCATAATTGTGAATGAACGTCAATTAATCGGCCATTGTCTTATCCCTCTAGGTCCCTGGATATTCTTTCTTTACTCTGCGCCATTCGTTTATAGACAATCATCATTTTATTTCCTTCGCCTTTTTGCCTCAAGGAAACTTTTCTAACAAACTAGAAATTTATGCATATTTCCACCTTAATGTCTTGCTAACCGCTAAATCGATCCTGGTATCAGGGAGTTAAAGGGATAAGACAATGGCCGATAAATTGATGTACATTCCTAATGATGATAAACTCAATTACCCCTTAAGTATAGTGGTTCAAATTTTTGAACACTCAACTTATAAGCTAAAGTGTAAAAACAATCCCACTGTCCCCTCCCTTAGGCTGTTACATTTACAAATAAAGTTTTGGGATGGTTTTAAACTATTTCTGATTATTTCTATTTTTCTGAACTAAGAATCTATCAATTTACGAGAAAGATAGATAAGTTAAATCGCAATAAACGGACTGACTGACGAACGTTTGTTATATAATAGCATCGCGCTTCTAATAATGATGATTAAGTGAACCCATGAAAATATTTTTATGGCCCCTTTAATGTTGGCTACACGACCAATAATATAAAACGCGGTATGGGGGTTTGGTCACAATAGACCATAGCTAGAGTGACCAATCCAATTTTCATCTTATTTTTGTGGCAACACAGGGAGGGAGGGAGGGGCCAATGTGCTGTTTATTACACTAGGTAGTCCCAAAAGTTTTATAAAAATGTTTTCTTATTCGTTGGCTAACAACTTTGGGGACTTTTGATTCGTTCGTTGATTAAGTTGATGTCCAAACGTTTCAACCACTAATTGTAATCTACAGGATGGGTAATTTTGTATGTCATTATTGGTGATGTACATCAATTTATCGGCCCTTGTCTTATCCCTTTTTATATTATTATTTTGTCAACAGCGTTTAATATCATAACAGTAAACTTCTTTTATGATTGATTATGAATTATTCTCTAACCATGGTCTAATGTTAGTAGCATGGCAAGCCACACACAGATTTCATTATATTATCATCATACGTTTTTAACTTTTTTTTACCTCTTTCCACTTCCACCCTCTCTTTTTTGTTTACTCTTTAAATATTTTTCTCTCTCTTCAAGTGTTTATATCCCTTTTTTCTCTCTTTCTCTATATTTTCAAGTATTTTTTTCCCTTTTCTCTTGTGTTTTAAAGTATTTTTTCTCTCGGTTTTACTCTAAGTAACTGTAATATTCTCTTTCCTAGGGGAAGTATGAATGAGGACACTATCGGTGTTGGAGGAATGGAGAGCCAAGTGGAAATGTCCGCGGGGGGTGGTGGAACAACAGAGGCCGGTATTCCCCCCTGTCTCCTCTCCCTCTCCCCCACAACCAAGGGAGGTGATGATATGGAGGGGGCAGTTTCCCTTGGGTTGGAGGGAAGTGGGGAAGTCTCCCTGAAGTTTAGTAATCAGCTGGACTCCAACATATCAACAACTGCTAGCACTACTGTTACGACCAACAAAGGGAAAGGTCAGTGTTAATAATAGTTAATAATAATACAGCTTCAAATAATTGTATATAAAGTGTATGCTATAAGCCATACTGCCTGCTAGAGAGAAAGTAAAGTGTGACAATATATTAATATTGCTTTCTAACCATCAGATAATGAATACTAATGTAAGTTAATAAACTTCTATACAGGGGAATTATAATATTAAAGTATTGTGAATCATTTAAAGTTATACTAAAGTATGTAATATATATTATTAGGTAGGTATGCAATTTAGTTTATTACTTAGGCCTACTTCAAACTTTATATTCTGTTTCATAATCATTAACATTAGGTGTTTATAAGTTTTCCAATCGTCCTAAATATAAAATTTGGTGACACAGAAATTTAATTCTTGTCTTTCTGTTTGTGGGTAGGGGGGGGATGCTTTTGCAATTAAAGTTCATTTATTATTCATTGTCCTGCCGCTTTATGCAGGGTGGAAGGGGACAATGGGCTGTTATTACACTAGTCTTCAAAGTTTTATAATAAGGTTTTATTATCCTTTTGCTCTTCAACTTTAGTTGAATTTTGATTGTTTGGTTCAATAAGTTGAGTGTTCAAACAATTCAACCACTAGTTGTAACCTACAGAAGGTGTAGTTCTGTGTATCATCATTGGGAATGTACATCAATTTATCAGGCATTGTCTTATCCCTTGAGATCCATGGCTTTATAGCTACTGCTTCTGCTTGCACGGAAGAATGAAAGGTATATTAAAGGTGTGTTGTCAGGGCTCTAAAGGGATAAGACAATGGCCGATAAATTGATGTACATCACAAAAAATAAAACACCAAATTACCCCTTCTGTAGATTACAATTAGTGGTTGAAATATTCGGATACTCAACTTAATGCACCAACCTATCAAAATTCAATAGGGTGCCCAACGTTGTTAAGCTAACGAATAAGAAAACTTTATTATAAAACTTTGGGGACTAGTGTAATAAACAGCCCAATGTCCCCTCCCTCCCTGTGTGTTGGAGTGCACTGCAATTGCTACCTTTCAAAAGAGGACACTTTCAACTTGTGTTTTTCTATCTATCTATCTTTCCTTAGGCTCACGCTATAGTTTTGCCAATTTAGTTTTGGTTAAATTTCAGGGGTAAATATTTAAATTTGTGATAAAGTAAATAAGTGAAAAACATTTAAAAACATTAAAATGATAATACATATACTTTAATTTAGATTTTGAAATCTATAACAAAATTTAACTTCAGTAGGATAATAGGAAATATATGCAGCCCTTCAATAGTTATTTTTGAGAATATTAAGCCCTGATTCTTTTTATTGAATTGTTTTTTCCAATCAGCTGGTAAGTGCTTTCTTTCTCTACTTGTAAAGAAATTGGTTCAATAATACTTGACAAACTTTATACAGTCTTTATTACCTTTCCGTATGGCTATCAAGAACTTTAAGGAATAATATTATAAACGATGAATTAATATACATCCACAATGATGATAAACAAAATTATCACTTCTGCAGATTAAATTATTGGCTAAAAAGTTTGGAAAATAGAAATTCAATAGATGTACTCAAAGATTTTGAATGCAACGAATTGGATATTATTGTTATAAAACTTTGGGTACCAGTGTAATTAACAGTCCAATGTTCCCTACCTCCTTAATAGTTATAATTGCGTTCAAAGTATACAAAATTATATGTACAATAACAACATTCAAAAATTAACAATTAAAGAAAATAATATACTAATAGTTTTATTAGTACTTTTGTTTTTATCTTAACTTATGTACCTTTGACTTTATGGTAATGTTTGATATCATTATGATTACGTAATTGTGAATTCAAAGTTTTTAGAAATACTAATCAATTTATTGTGGTATTTCCTGTCGAAAAAAGGCACCCATAACCACCTTCATTTAATGACGTCATAAATTCGACATAAATATCAACAGAATAATTACATGCCGTTAAAATATCAGCCATGTCCACTTTTATCCAATGCTCTGATACAAAACAAAACTGCCAGTCGTCTTAAAGCTTTTAAATGCTACTATTTTGCATAAATTTTGTACAGCGAATTTCTTTATTTCCAACAAAAAAAAAGTTTTATAATTCCTTTCTTTTGTACTTGATATACTGTTATATTCAACGTTCTTTTTGTTTTACTTCATATTCAAATATAACAAGGATTGTATAAATCATTAAATCATAACCGTCGAATATTTATTCATCCGTCCAAAACATAGTTTTTGTATTTAAGTAATTGCGCTATTAGATATTGGTTTTTGATTCAGATAGAGGGGACAATGGGCTATTTATTACACTAGTCTACAAAGTTTTATAATAACGTTGTTATTCGTTGGCTTAACAATTTTGAGGACTTTTATTGAATTTAATTGGTTGGTTCATAAGGTTTAACCACTAATTGTAATCTTTAAAAGGGGTAATTTTGTGAATCATAATTTAGGATGTATATTAATTTATCATCCATTATCTTATCCTTTTATCTCTGACTGTCTGGTAAAATATTTTAACCTTTTATATCTCGTGTGCAGAATATATCATTACACAAATTTTGGTTTAGTCAGAAAATATCAAAATTTTGAAATTTAAAAGTTATATAATTATACTTATTATAATTATATAAGGGGACAATTAGGTGTTTATTACACTAGTCCCCAAAGTTTTATAATAACACTTTTTTATTCGTTGGATTAAAAACTTTAAGGACTTTTACTGAATTGTGATTGGTTGGTTCATTAAGATGAGTGTTCAAACGTTTCAACCACTAATTGTAATCTCAGAACGGGTAACTTTGTGTATCATCATTGTGGATGTACATTTATTCCCTTTAGATCCCTGGCTTTGTAATATCATATACCTTATCCGTGGTTTATTTCTATGATTCTAGATTTTGTATCCTGAGTATTATATTTCTAAATCTCAATATTTAGATTCTGTCTGTCTGCTTATATACATTCACTATGGGTTATAATTTAAATGTTAGGACAAATATATGTTTATTATAAAACTTAGGGGACTAGTGTAATTAACAGCCCAATATCCCTTTCCTCTCTGTATATACATTATCCATGGTTCATTTTTCTGATTCCAGATTTTGTATCCTGAGTATTACTTTTCTAAATCTCAATATTTACATTCTGTCTGTGTGGTGTGTCTGCTTATACATTCACTATGGGTTAGAATTCAAATGTTGGGAGAAATATATATTTATTATAAAACTTTGGGGACTAGTGTAATTAGCAGCCCAATATTCCTTTCCTCCCTGTATATACATTATCCGTGGTTCATTTTTCTGATTCTAGATTTTGTATCCTGAGTATTATATTTCTAAATCTCAATATTTAGATTATGTCTGTCTATACATACAATCACTATGTTGTCCTATCCCTTTAGATCCCTGATTTAAATATTCGTCTGCTTTGTAATCTCATATACCCTATCCGTGGTTTGTTTCTCTGATTCCAGATTTTGTATCCTGAGTATTATATTTCTAAATCTCAATATTTAGATTCTGTCTGTCTGCTTATACATTCACTATGGGTTATAACTCAAATGTTGGGAGAAATATATATTTATTATAAAACTTTGGGGACTAGTGTAATTAACAGCCTAATATCCTCTTCCTCCATGTATATACATTATCCATGGTTCATTTTTCTGATTCCAGATTTTGTATCCTGAGCATTATATTTCTAAATCTCAATATTTAGATTCTGTCTGTCTGCTTATATACATTCACTATGGGTTATAACTCAAATTTTAGGAGATATATATATTTCGAACACTGAACCTCCCCCCCTGTATTAGGGTGTCTTAACCCTGCTGGGCTACCCAATTCCAAATATGTCCTACTGAGACCTAAATTAAAATACAAAAGAAAAACTAACCCTCCCCCCCCCACACCCCATATTTTGAATTTATTGTTATAATAAGGGGGGGGGGGGGGCGGGGATTATGTTTTACATTAACTTCTCAAGTCAAAATCATAAATTGAAATCTACTTTTGAAAACTAAACGGAAGAAAGAGATAATTTTTTTTTAAAGTAATGCCATTTTATTCTATAGAATTTTATTTCTAATTAAATCTTATTAGTCCTATTATGTACAAAAATGTATATGGATTATAGATGTCAATGTACTTTTGAATTTTTATAATGAAAATTTCTTGCTAATCCTCAGGGATTTAAAGGGATAAGACAAAGGCCGATAAATTGATGTACATCCCTAATGATGATACACATAATTACCCTTGCTTTAGATTAAAATTACTGGTTGTAACGTTAGAACACTCAACTTAATGAAGCAACCAACCCCAAAATTGTTAAGTCAATGAATAAGATAATGATATTATAAAACTTTGGGGACTATTGCCATTGGCTTCTCTCTTTCTGGCTAATCCTAGATTGAAAGAAAATCCTTCTACATAATTCAAAAAGAATATTTAGATTATTTTCAAAGTCTGATTATGATTATGCAACTCTTTTTTTAAAATGTTTATGTTAGGTGTACTATAAAAGTTTCTTTTTACATTAAACCTTTCAATGTTATGAATTTTAATTAAAAGAGATATATTTATGAAGAATATTAATGAAATTGAGCAATTTAGAAAATAATCACTTAACAATAGTGCCCCAAAAGGCCGCTAGGGGCAATTGATGTGTGTGGGAATTCATTGCCCCTCCTCCATTTTAAGTTTTTATTTGATAAAAATTTAAAAAAAGATTTTGGGTGGTGTCAATATTTTCTATTGGGAGGATGGTGGGACCCTTCCAAAAAATAGTCAAAACCTTTCCAAGACCCATAAAAAACTACATTGTAAATGAGAACCATTGCTACTTTAAATCTTTGAAATATCTGATTAACAGCTTGTAATTAAATTCTTACCAAAATTACCACTTTAAAATTTCTAATATGATTACTTTAGATAAAAAAGAAAAAGTTTTATGTTAGAATAAGAATGATTAGATATATCTAATATGTTAAAATGGGTGTTTATACCTTCCTACTCAAGATTCTTAAAATTAAAATACAAGAACAAATAAGGGATCTAAATTGATAAGACAACGGCCAATAAATTGATGTACATCCCTAATAATGATACACAAATTTACCCCTTCTGTAGATTTAATAAGTGGTTGAAACATTTGAACACTGAACTTAATGAACGAACCAATCAAAATTCTCTGAAGTCCCCAAAGTTGTAAAGCCGATGAATAAGAAAGCGTAATAAACAGCCCATTCCCCCTTTATTTTATTTAAAATAAATGAAGTAACTCCTCTTAAATTGTGTTTAGCTTACCTCTTTAATTGTAAAACCTTTGCTGGATTGTTTGGCAACCTCCATTTGAAATCCAGATAGTGCCAAATCTAATGTCACTCCTGAAAACTAGAACAGGAGAATGGCAAGATTGGTTGTACCGTACCATACAATCTTGCATACTTTCTTGGCTGTTTTTAAAGGGATGTTTTTGTTCTTCTTAAGATTGTAGCTAGGGAATGAGGGGACAATGGGCTGTCTATTACACGAGTCCCCAAAGTTTTACAATAATGTTTTATTATACGTTGGCTTAACAACATTAAAGACTTTTATTGAATTTGATTGGTTGGTTCATTAAGTCGAGTGTCCCAACGTTTAAACAACTAATTGTAATCTACAGAAGGAGCAATTTGGTGTATCATCATTTGGGATGTACATTCATTTATCGGCCATTGTCTTATGCCTTTAGATAACTGTATTAAATATAGGTTTTGGAAGAAAATTTATTTGATTAATTTAATAAAGTGAAACTTGTAGCTGGCTAGAATAACGATCCCCTCCCTGGATACTTGATGAACGAACTGACCAATAAATGACAGGGGAAATAGCAACCTTAATTGATGACAATTTTGACCCTGTCACAATATCCGCGTATATTCTACATCCATTGCATCAGCGACGTACCTATTGAATTACTATAGTTATATTATAGTTTTTGGCTAAATCATAAGATATTTAATTTTGCTGTAATGTATGCGGTGCCTATATAAGAAAATGGTTGGAGCTTTATTATCCAATTAGGTTTGACACATTCCAATGTTAGAACACACTTTCCTTTCAGTTCCAACATTTTGAAAATTAAAATATGTTAAAATTATCAAAATGTTCCCTTTATAATTTGGACTTTCTTAAAATTATACTGGTACCCAAAGTTTTATAAATAACATATCTCATTTGTCAGATTAAAAACATTGAGTACTGTTATTAAATCTCAATTTGCTAGTTCGAACTTATTTACCAGCAAAGTTAATCTATAAAAGGGGTATTTTTGTTTATCATCATTGCAGTTGTACATCGCCCTTCGTACTTAAGTCAATTTTGATTGGTTATTTGATTAAGTTGGGTGTTCAAACGTTTCAACCACTAATTTTAATCTACAGAAGGAGTAATCTTGTGTATCATCATTAGGGATACACATCAATTTATAGGCCATTGTCTTATCCCTTTATATCCCTATTTTTTTATTAAACCTATTTTTAGATACTAAATATGTATATTCTATTCTCAAGAAGGTACTTAAACACTTTTAACAAGATACACTTCACATCATTATGTCATATAAGTATCATTTCTTATTATTTTCAGTTTTATATATTTAACTAGGTAGGTATATTTCTTTTAAAAAGGTTTTAAAACAATATTTTGATTCTAAATTTCCTTTAAATATAATGTCATAGGGTACATAGTATGTTAAATAGAATATTAAAATAAGAAGAAAAAGTTTTCTTCTTAAACTTTAGGTTAACCAAGAAATTTTAAGAGATAAGACAATGGACGATGAATTAATGTAGTGCCCCAATGATAATGAACAAAATTATCCCTTAGTCACTTGAATAAGAAAACGTACTAATAAAACTTTGGGTACCAGTGTAATTTACAGACCAGTGTCCCCTACTATTATTAAAACAGCTAAAAATCAGGCTGAATAAATAAAATTTAAATATTTCTATATCTTAAAGAAAAGCTGTAAACATAAGATATTTGTATTGCAGAGCAAACTTTTTAAGATGTTTCCTTATTTATGGGCTCAAAAATGATTTAGTATTGCACAATATATGTATATTTATCAGGGAGGAAGGGGACATTGGGCTGTGTATTACACTAGTCCCCAAAGTCTTGTAATAACGTTTTCTTATTCGTTGTCTTAATAACTGGGGACTTTTATTGAATTTTGATTGGTTGGATAATCAATAGAAGGGGTAATTTGTGTATCATCATTGGGGATGTACATCAATTTATCGGCCATTGTCTTATCCCTTTAGATCCCTGATATTTATACAAATATGTTATGTTTAGGGATCTTAAGGGATAAGACAATTGGCGATAAAATAATGTAAATCTCCTATGATGATAAACAAAATTACCCACTTAAAAAGATTTGTCAAGAGAGAACGTGATTATAAAACGTAGGGTACCAGTGTTATTTACCGTTCGATGTCCTCTCCCTCCCTGGTTATGCTTTTGTATCTTAAAACTACAATTGATGGTGGTTATATTTACCCCTTTTTTTGACGATACCATTAGGAGCTATGGGTGCAGCCACTCCCTCCCATGTTTATCTAGCTAATGGACACCATAACCTTTGTATACTCATGGGGATATTGGGTAAATGTGGGCGGGGCAATAAAACAGAAAAACTTCCGGGATCAGAAGGGATAAGACAATGGCCGATAATTTGATGTAAATCCCCAATGATGATACATAAAATTACCCCTTCTGTAGATTACATTTAGTGGTTGAAAAGTTTGACACTCATCTAAATGAACCAACGGTTGTTGAGCCAACAAATAAGAAAATGTTATTTTAAGACAGGGACTAGTGTAATATACAGCCCAATGTCCCCTCCCTCCCTGGAAAAACTTTGTAAATGGTTCCCAATACTTCTCATTAGTTCACAACAAAAATTGGAAAAGATATTAGGTAATTTATCTTTCTGTATTTATTATAGACATTTATAAGTTTTTGAATGAAAAATGCGCAAATAATGTATATAATAAGGAATTGCCTCATATCTATAAAATTTGTCTATAACCTACGCAGGACTAATAGTAATCTTTAAAACTATCAAAAACTCAAAGATTTAATGAATTTGATTTGTTGGTTCATAACTTGAAGTCAATTGTCCATTATCCCTAGGACACACATAAATTAAAATTTAAACATAAAATAAGAAAAGGAATCTAAACATCAATTATCAAACATTTTGCTTTAAACTATTCTTTTCATCTCTTTCGTTTCATTGTTTTTGGATTTAATGCCATTTAAATGCCACACCCCAGCCTTTAATAGCTTGAACTTTTTTTCTGTGGACTCTCTGTTAATATCTGGTCAGATCAAACAACAAAAGAGTCCACACAAAACTTCCATTGTAAATAATAGCGCAGCTCAGGGAGGTAGGGGACATTGGACTCTTATCACTAGTCCCCAAAGTTTTGTAATAATGTTTTCTTATTGGTTGGCCTAACAACTTTGGAGACTTTTATAAATATTGATTGGTTGGTTCATTGAGTTAAGTGTTCAAATGTTTCAACCACTAATTGTAATCTAAATAAGGGGTAATTTTGTTTAAAATTAAAATTAATCAAATATATGCATATCACTTCTTCATACACCTACATTAAACGATTTTCCCTTCAGGATCCAAATTTTATGTGGAAAAAAATTCTGGTGACTTTACAAAAACATTGAACAACAAACATTTGTAGGGCCTTGGTCAAACATTTACCTTCAATCTTCTCAGGGATAATGGATAGGACAATTAATTTTAAATTGTGAATTCTGTCTTTAGAAGTTGGAGAAAATTTGTGGTTGTATAAGTTACAATCAGGAGAATAAATTTACGCATAAATCACAAGAATATAAGAGAAATAGACAATAAAATCACCACTGCTAATTATGTCATGCTTATTTTGGTGGATAAAATACGTCTAAAAGTTGCATATGTAATATATTGAAACCTGCATACAGAAATTGGCTAAATATTGTATATACTTTTTATTATCAAAATAAATTGAAATAGATTTAGATAATTCTCTGCCAAACGATTTTAATTTAATGACGTAACGCACTAAATTATTTATGTTATGAAACTTGAAAGTATTTCAAATAGACTACAAATAACAAAGCATTTCTACAGGGTGTTTTTTTTAATAAGTTAAAAGTATTGCTTAATTTAACCCACTTGCCATTGACAGAAATTAATAATCTATATCTTAATTTCTTCATTGATGTGGGACATTTTGTGTGAGAAAAAAGAATTTGGCGATTTTCAACAAACTATGCCTTAAAAACCGGTTTTTCCAAAGTACTTATATTTGGAAGATTTTTGGATCATGACTAATTTAAAGAGTATTCAAAAATGCGTACATTTTTAAAAATCAAATTGCGCGGCTTGTGTTAATAGTAGAAAAAAGTTACGCATATCGTTAGAATTGTCATAAACTCTAGTTTTTGGAAATATATGTAACACATACATGCTATTTGTAGTATAGAAGCTACATTGGAAAATGTGAGAAATTTTGAAAATTTTAAGTAAGTTGGAATATTTTACCACGTAGCTCCTAAACTATACGTAGCACAGGAATAGTTCTTAAACACCTAAAAACTAGAGTTTATGACGATTCTAACGATATGCATAACATTTTTCTACTATTAACACAAGCCGCGCAATTTGATTTTTAAAAATGTACGCATTTTTGCATACTCTTAAAATTAGTCATTATCCGAAAATCTTCCAAATATAGGTACCTTAGAAAAACCGGTTTTTAAGGTAGAATTTGTTGAAAATCACAAACTATTTTTTTCTCATACAAAATGTCCCACATCAATGAAGAAATTAAGATATAGATTATTAATTTCTGTCAATGGCAAGTGGGTTAAATTAAACAATACTTTTAACTTATTAAAAAAAAACACACTGTACATTATGATAATAGTTTAAATCAAGGGATAAGCCAATGAAAGATAAAAATTATTATGATAAATTCAAAATTTATCTTTCTTGATACGTTTTAGTGACATATTGACTTAAAAAGGACTTACTGTTTGACTTTCAGAAACCAATCAAGAAAAGAAAAACATGTTTTTATATGCTTAGTCTAGTGACGAAAATTATGATTATAAAATACAAATCTTGTTATATCAGAAAATTATATAAAAAATTTGGTTGATAGATGGTGTTAGTTATGTTTTTTTTGGCTTGGGAGGTTGGTGGAACCCTCTCCCAAAATAATTATAAACCTTTCCAGGACCTATGATAAGCTACACTGTAAAGGAGAACCATTTCGTTTCAGCGAGATCTTTCGGTACCGAGAGATATCCTTTTACTTTATTATTAGGATGATTATTTTAAACATAACGTACAGCACTGCACATAACTGGAGGCAAATAAGAAGTGTGTGTATGAGTTGTGAGTTGCTATGAATATAACATCTAGAACATCATGTAATTAGTAGGGAGGGAGGGGACAATGGGCTGTTTATTACACTAGTCCCCAAAGTTTTCTTAATCGTTAGCTTAACAACTTTGGGGACTTTAGTGAATTTCGATTCAGTTAAGTGTTCAAACGTTTCAAACACTAACTTTAATCTACAGAAAGGGGAAATTTTGTGTATCATCATTGGGGATGTTTCACAATTTATCAGCCATTGTCTTATCCCTTTAGAACCCTGGATAATTAGCTTACCATACTTGTTTGTTTTTATATTCTACAACTTACCACTACCAAGAAAATATGTTATCAGACAAACCCTATTTTTATTTGTACATTAACTTCATTCTTTACTTTTGGTTAATTTAAAACGAATTTAAAAAAAATATTTTTACCTCTAAACTATTAACAGTCCAATAAAAAGCTTCTATAGTAAATATATTAAAGATTTAGTGTAATATCTAAGATCTTTTGCTGCATAAAGAAAGCTTCTCAGAATGACATTGATAATAACATTTATTAGTGTTACTTAGACTTTATAAAAACATTTAATAACTTTTTAATGCTTTTATGAAGATTTTTTAAATAGCTGAAAACAACTAAGGAAGTTATTGTAAAGTGTAAAACGTGAGAATTGATTTAAAGATTAATTTATCATTCCTTTTCCTAACACGTACAATTTTTAGTGTAAATATTTACTAAAATACAGAAACACTGTAAGTTGTACATAATTTATGATGTATGGTTTAGATTGGATTAGCATATGTCTTCCAGGGTTATAACATGAATATACACTGTATATTATTAATGCAATTTATGCACAAAATATTATTAAGAATGTTGCTCTTGTTAAAGGGAGAGGTCATTTTCTAGTAAATCCCGTAAAGGTGTGTGTTATAAGGCCTAAAAATAGTAGTAGAACGATAAGGTGCTCTATATATTTGTATTTCCTATTGAATAGAACAATAGGGAAGAAATTTTTTTTTTTTTTTTTGATAACCGTACCTGGAATATCTGAAATTTCTATCAAACGCTTTGTTTGGCTCAAACTGACACAAATAAAAAAAAATATAATTATAATAAATCAACCTGTAAAGAATGACTTCTTCCTTTGTTTAATGGTATAGATTGTTCTTAACCTTTACCTTGTACCTGTAGAAAACATTATTATTATAATTATATTTTTTTTTAATTTTTGTCAGTTTGAACAAACAAAGCGTTTGATAGAAATTTCGTATTTTTTTTAGATAATCCAGGTACGGTTATCAAAAAAAAAAAAAAAATTTCCCTATTGTTCTATTCAATAGGGAATACATATATCTAGAGCACCTTATCGTTCTACTACTATTTTTAGGCCTTATAACACACACCTTTACGGGATTTACTAGAAAATGACCTCTCCCTTTTTTAGCTGTTTGCCTCCTAATATTAACATAATCATCCTTATATTTAAGTAACAGGATGTCAGTCTGTTTGTTTGTACCGGAGGATTTTGTTAACCGTTGAACCGATATGATCTCCTTTACAGAATAGCTTCTCATAGGTCCTGTGAAGATTTATAACTATTTTTGGGGAGGGTAAAAGCTAAAAATATCAAAATTACTGAGCCATTTATATTCTCTATTTTAAGCCCTGTGATGGTTTTCATATCTTAGTCTTGGGATGGTTTAAAGCTACCTATTGTTCTTGCCCTTTGAATATCATAGATGCTAAAGGGTTTAGTCGCAATTTTTCTTAATAATTGATTATTTGTCTTCTTTATATTAGGGTTATTGGTGGAAAAGTTTAGACACTTAAATTGAATCAACAAATAAAGACCTAATAAAAATAATCAAAGTTAACGAATGAGAAAACTTTGTGGATCATTCTCCTTCTAATTTAAAACAATAAACCTTAGTTTAAAGATTAAAAAGCTTTAAGATTAGTCTGAATAAAGAATTTATGTTGGAAAAATCTTGTAATTTATCTCCTTTACTGTACATTGAAATCCTTTTGAGTGTAATTAAATTACCCCTCTCCCCTCAGTCGCATTATGTACGTTCAAAGTTGCAAAAATGATATAGTTAGATATCAAATCTTTTTTTTAATTCCTAAAGTAATTAAACGCAGTGATCTAAAGGGATAAGACAATGGTCGATTAATTGATGTACATCCCAAATGACGATTCACAAATTTACACCTTCTGTAGATTACAATTAATTGTCCCCAAATTGGTCAAGCCAATGAATAAGAAAACGTTATTATAAAAATTTGGGGCCCAGTGTAATAAACAGCCCATTGTCCCTTCTCTCTCTCTCTCTCTCTCTCTCTCTCTCTCTCTCTCTCTCTCTCTCTCACTGAAAAATAGTACTTTCATTGCTTATATTCAGCTTTGTTTACTGATTTTTCGGAGCATTACTAAAACACATATCTTTAGAACTAAACCACACAGAGACTTAATAAATCTCTATAATGTTGCAATTTATATATTAAAATGTTCAGACAAAGCAACAAGAATGTATTAAAGAATTAATCTGGTTGTTTTTTATGATAGTTTTCAGTTATTATATTGTGTATTCATAAGTGTATATTTTTATTCCATTATATCAAGTATTAAGGCTTTAGTTTGCTTGTCCAATTAGATCTGGCTAACCACTGAACCTATTGTTTTCTTCATTTTATGGGAAGTTTTATATGGGCCTTTCGACGGTTTTAGGCTATTTTACTGTCCTTTTTCCCGGTAGCCACTATTATAAACTATTTTTCACAAGTTTCAAATTCTAAATCAGTTTTAAAATTTAAGGATTATCAGAAAAAAGTAAGTTATTGAGAAGATTTACATTGGCCATTTGAATTTTGACCATGATATTTAACCGATTGATTATAAAATCAATTTTTATGATATCCATACGTACAGACAGCTGACAAAGTTATAGAGTAGCTTTACTACTACCGATAATATCTCATGTTATTTAGCTTTTAAATTTTTCTTATTAAAAATTCTGAATAAGTGAAAAGTCTCCAAGGGAACAACGCCTGTTTGTGTAAAGATAATGTATTTCCTGCAGGGGGCAGAGAGGGATAAGGGTTCTTAAAATCAATCCTTATATAAAAGTAACAGGATGTATGCCTTGTCTGTCTGTGTGCGAAAAGATGGAAAAATAAGTGTAATTTTATCCATAAAAATAGTTAACTTCTACCACGTAGTTTTTAATAGAGTTCTCAAAAGTTAAAGCCTAGTGAGAAAACAAACTTAACCACTTTTTTAATACTTGCTGATATGGCCCTAGCTTCGCTGCTAGCTTGGTTAGGTTTTTTGCGATTTCTATTGATAGGGTGTACCCTCCCTCAAATAGCTATAAACCTTCCAAGATTCTATGAAAGGAAAACCATATTGGTTCAGCGTTAAGCGAGATCCCTCGGTACAAACAGACAGACAAATAGACAAGCATCTTGTTACATTATAAGGATTAATTTTTCTATTTTTTATTCTCTACCCATCTGAAGAAGGGTGTTGTAAGGATAATGGATACCTAGTATCTACCCATTTCCTAATAAAATTTATGTTTTACCAATAGACAAATTATTTTAGAGACACTTTAGACACTCTGAAGAAGGGTGTATCTAGTATCTACCCATTTCCTAATAAAATTTATGTTGCACCAATAGACATATTATTTTAGAGACAATTTAGATTATATTTCCGCCGTTTTTCAGTAATTTTACAAAGAAATATCACCAAATATATCCCATGGCATAATTTCACATAGCTAAAAGTTGTGAGAAAGATAAATTTTAAAGTTTTATCACTTTGTATAAAAGGGCTAATATCACTCTTAAGATACTTCTATTGTATTACCTATTTACACTAGCCTATAAATTTTCTCTGTTGAATAAACATAACTACAAAATTACACGAGAGGTCTTTTCAAACACAAAGAAACAGCAATTATTTAAAAGTCTTTTTGGGAAGAGAGAGGGGACAATGGGCTGTTTATTATACTAGTCCCCAAAGTTTTATAATATTAGTTTTTTTGTTTGTTGTCTTAACAACTTTAAGGACTTTTACTGAATTATGAATGGTTGATTTATTAAGTTGAGTGTCCAAACGTTTTAACCACTAATTTTCATCTACATAATTTTGTCCGTCATCATTGGTGATTCACACCAATTTTTCGACCATTGTCCCCTTTAGATCCCTACTTTTTGGGTCACACCTTAGAATTAGATTTTATTTTTGTTAGTCAGGGAAGGAATGGACATTAGACTGTTATTCATCGGTATCCAAAGTATTAAAAACACGTTCTCTCATTCATTGGCTTAAAACTTTGGGTACTCTTGAATAGTGTCCAAACTTTTCCACTATTTATTCATCTATATAAGGTGTAATTTTGTTAATCAAAATTGGGGTTATAATTAAAAGCTGTTCAGTATAAAACAGAATTATATAAATAGTTTGATAAAATATACCTTTCTGTAAACAAAGCAACAAAGAATGATAGATAATAGTTATTTTTCGCATCGTATTATTGACAGCTTTCCACGGATATTAAAATGAAATATTTAAAGATATAAACCAGTTTTGATTTCCTCGAAAATCGTGTTTATTTACATAAGTTATTAAAAATAGGAATAGGTATTATTGCCGTATTTGAATTAAAGAGGAACTTTATTTTTTTGAATAAGAAAATTAATATTAAAGAATTTATTAAATATTTATTGTATGAAAGAGATGCAAGCAGGGATCTAAAGGGATAAGACAATGACCGATAAATTGATATACATTCCCAATGATGATACACAAAATTAATTTTGTGGTTGAAACGTTTGGACACTCAACCAATCAAAATTTATTATAGTCCCCAAAGTTGTTAAGCCAACGAATAAGAAAACGTTATTATTAAACTTTGGAGACTAGTGTAAGAAACATCCTATTGTCTCCTCTCTCTATGGATGCAAGTACATAAAAGTTTTATAAAATGGATTGAAAGAATTTAAATATTTAATGAAAGAGAAGAGAGAGAAAGAAATATTGTTTTGCAACTCGAGTCTCTCAATATGCGGGAGAAAAAGATAGATAAATAGGTTGATAATTTCATTATCCTCATAACAAAGTAACAAGATGTCTGTCTGTTTGTTTGTTTGTTTGTCTGTACTGAAGGATTTCGCTAACAGCTGAACCAATGTGGTTTGCCTTTAAAGGGTAACTTCTCATAGGTCCTGGGAAGGTTTATAACTTTTTTGTGGGAGGGTAACACTACCCTCCCAAGGGTTATCGCCCCTAAGAAATCCCCCCCCAAAAAAAAAATACATCTAGTTTTAAGTCAAACCTTATGATTTATTTTGAGCCAATTTTCTAATCCATTTTAACCCTGTCTGATATCGATCCTTGGTGGTGTAAATATTTAAACTAAAGTGTAATGCAGTGAACCAGTAAAACCATCATCCCCTTCCCCCCCCCCCCCCCCCCCCACTTCATTCAGGTGTTCTTGCCTTATTGTGCAATGACTCCTTGTAATCTTGCTATTCAAATATTTTAAACTTGAAGCACTTTTAAAATAGCTAAACTTTCTGGACTTAAATTTTTCATGTTTATACCCACCTCTCTTTGTTTGAAACCCAATATCATCTTAACCTTTAGTACTACTGTTATATATAGAAATTTTCTTATAGGTACCATGATGGATTTAGGCTATTTTATATTAGATTTAAGCTTAGTGAATGTTTTAGGCTATTTTTTGCTATCTTCTTACCCCCTTTGAAAACAGCTTCTTGATGTTAGGGGCGCACCCGCCAGTATTTCTTAATTGTATTAAATTAACAAATTACAGTTGTGTCATTATACCTTATTCTGTAATTTGTTATATTTTAATTTTAAGCAGTATTACAAGAATACTTTACTTACCCACCAAGTGGTATCCAATCTTACCCCTGTATTTTTACCTCTATTTATACTCTCTATAACTTTTTATACCTTCCTTCCATCTCTCCTAAAACTGCATTACTCTATTGAAACTATCACCTTTTCTCCCTCTCTCTCTCTTTCTTTTACGCTGTCACTTAATGCAAGTAAGACATTTTAACATAACACTAAAAATCTAAATATGCATTTATCAAAAGACTTAAAAACTGTGCTTTTTATAACACTTGTCCTCCTCCCCCCACCCCCCCTCCGGTTTTATAATAACGTTTTCTTAGTCATTGTCATAACAATTTTGGCGACTTTATTGAATTTTTATCAGTTGGTTCATTAAGTTTAGCGTACAAATGATTGAACCTCTAATTGTAATCTACAGAAGATGTAGTTTTGTGTATTATCATTATTATCGGCCAATATCTTATTCCAAGAGATCCCTTAGCTTAAAGAAATGTTTTGATTGGATTAAAGAACATGGTGCTCTTTTTCCCTTTCCTAGTAACATCCATTTCTGAGTGCATTCATCAATATTACATCAACTTTAACAATTATTACTTTCCATAATTATTCTTTGGCATCAAATGCTCTGGGCAAGTCAAAAAGACATTAAAATACATAAAAATAAATAAGATAACCGAAAGGGAATAGTAGCTTTCGCAATATTCCATAAAATAGTGAACAAGCTTACAGTCAAATGCGCTTATTAGGTCTAAATGTTGACCAAACGTATAGTATTAAAAAACGCATATTAAAAAACAGTTTGACCTAATAGGCGCATTTGACTGAAATCTTACGCACATCTTTACGGAATTTGTGAAAGTTACTTTTCTCTTTATAGTTTAATTTAGTAAACCAGTATTTATATGGTTAATAATATCTTAAAATCTCTAAATGATGTTTGAATTAGCTAGGAGTTTGTTCAAGAAATTAATGTCTGATCATGCATGGTAAAAAATTGTCTATATAAAAATACGATGTTTAAAACTATATTATAGTAATAACTAAAATCTTTAAACACTATCTCATACATAAAATCGTTGTGTAAAATTATTGACATGAATATGTGTGTCATATACATTTCTATATATTCTAATGTGAAAATGTATTGAAAATGAATTTACCGGATTATTGGCTGAATAGATTTAGGTTGGTATACATATGTAGGAAGATCTAGTTTATATCAGGGATCTAAAGGGATAAGACATGATGCTATACAAAATTACACCTTTTTTAGATTTAAATTAGTGGTTAAAACGTTTGAACACCAATCAAAACTCAATAAAGTCCCCAAAGTTGGTAAGCTAACTAATAAGAAAACGTCATTGTATAATTTTGGGGGCTAGTGTAATAAACCGTCCATTGTCCCCTATCTCTCTGAGTTTACATGGTTGTCTCAAAGAAAGGTACTTCTATTCGACAATTTAAATTTATATAAAATCCAATCTTAAATAAAAGTAACATGATGGTTCCCTTATACAGCTTAGCTTCCGTAGGTATTGGACGTTTTATAACTATTTTGGGGGAGGTTAATTTAACCCTCCCAAAAGAAATCGCCCCTGGAAAAAGATTACATCTCCAAAAAAAATGTAATGCGAAGTTAAGGGTCAACTCCCCCTTTTCCTTAATTGTCTTTAGAGTCCTCTAGAGGCCTTTTAATATTCTAGCAATACAATATTGCATGATTAAATATCTCTGTATCTTTATCTGATTTAGCTTACTACTAATATATACTAGTACTCAATGTAGGAAAATTGATAGATATTTTAATGTATTTAGGTCATAGGATTGATCAATTTAATTTATCATATAGACAAATAGAATTTTTAAAGTAAAAAGCATAAATATTGCTCTAGGTCATTTGTTAAAAAGTTTGAACACTACTAGTTTGGAACCAACCAATCAAAAATAAAAAAAGTACCCAAAGTCTTTAAGCCATAAAACTTTGGGTACAAGTCTAAGAACCACGTCTTTACTAGGGAGTTTGGGATTTAATATAAAAATTACTATTTTTAAATATATTTCTGTGTGAAAATATTTTTCATAAAATAGTAAGATTTTTCATTATTCCCCGGAGTATGCATAAAATGTAACACCCAAGGGAAATTTTGTCCTTTATATAAACAAAAACTTGGATGATGACATCCATAAAAGCGAAGCTTTAATAGATTTGACAAACAAATATTGACACCTATCAGGGAATTAAAGGGATAAAACAATGGCCGAATAACTGATGTACATCCCAAATGATGATACACAAAATTATCCTTCTTTATAATATTATTAAAACGTTTGGACACTGAACTTAATGAACTAACCAATCAAATTCATTCTTCAAAATTGTTAAGAAAACATTCTTATAAAACTTTGGGGACTAGTTTAATAACGGGCCCAATTTTCCCTCTCTCTCTGGATACCTATAGTGTATGATTGCTTTTAACATTGGAAAAAAAAGACAATTTGTAAAAGTCTGATAAAGAAAATCAAGATATCGTTGTATGAATCTTTGTGTTGGGGCTTTAGATATAAGCCGCTTGATATGTCCCAAGGACGTACATAATCGCCCTAATTGTAGAGTAGCTGCATTAGTGCTAAAAATATTTGAAATTTTCTCTGAGTTGAAGTTTATACCTAATTTTACATAAATCTTTATAATGTTTGAGATAAGTCTGACGATTCCAGCACTTGATCAGAGTCATTTGTTACGTGTAAAGGACGTACATACATACACTAATAGTAGAGTAGCTGCGCAGCTGCTAAAAATATTTGAAATTTTCTCTTGTGGTGGTGGTGGAAGATTTGCAATGTTTGTTTTACTTGTGTGTGCTGGTCACACCTAGCCTTAACAATTTATAGGTTTTTAGCGGGGAGGGGTTGGTCAGTGGTACCCAAAGTTTTACTTGTGTGTGCTGGTCACAACTGGCCTCAACAATTTATAGGACAGTGGTACCCAAAGTTTTATGACAACTTTGGATTTTGTTTTACTTGTGTGTGCTGGTCACATCTTCCTTAAATAATTTCTATGACATTGGGTCAGTTGATAACAACTTAGGGTACTTTTTATTGAATCTTTATTATTGATCACAAATTAGTAGTGTTAGTAGAGCCTTTTTTTTATAAAGTGAATATGAATGGTATAAAAAAAAAATATTCCAAAATAGTAAAATTTGAAATATTATATTTTTTTTATCTATCTTAAGTTTAAAATTTTCTAGGTAATGTGTAATTCTCTGATCGATCACCTAAAAAATTTAGCAGTTAATTTTCGTATAATTAACATTTCAAAACGAAAAATGGAATAAACTTGAATTTTTTTAAAACCTAAATTTAGTTGGCAACGCGTGTGCGGTATAAATGATACAAGAACCTGAATTTGGCAACTTTAAATTCCTAAGCAAACAATTTAAATGCACTCTAGAGAAGGGTACATATACTTAATACATACATGTATGAATGTATGTACATGGAGGGAGGGGACACTGGTAACTAAATTTAAATGCACTCTAGAGAAGGGTACATATACTTAATACATACATGTATGAATGTAAAGGAAGGGAGGGGACACTGGTAACTAAATTTAAATGCACTCTAGAGAAGGGTACATATACTTAATACATACATGTATGAATGTATGTACATGGAGGGAGGGGACACTGGTAACTAAATTTAAATGCACTCTAGAGAAGGGTACATATACTTAATACATACATGTATGAATGTATGTACATGGAGGGAGGGGACACTGGTAACTAAATTTAAATGCACTCTAGAGAAGGGTACATATACTTAATACATACATGTATGAATGTATGTACATGGAGGGAGGGGAAATAGGATTGTAAATTACACTGATACCTAAACTTTATCATATTGATATTTTATTAGATGTTTCAGAAACTAGTAGAGTCGAAACTTAACTATTTTAACTTACAAAAGGAGTAATTTTATTTTTCATTATTGGGGTACATATAAATGTATCGTCCATTGTCTTATCCCTTAAGATCCCTGATGTTATGTATAGTTAGGATATGTAGCTATGTACATATGGATTCTCAAGATTTTACACGTAATATGTGTACATAACTTAAAATTAAATTTTGTTATTCTAAGCTATTCTGTTAAGTCTTATTGTTGTTGAAGCTAAAACAGGACACCTGCTATACTAAATGTAGAGTTAGTAATATATTTTATATCGTGCTGAAATAAGAAACCACGGTGCTCTATATCATAATTATCATTTTATTGCTGTAATATATCCTTATACCAAAAAAACCGGTTCTCATCTAGTGGGTATTAATCTGTTTTGAAGCCACAACTGGAAATATAAAATATAAATCTTATCAAATTACCTTAAAACCATTTATTTTTATCAAAAACTAACAAAAGCATTCTGCATATGTGTTTATTTTGTATCGAGAGAAAGAGGGGGACATGGGCTGTTTATCACACTAGTCACAAAGTATTATAATAACGTTTTCTTATTCGTTGGGTTTACAACCTTGAGGAATTTAAATGGATTTCGATAGGTAGGTTTATTAAGTTGATTGCCCCAAAGTTTCAACCTTCATTTGTAATCAACAGATGGGGTAATATTGTTTATCATCAATGGGGATGTACATCAATTTCTTGGCTATTGTCTTATCCCTTTACATCCCTGGCCTCATTGTGACAAAGTTTGCTTTTGTATTAACATTTAATATAAAATATATCTGTAAGTACATTCTTTATATTATTTATATTCTCCACAAAGTAAACAACTTACATATATATAATGTTGTACTTAAAGTATCATAATAGTAGTATTTTATTTTATTGAAACAACAAATACAAAAAAAAATTCCATAGCACAAATAACCATGAACACAATTATCTAAAGGGTTAAGACAATAGTAAATAAATTGATTAACATTCCCAATGATGATACACAAAATTGCCCCTTTTGTAGATTACAATTGTTGGTTGAAACGTTTAGACATTCAGTTTAATGAACCCACAAATAAAAATTCCCCAAAGTTACAGTTAAGCCAATCAATAAGAAAACTTTGGAAACTAGTGTAATAATCAGTCCAATGTCCTTACCCTTCCTAAAAAATTATCACCATTGAAACCTTTGCTTTTTAAAATATACAGACAAAGAATTGAATTTAAGAAAGTCTTTATTTAAAAGTTTAACAAAATTAGGATAAAAAGAAATCCAATTTATAAAGTTCAAGGTTTTAACAGTATTACAAGTTTTTGCCCTTTTTACCAGAGAGGAAGTGGACATTGGGCTGTTTATTACACTAGTCCCCAAAGTTTTTAACAATGTTTTCTTATTCGTTGCCTTTACAACTTTGGGGACTTCAATGAATTTTGATTGGTTGTTTTATTAAGTTGAGTATCCAAACGTTTCAACCCATAATTGTAATCTACAGAAGAGGGTATTTGTGTATCAGCTTTGGAGATGTATATCAATTTATTGGCCATCTTATCCCTTAGTTTTTTGCCCTTTTTATAATAAAAAGCAACTTAATACTTGTAACTTGAGTTTTTCCAATAATTAATCAATAGTCATCAATCTTCCTTAAACTGAATAATTAAATAACATACACTTTAATATTTTTCATGTGAAAAAGTTGAATAAATAACTTAATTAATTATTTCTGAATAAGTTTCACTTAATAAATATGGAAGGGGCTATTTTTTTAGAAATTATGAAAACGGGGTGCTAATATTACTAGAAAATAAGCAAATCTAGTACTACTTTCTGATAATTTTTAAGAGACTTGAAATATTTGTTTTTGATCGTGAAATGTTTCCTAATGGCATTCGTACATTACTATACATTACTTTTTATGCTAAGCTGTACAAAATGTGTGTTATAAAAGTTGTTATCCTTGTTCTTAAGAATTATCTTGTAAAGTTTTGAAACTCTTTTCCTCTCTTTTCTCATCTACTTATACTCCCACTTACCCAGAGACAAGAGACATGGCTTCTAGAATCTTTTTTACACAGTAGTATTAATATAGGGATTTCTAAATATTTTCAATTATGTCAAAAATAAATGGTAATAATAGTTATTTCTTTCATCGTATTATAAACGGCTTTCCGCGGATAGTTTTTTCGTATGGATGAGAACCGGTTCCTATCCACCGGATTCGAATGAATACGAGAAAATAAAATCCTCTATGCCTTTTTCATTCGTCAAATGCTTTGCTATATTCAAAAGTACTTTAAATTACAGCCCTAAATTTATGAATAATAAATTTATAATGTGAACTTTATTAAGCTTTCAGATGTTTTAACCCAAGAATATTTTGTTAGATCATATAGACTTTGATAACAATTAAAGGTATTTTTTAGAAATAAAACAAGAAGTGAGATGTGGCTAAAACATAAGTGAAGAACCCAAATTTAGTGGTACGGTTATAGAGTAGTTGTACCACTAAAATTTTTAGACCATTCTATCTTACATTTGTAACATTTCTTATATCTTACATCTAAAATTGTAGAGTCGATGATTTTTAAAAAAAAGTTTTCTTGTATTTTGCAGTCCAGTATCGCTTCGAAACCGATTGATTGGATTAGAACCGGTTCTAAGCCATTTTAAAAATAAAATGTATGTATGGCATCGTATTTTATCCAGAGCTGGATCTTTAAATCATTTTAGTGGTGAGCCAGATCGGGGTGAGCCAACTTTCCACCAATGAGAGCACAGCATTTTATGAAATGCCGCGCTGTGATTAACTGAAATTCGGCTTCTCCAATCTGGCTCACCACTAAAATGATTTAAAGATCCAGCTCAGTTTTCTACGAATATAAAAATGTACAATCATAAGATTAAAACCAGTTTTTTAGTCCGTAAGTGTTTTTTTTTATTTTTCATTTAATTTCCAGAGCACAGCAACAAACTTTAGGAATAAATTTTTACTCGGTTTAATCTTCGCTCAGGGATATTAAGGGATAAGACAATGGACGATACATTTATTTATGTCCCCAATGATAACAAACAAAGTTATACCTTTTGTAGATGCAGTTATTGGATGAAATGACTATTTGGAAATAAAAATTTTATGAAAGTACCCAAAGTTTTTGTGCTAACTAACAAGATGATTAAACTTTGGGTACCAGTATAATTAACAGTCCAATATCCCTTACCTCCCTGTGTTCTGTGGGTGGTGGTGTTGCTAAATAAGTTTTGTATAAAATGGTGTAATTAGTTGTTAAGTTTAATCAAATTAGTTTCTCAACTCTTCTTTCTTCTTATACTTCATAATGAGGATAAGACCCAAGTATAATTAATTAACAAAGGAATATTTTATGAAAATTTAATAATTTAAAGCAAGGTATAGCAGCCGCAGTAAACTGCATTTTTTCTTTAAGCATTTGCCGCCCGCCAAATTTATGATAATACGCAGCCAAACTGTATTTTTTTATAACAAATGAAATAGATATTATCAGAGAAAGAGGGGACTCTACTACTACTTTATTACATTGGTCCCCAAAGTTTGAAATAACGTTTTCTTATTTGTAGGCTTAACAACTTTGGGGATTAAGTTGAATGTTCAAATGTTTAAACCACTAATTTTAATCTACAGAACGGGTAATTTTGTGTATCATTATTGAGGATATTTTTTAAATATTTTTCTAAGTGTATTTTTAAGATTTACATAATCTAAAACCTTTTGAATTAGTTTTGTGTAACAAAAATAAAGAATATACTTAGCGAGTATATTTTGTGTATAAGCTAATTAACTATTAGGTTAGGATTACTCCAATAGATATACAATAGGTGGATAAGTTGACAGGGGAAAATTTGTCGTAAATTTAATTTGCTAATATGTACCGCATTTACTTGTCCGTTCGTTCATCTAGAAAGAGGAAAGGGGATCGGGTATAGAGGGGGGGGGGGGGTATCGTTATTTTAGCTAGCTGCAAATGTAGGACATGAAAATGTGGTGCAACATCCAAGTGATAATATATCGATTATTACACAACCCTTACATAAACAACTTACTTGATGGATTGTTTTTTCTTCATTTTTTATAGGGAGAACGATAATATTATATGTAAAATGCGTATTGGGATCTGTAGTTTAGAACAGGGATCTAAAGGGATAAGACAATAGCCGATTAATTGATGTAAATCCCCAATGATAATACACAACATTGTCCATTTCATATATTACAATTAGTAATTAAAACGTTTGGACACTCAACTGAATGAACCAACTTATCAAAATTAAATAAAAGCTTTACAATTTATGGTAGCTTTACTATAAGTCCCAGGATGGTTTTAGGCTATTTTATTTTCAGATTTAAGTGTTGAGACGGTTTTATGCTATTTTTTAAATCTTTAACTAACCAATAAATACAGAGCCACTAGATTCTAGGGCTGCAGCTGTAAATAATACTGGTCCTCAAAGTTTTAAAACGCATTTTCTCCGTCGTTGGCTTACGAAGTATAATCTTAATTGAGTAGAAGTATACAAATCAGTGTAGTCTAAAGATTGGTAATTTGATTTATCATAATTGTGGATATACAACAATTTATTTTATTTTTATTAAAGATTGTTTTAATTTTTTAGGTAGCCGAAAACTACCTGGTTTTCCTAAGAGAGTCACAACTACCAATATCTCAGCTGTTGAACAAAATTTAGACCAGGTATGCTATAGATAGATAGATAGATAGATAGATAGATAGATAGATAGATATATAGATACTAGTAAGGAAGATAGATAGTTAGAAAACTACCTGATTTTCCTAAGAGAGTCACAACTACCAATATCTCAGCTGTTGAACAAAATTTAGACCAGGTATGCTATAGATAGATAGATAGATAGATATATAGATACTAGTAAGGAAGATAGATAGTTAGAAAACTACCTGGTTTTCCTAAGAGAGTCACAACTACCAATATCTCAGCTGTTGAACAAAATTTAGACCAGGTATGCTATAGATAGATAGATAGATAGATATATAGATACTAGTAAGGAAGATAGATAGTTAGAAAACTACCTGGTTTTCCTAAGAGAGTCACAACTACCAATATCTCAGCTGTTGAACAAAATTTAGACCAGGTATGCTATAGATAGATAGATAGATAGATAGATAGATAGATATATAGATACTAGTAAGGAAGATAGATAGTTAGAAAACTACCTGGTTTTCCTAAGAGAGTCACAACTACCAATATCTCAGCTGTTGAACAAAATTTAGACCAGGTTAGTAATAGATAGATAGATAGTTAGATAGATGGATATGTGGATAAATAGATAGTAGATGGATTAATAGTTAAATTGATTGTTAGTTAAAAGGTTTGTTATTATTTTGGATTTTAAAGTATAATAAAAATCTCAAAAAAAAATAAAATGATATATATAATTCAATTTAGGAAAATCCGCAATCGCAGGACGAAAAATCGCCCAACTTCGCCAACGCATCATCACTCGAGCAGCAGCAGCTGTCAGCTGAACCCAGCAGCATGACGAGCACGCTGCACCACGCAGCTGAGCTGTCAGGTGCTGACCACAAGCATGTCCGCGGCCAGACGGAGGGCCGGCAGCAGTCTGGCAGGATGAACCCGCTGCACCACCAGGATCCGAGGATCACCTATAAACACAAGACAGATTATAGGTACGATATGGTTTATGCCAATTCCTGCATTTTTTTTGTATTTATTGGCAGGGATCTAAAGGGATATGGCCATGGCCGATAAATTGATGTACTACCCCATTAATGCTAACAAAATGTCCACTTCTGTAGATTATGGTTCAAACGTTTGAACACTTATTTAAAAGAACCAACCAATAAAAATTCACTAAAAACCACCAAATTGTTAAGCCAACGTTATTATAAAGAGGGAGGTCATTTTCTAGTAAATCCAGTAAAGGTGTGTGTTATAAGGCCTAAAAATAGTAGTAGAACGATAAGGTGCTCTATATATTTGTATTCCCTATTGAATAGAACAATAGGGAATTTTTTTTTTTTTTTTGATAACCGTACCTGGAATATCTTTAAAAAATACGAAATTTCTATCAAACGCTTTGTTTGGCTCAAACTGACAAAAATTTAAAAGAAATATAATTATAATAATAATGTTTTCTATAGGTACAAGGTAAAGGTTAAGAACAATCTATACCATTAAACAAAGGAAGAAGTCATTCTTTACAGGTTGATTTATTATAATTATATTTTTTTTTATTTGTGTCAGTTTGAGCCAAACAAAGCGTTTGATAGAAATTTCTTATTTTTTAAAGATATTCCAGGAAAGGTTATCAAAAAAAAAAAAAAAATTTCTTCCCTATTGTTCTATTCAATAGGGAATACAAATATATAGAGCACCTTATCGTTCTACTACTATTTTTAGGCCTTATAACACACACCTTTACGGGATTTACTAGAAAATGACCTCCCTCTTTTTGGGGACTAGTGTAATAAACAGTCCATTGCCCCCTCCCTCTCTATTTCTTGGGCAATGTATGGCCTATAAGCAGGGGGGGGGGGACATTGTAATGTAAATTGCATTAGTACCCAAATATTTTAATCACGTTACCTTTTTCAAAACTTTGGGAACTTTTGATGAATTTTGATTGGATGGTTGAAAACTATAAGTATCCAAACTTATCATAACTGGTTGTAAATAATGTGTATATCAATTTATTGTCCATTGCCTAATCCCTTTAAATACCTGCGTTATAAGTAAGAGTAGGATGAATTTTCATTGACTATAACTTATTGTTTTGCAAAGGGTTGGTTATATGCTTATTAAAATGTGTTTTAAAACAATCCAAAATTTTATTCTTGCAGATCTTGATAAGAGCAATTGATACATGAGCTGGATCTTTAAATCATTTTAGTGGTGAGCCAGATCGGGGTGCGCCGAATTTCAGCCAACCACAGCGCTGCATTTTATTAAATGCTGTGCTCTCATTGATGAAAAGTTGGCTCCTCCCGATCTGGCTCACCACTAAAATGATTTAAAGATCCAGCTCTGTAAGATATACGTGAATATATTGACAGGGGAAAATTTGTCGTCAATTTAGCTAGCTAGTATGATCCTCATTTATTGGTCAATTCATTCAACCAGTAGGCGGGAAGGGAATTGAGTAATGGGGGTGGATAGAGGAAATCGTTATAGTATCCAGCTGTGAGCATCACTAATATGAAAATGTGGTGCAACATCCAAATATCTATCGATTAAAAGAGCTGAACTGTTATACCAAGAACTTTTATGTCTGAGGAAAATTTGCTGGAAAAAATCGCAACTATTTCTAATAAAAAAAATCACAAGACTGGCGTAAGTGCCATTCTTACATAACGGTTATAGATAGATATTATGAAGTAGTTGCCCTAAACTTTATATACTGCAGCAGAGCTTATGTAATTTTAAACAAATCATGGATATAAGGATTGGCCAATGAAAGAAAAATATAACGTATTTAATAAAAGGCAATAAATGACTTGGATTAGTTAATTTAATGTATTTATCTTTGGATAAAGCATTGAATCGTGTTTTAAACTTCACAGGGAAAGCATGAATTTTAAGGGATAAAACAATGAATTATAAATTGATGTGCTCCAATTAATGATAAACTAAATTACCCCTTTTTTAGAATAAAATTATTATTAGTAAGTTTGAAAACTGTTAAAATTAATCCAGATTTAATGATAGTATCTAAAATTGTAAAGCTAATTAATCAGAGAAAGTGGTTATAAATCTTTGGTGACCAGTACAAATTACTGTCAATCGTCCACTCCCTCTCCAGGTTGAAACGTTTGGACACTCAACCTAATGAATCAACCAATCAAAATTCAAAATAAGTCCCCAAAGTTGTTTAGTCAACAAATAAGAAAATGTTATTATAAAACTTTGGGGACTAGTGTAATAAACAGCCTATTGTCCCCTCTCTCCCTGGGTTCAGTATGATACTTTAACAATACTTTTTGTTGTGATTAATAAAAAAGGAACTGTCATTTATTAAAGAAGGAAAATGTCATCAAAAGAATCACTCAATTAAGAAAGTTTTTCTTCAACTAAAGCTTATCCGTGTGTTCTAGTTATTGCGTTTATTGTAAATTTAGGCATATTATAATTGTCATATTGATTTTATTCCTGGTATGATGATTCCTGTAATAGTTAGGTATAAATTTGAAAGCGTATCTAATTTAAAAGTATGTTGTATTTAAACTATTTTTACAACTATTATTTCTTATCCTATTTAACTAATTTTAAAGATATAATGATTTTTGGGACGATTAAACATCCTGTATCCAAGAAATTTATATTTACATGGATTTGTTGTTAATTTATATACTTGTCAATATATATTTCTGTCTGTCTGATTTGATTAGCTAAAGCTTTTATAAATGCTGTCATCCTTGTTGATAGGAAAACTTAGATTTCAGGGTTACAAAATATTTTCTGAGATGTGTTTTTATTATGATTACAATCTAAAATTAGAATTTTGATTTTGTTTGTCTAGCTTTCCACAGAGAGAGAGAGGATAATGGGCTGTTTATTACACTAGTCCCTAAAGTTTTATAATAACGTTTTCTAATTTGTTGACTTAACAACTTGGAGGACTTCAGTAAATTTTGATTGGTTGGTTAATTAATTTGAGTGTTTCAACGTTTCAACCAATAATTTTAATCTAGAGAAGGGGTAATTTTGGGTATCTTCATTGGGGACGTACATAAATTTATCAGCAATTGTCTTATCCCTTTAGATCCCTGCTAACTTTCCGAATCAGCTTTAAAGTTATGCAAGATATTTATGCAGGGATCTGAAGGGATAAGACAATGGACGATAAATTTATATATATCTTCAATGATGGCTCACAAAATTACTGTAAACTAAAGTCACTTGCTGAAACGTTTGAACACTCAACTGAATAAACCAACCAATCAATCAAAATTTAATAAAGTTCCAAAAAAATGCTAGGCCAACGAATAAGAAAACGTTATTATAAAACTTTGGGGACTAGTATAATAAACAGCCCATTGTCCCCCACCTTCCTGGATCTGAATAGGTATCTATTTGCTATCTGACATCTATCTTTCTATCGTTTTAGTTATGAGACAAGTGAAACAAGAAAAGTATTACCAGAGTTCTTCAAACATCCGTCTATCTATCTATATCTATATCTATATTGCTATATTTTCAGTTATGAGACAAGTGAAACAAGAAAAGTATTACAAGAGTTCTTCAAACATCATGACCATAAAGATCTTTTAAATCAGGTAATATTTAATTGTTCTTTTATTCATTATTCTGCGCCACTATCATCTAGAGGGCTCTATATTCGGAGGGATATTGAGGTGCAGAAAAATAGCCTAGAACCATACATAGACATTTTTTTTATAAAAATAACATAGCCTAAAACCATCAGATTGAACTATAAATTACACTGGTACCCAAAGTTTTATAACCACGTTGTCTTATTCGTTTAACTTTAATCTTCAGAAGGGTAAATTTTGTGTATCATCATTGGAGATGTACATCAATTTATCGACCATTGTCTTATCCCTCTAGATCCCTGATATGTATTACAAATCTGGTTTTCCCCGGTTTAACCAAATTTTCTTACTCACAATCTCTAGACATTCAGGGAGACAGGGATGGGAAAATGTGAAAATATATTTATCTTCCCCCAACTTTATTTTGTTTCTTGTAGTGTCAAATTTAGGCAGGGATCTAAAGGGATAAGACAATGGCCGATATATTGATGTACATCCCCCATGAAAATACCCATTCTGTAGATTCAAATTAATGGTTGAAACGATTGGACACTAAACTTAAGGATCCAACCATTCAGAATTAACTAGAAGTACCCAAAGTTTTTAAGCAAACGAATACGAAAACGCTACTTTAAAACTTTGGGGACTAGTGTAATAAACAGTCCATTATCCGCTCTCTCTCTGAAATTAAGGGCACATTTAGGGGCATAAGAATCATCCCATTGGCCCCTCCCTCCCTGATATTGTACATAAGATGAGTCATAACAATATTTTATTTCATATGACCAAAACATCGTCATTTACTAAGTATATTTGCGATAACTTTTATTTAATGAAATCTTCCAATTTTTAACATGTACAAAACGGCCTGCTTAATTGCTTCAAGATCCATGTCAGATCTATATAGGAAATAAATGTCTATAAACGAGCTCAAGTTTTCCAAGGAATATATGATCAAAACTCATAGTGCTCCAACAATCCATAATAAACTCTCATTGCCCAGAACGATAAGACCCATTATTTTACTTTATTAAAAATGAATTCATTTTTTTCATTTCATGTTGCTATTTACCTTATATTGATGTATTTAATTTCCAATCATAAAAAAGAAAATTTAAATTTATAATATAATAAATTTAAGAAAACTCTGTTTTAAAAGAATTCGATTGTGGCGACATTTTGTGTGGTCAAATATTAAACTAAAATTGTAATCATCATCATTAACCCTTTGGTGATGGTAATGTAAAGAAAAAAATATAATTTAAAAAATCTTTTTAAAATCATTTAAATTATTAAATATTTACTTTCTTTTAGATAGTAATGCCGGGTGAGGAAAATAGATTTATTGAGAAATAGATATGCATATAGAAAACTAGCCAATAGGGAGATAATTATATCGAGCCAAACTCTAGTACATTATTATTAACATAATATATATTTATACTAGCGGCTGTGTCCCAAGTATCTAGAAGGGATATATAAGGGCAGAAAAATAGCTTAAAACCATACAACGACTTTTTTGTATAAAAGTAAATTAGCCTAAAACCATCCGGGGACCTATAAGAAGCTTTACTTAAATGAAAATTTTATCGATTCAGTGATAAGCGAGATCCTTCGCTGCAGACAAAAAAAGCTTACTACTTTATAATAAAGGATTTACAATGTACATATTGTTTAACTTTAGGAATTTTTAAGTCAATAAAGCCGTTAATATTTTTCAAAGGTTAATGATAATCCGCAATTTTAGACAAATAAAATGTTTAGGTAGTTCTTCTAATTACATCTTAGAAAATAGATTTAAGAATAATGAAGCAATAGGTATTGCGTCATACATTTTTCTATTTTTAGAATGATTTTCATTTTCTTAAGACTTAAAATAGATTTTTTTTATGACTCATAAAGTATTTTATTTTAATAAGTTTATACTTCTCAATGAAATGTGAAATAGATTTTTTAAAACTCGAAACATCTATCATTAATAGCATCAGAGTTAATCCCATATAACGCACGTACTTACCTCCTCAAAGGCGGTATTGATTGATGGACAGACAAACAAATTGAGTTAACGAGTAGATATTCAATACCAGTTGAGAAAAAAATATTTATTATGTAAAAATTTAATGAACCTTTGAGCATAACAGATAGACTGACATACCAATTAAGATATATGTAGAATAGATGCTTTATGTAAAACATACGATTGAATTATAATTTTGCCTAAGAACGAACAGAGAAAGTAAATTATAGAATAGCTTCGCAAATAATAAAGATTTATTTACGGATAACATAGAATAAGTCATAGTTTTCGTTTAGTCACAATAACATCTTTGTTCTTTGGTTAGATATAAACTTTCTTATTTTTGGGTCAAATTCTCTTTGTTCCAAGTTTTAGACAACAGGAATTTTATATTTTTCTACACAAGAAATTATGTACAACTTTCAGACAGTAAACATTGATAAATTGCGCGCTAAAAGTATTTTTTATAATACCTTGAGTTGGCATCATAAAGAGGGATGAGACAATTTTTGGGGACTTTGGTTCAAACGTTACAGCAACTAATTTTAATCTACAGAAGGGATAATTTTGTGTATGATCATTGGGGATGTACATCAGTTTATCGGCCATTGTCTTATCCCTTAAGATTCCTAAGTTGGCAGTCATAAGGAATCTTAAGAGATAAGACAATGCACGATAATTTGATGTTTATACTTCTAATGATGGCAAACAAAATTACCCCTTTTGTATATTGTGGTTGAAAAGTTTGGACACTATTAGATTGAAAAGGATCAACTAGATTTAATAAAAGTACTCAACGTTTTTGAGCCAGCAAATAGTATAAAGTGTCCACAAAACTTTGGGTACCAGTGTAAGCTTTAGAGTCCAATGTCTAATCCCTTCCTTAACAATCATATATCCCTAAGGTTTAAAGGGACAACGCCTCTTTAGGGGCGTTTCATCGTATTTTCACAGTAGCTTATTTTAGGTTAGGTTAGGTGATTGCCCCGCAGTGTTAGGCAATTGGCCCCGCAGGGATAGAGCCAAGTATTGTAAAATGCGACGCAACGCCCTTAAGAGCCGTTGTTTCGAAAGAGACTATGCCCGGTTTTAATTATCAAAAAATCCAATTGGTAGTTTTGCTGAACTTTATTGTCTAAATGTTTTATATTCTTTTTGCAGGACCCACCAGATGATAGCTCTTGTCAGAACAGTACAGATTCTGGATATACAGGCAAGGGTGCCAGTCTACCTAATTCTAGATCTTCTTGTCCACAACAGAATAAAACAGGTATATCTATCTACAGCATGACCCTCGAAAAAGTATTTTTAAGCATCTGCAGCCCTTATTTCTCAATGAATTATTAAAAGATGCATATGTCCTTGTTCTCCATAGTATTCCACGCAAGTAGATATAAAAATATTTTTTTTACCTCCATTAACACCGGAGATTTTTAGAGCTAAAGTTTTGAAAAAGTGACTGAGAAAAAGAATTTTTTTTTGTTTCTCTTATTTTTTGGATGGTTATATTATGTTTTTCTGGCAACTGAATAATGAGACACAAAGAAAAACAAGTTAACTAAATATTTCTTTTTTATTCCACAAAAAAATATAAATTTTTAATGGCAAAAAATACTACTGAATGAATTGATTATTTGCAAATTTTAGGTTATTTATTAACCCTTATTTATAGAAAAGGATTAATTATGACAGTTGCTCCGCCTACTTTTCTGACATCTCAATTATTTAATAGGGGGTAAATTAAGCTTTTTAGACTAAAAAATCATTATGTTTATTTTTATTTTCTTTATAACTTTTTTGTTATTAAAGTTAGGATTGTGAAACAAAAACAATTTTCCTGCTATATTCATAGAGATTTATTTGGTTTTTTAATCTTAAACAATTTTGCCTAATAAGTAAGTTTTTCAAAATATCATTAAACTAAAAAGACTCAAAAAATATGTGTAAAAAAATGCTTTTTACTCAAAAACTAAATTTTTTATTTCATTTTTGTATAAAGTTTCTGCTAGTAACAAAAATAAAAGGATTTCTAGCTTAATTTTGCTAAAAAAGTCGTTTCATGTTAAAAGTTACTTTTTCCTCAGTCACTTTTTCAAAACTTTAGCACTAAAAATCTCCGGTGTTAATGGAGGTAAAAAAAATATTTTTATATCTACTTACGTGGAATACTATAGAGAACAAGGACATATGCATTTTTTGATAATTCATTGAGAAATAAGAGCTGCAGATGCTTAAAAATACTTTTTCGAGGGTCATGCTGTATTCATATTGTTAATCTATCTATCAATCTATCTAGATCTGACTAGGAGCCACCTGGAGCTTACTAGCACAGCTACTCTATCTATCAATCTATCTAGATCTGACTAGGAGCCACCAGGAGCTTACTAGCACAGCTACTCTATCTATCTATCTATCTAGATCTAACAAGGAGCCACCAGGAGCTTACAAGCACAGCTACTCTATCAATCTATCTATCTATCTAGATCTAACAAGGAGCCACCTGGAGCTTACTAGCACAGCTACTCTATCAATCTATCTATCTATCTAGATCTAACAAGGAGCCACCGGGAGCTTACTAGCACAGCTACTCTATCTATCTATCTAGATCTAACAAGGAGCCACCAGGAGCTTACTAGCACAGCTACTCTTTCTATCTATTTAGATCTAACAAGGAGCCACCAGGAGCTTACTAGCACAGCTACTATATCTATCTATCTAGATCTAACAAGGAGCCACCAGGAGCTTACTAGCACAGCTACTCTATCTATCTATCTAGATCTAACAAGGAGCCACCAGGAGCTTACTAGCACAGCTACTCTATCTATCTATCTAGATCTAACAAGGAGCCACCAGGAGCTTACTAGCACTGCTACTCTATCTATCTATCTATCTATTTAGATCTAACAAGAAGCCACCAGGAGCTTACTAGCACAGCTACTATATCTATCTATCTAGATCTAACAAGGAGCCACAAGGAGCTTACTAGCACAGCTACTCTATCTATCTATCTAGATCTAAGAAGGAGCCACCAGGAGCTTACTAGCACAGCTACTATATCTATCTATCTAGATCTAACAAGGAGCCACCAGGAGCTTACTAGCACAGCTACTCTATCTATCTATCTATCTATCTAGATCTAACAAGGAGCCACCAGGAGCTTACTAGCACAACTACTCTATCTATCTATCTATCTATTTAGATCTAACAAGAAGCCACCAGGAGCTTACTAGCGCAGCTTCTGCCAAGCACTCTTCCCAAGATATTTCAGGTACAATTTTTTCAAAAAAGATTTTTAAATATAAAATAAAACATCCTAAATCTCAGGAATTTGATGGTGTTTCCGTTTTTTTTAACTTTTTTGTTCATTTTGCCTTTACATTTCCACCAATTAAAAATTATAGTTTTCTATGTGTCAACAAACTTCATAAAATCAGGCGTGAAATATGGACCCTTTCAAAATTCAATGAAAGTACCCAAACTTTTTGAGCCAATTAATTACCCTCTAAGTACAAAAAATAACGCTTATTCAACTATCTAAAACTTAATTTATAATTTATTTCGGTATTCTTTTATAGGTACAATATTGCATATAATATAGCCTAGCGGCTATCTAAGGGATTGACAAACCATAGGAAAATGGATGTTAGACCCTTAGCTACAATTTTACATACAACTAATAGAGGCAAAATAATATGACAAATTAGATGATAATAATTATTATTTATAGTTGTTTCAATATTATTTAAAAATGCAATCATTACACAGAATTCCTACAGATTATCGTCGTGAAAGGGAATACGTGCTTCCTTCTCAATCACGTATAGTGATTGTGACCGGTGATCACTGGGATTTTCGAACGTATAGAAATTTCGTACGAAAGTTTTTTCGTCGTGATCTATTCATGATAGTTCAAATAATATGATACGCAAATTGATCAAAAATATTGAAATTAATTACTACAATAAATTTAAATTTTAATTAAAGAATAAATCTATTATTTAAAGGTAATTTTAAGTTTTTTTAAAGTTAGATCTATATATATATATTTTCAAAAGTCTTAAAATAGGTAAAAGTATCTCAGAGTACATTAAACAAGTATATGCCAACAAATGTTAACATAATCACAACAAATAATAACATAATCAACATTTTCTTTACTATACAAATTTCTATGTTTAAAGCTTGAAATCAATTTTTAAGAAATTTTTTTTTACATTTACTTATCCCTGAACTCTGTGAGTATGGTAGAATTACAAACAGCTGCATATAATAAAAATTTTTTAAGGATTAATACTATCAGGTACAAAATTTAATACAACACCTTTTTTAAAGTGCAACTTAATTGGATTTAATGAAAAGATAAAAAAAAAAGTTTGTGTGCTTTAACTCATACCTACATATCCCATCATTTACCATTGTTTCTAATTTGGGGACGGACTATCTCTGTAAAACTCCTATAACTCTAAATTTGCCTAACCTAAGACAATATTTTGTAAGTGTGTGTGTGTTTTTGTAAAGAATTATATATTTTGTTAACTTTTACATTGGTATCCTTGATTAAATCTTCTTGAAAATAGGGTAATAAACTTCTGTTTCTACATCCTTCCTGTATCTATATATAAGTGTTTATATATTTTAGCAAATTAAATTAATGTTATATTATTATTATCTGATTCAATAAGACTGACATCTACTAATCTATTTTAAGGGTTGATATGGTATAACAATAAGAGTTTACATTTTTCTTTTTTATAAATACAAATACTTTCATGCAAAAAAAAACAATAAAATGAAAGCCTTTTTCAAATTTTAAATATTTTTTGTGACACAATAAAATAAAATCGTATAAATATCTTATTTGCATGGAAACATACTTTTTGGTTTAATTTTAGAAAGAATATTTAAGTAAATTTAATACTTAAAAATGAACTTAAGAAGAATTGTCAGAACACTGTTTCATGACAACAAGAAAGTATTACAATTAAAAACAAGGATGAATATTACTATAATTGCACAGCTTAAACAATCAAAGGCTAATTTTCATTCTATATATACCCAAACACTTTAATTCTTATACGAAATTTAAATTAAATAATTCTTATATCTGCAATTTTTAAAAGCCACATTTTTTTTGTATCTGGTCGGTTAATCCGTCCGTTAGTGAATAACGTAGAGTTCTGCTTGTTTTGGTATACTTACTATCTCAAATTAAGAGTACAATAAGGAATATAAGGAGTATTTGCAACAAATTAACAGCGAATTTATATTCAAATTATTTACTTTATTTCGCATCTTCATTATAAAAAGTCACTAAATTTTCTTTTATGTTATTCTCTTTGAATGCTCACTTGAGTTATAGAGTAGCTTCGGGTTTTTTTATGACGGAGTGAAAGAGTGGGAGGAGTTACAATAAAAAATAGGAGGACAGTTCTCACCGAATATTATTAATACCTTCTGCAGCGCAACTACTTTACAAATAGGTTTTCTAAAGCAATAGTTTTACATGTCAAATAGGAAAAAAATTTTGTGAAAACTTACTTCGAAATTATTGAACAGTCAACATTTTGCTTTTGCAAACAATGTCATTAATAGGGGAAGAGATGATTACTTTAGTAACCTAAAAGATAAATCCCTCCATCGTGTATTGAGCCAAATCCTAACCCTTAGGTTCTGAACTAAATATACTTTTCCATGAATCAACATTGTCCTTGTTAATTGAGAGAGAGAGATTGAGGGATAGGTCAATAGAAGAAATAAGATTAATAGTCGGGGATAGGTCAATGGAAGAAATAAGATTAATAGTCGGGGATAGGTCAATGGAAGAAATAAGATTAATAGTCGGGGATAGATCAATGGAAGAAATAAGATTAATAGTCGGGGATAGGTCAATGGAAGAAAAATGATTAATAGTCGGGGATAGGTCAATTGAAAAAAAAATGATTAATAGTCGGGGCAGGTCAATGGAAGAAAAATTATTAATAGTCGGGAATAGGTCAATGGAAGAAAAAAGTTAATATTTGGGGATAGGTCAATGGAAGAAAAAAAGTTAATATTCGGGGATAGGTCAATGGAAGAAAAAAAGTTAATAGTCGGGGATAGGTCAATGGAAGAAAAATGATTAATAGTCGGGTATAGGTCAATGGAAGAAAAAAAGTTAATAGTCGGGGATAGGTCAATGGAAGAAAAATGATTAATAGTCGGGGATAGGTCAATGGAAGAAAAATGATTAATAGTCGGGGATAGGTCAATGGAAGAAAAATTATTAATAGTCGGGGATAGGTCAATGGAAGAAAAAAGTTAATATTCGGGGATAGGTCAATGGAAGAAAAAAAGTTAATATTCGGGGATAGGTCAATGGAAGAAAAAAAGGTTAATAGTCGGGGATAGGTCAATAGAAGAAAAGAAAATTAATAGTCGGGGATAGGTTAATGGAAGAAAAAAGTTTAATAGTTGGGGATAGGTCAATGGAAGAAAAAAAGGTTAATATACAGGGATAGCTCAATGGAAGAAAAAAAGGTTAATAGTCGGGGATAGGTCAATGGAAGAAAAAAAGGTTAATAGTCGGGGATAGGTCAATTGAAGAAAAAAGGTTAATAGTCGGGGATAGGTCAATGGAAGAAAAAAGGTTAATAGTCGGGGATAGGTCAATGGAAGAATAGGGTTAATATTCAGAAGTGAGATAACGTAGAATATAATTTTTTAGGTGGTGCCTGCACCACCGATTCACTAGTATATTATAAACGTACATAAAAGTCCATAGAAAAGTCTTGACAAAATTTTAAGTAATTTGCTGCAAAACTGATTAATTAGAGGATGCTGTTTAAGGACAAGACATGTTTATCACATATTTATTTATGTATTTTAACGCATATTTTCCTGACAAAAAGATTGGCAAGGTGAATTATAGAGTAGCTTTTCTCTTAAATTGCACTTCTCATAAACTTGATAGGTCACTCATATTTATTATTATGGTGTTTCATTCTTATAACAAAATAAATGTGCTATTCAAAAACTCAAAAAATAATTTAGTTTATGAAAACTAGACTAGAAGACAACAAAAGAAGATGAAATGCAATAAACTTTAGCAGAAAATATTAATGACATATTGTAAATTGTTCAATATGTGAATATAATAGATACATTTCTTAACTTTTTATATTATGTTTTCAATATTAGGATACATAAACATTTGCTATATTGTTAATTTGCAGAAATGTGTGAAGGACTTAATATCATAACGACATAGTTTGACATTAGGTGTTTATACATTACAGCTAAGAAAAAATAACTGGACTCTCAGTTTAGAGGAGACTGGTTTTGTCCAAAAAATTATAATTATAATTTTCACAAGATTTATTTGAATAATAAATGAAAATATGTAGAAAAAACATTGCTAATCAATAATTTATTATTATTATTCTTTTTAATTTAACGGTAAATGTATGAACACCATGATCTGCACCTGTTGTCTACTACTTCCTTTCTCTCCAAACGGGCGTTTACATAGGGGGGATAAAGGGAACAGACCCCACCTTTTTTAAAATTCAGGAGAAGACTCTAACTTTTAAACTCCAAAAAATTTTAAAGTTTGTTAACCTCAAAAAGAAGTATTATTGTATAAGGTATAATAAAAAAGGTTATACCAATATGATACTATAAGAAGAATAAATAAAAACCAATATTTTGAAATTAAATGTTTACCTCCCTAAAAGATAAAAAGCTTGGACGTCCTTGCCTATATAATGTAAAGATTACCCCCCCCCCAAAAAAAAAAATTAAATTCGGGTTGCCATAGGCCTCCCCACAAAATTTGGAATTTTAACCCCCCAAAATGAAAAAACTTGGACGCCCTTGAAATAACCCCACTTTTTTGGGATTATGAATACGAACTTTCTGTACGATTTTTCCAAATTTATGTTCTCTACGAAGGAACTCTCACGAAATTGATACCTGCAATCTTGTGACCCCATAGGGGCCGACGGCTGTATTTGTTAGTTCACCCGTTGTTCTGTCCTTATCCTGAGACAGCCCCTTGAGGCTGCCCCAAGCAGTTATTACTTAGTTATTAATTATATTATTTATCTTTTTAAGGATCTCGATCAAATGGGCTGCGAAACAGCAGTCACCATCACCACCAGGAGACTAGAGACACCAGCAGGACAGACAGGTCCAACAGCAAGGGTCAGCAGCTGCCACAGGACAGCTGCGGCCTCACCAACCCTCTGGGGCTGTCACCAACCTCCTCTTCCCTGGGTCAGCATTCTAGGGTAGGTTTTATTTTTAAAAAAGGACTTTGAGCTACTATAGTGTTAGTACGTTGTTTATGGATGTTGTCATCCTTGTTTCTAAAATTTGCAGAACATTTTGGAACCTTTTATGCCAAGGATCTAAATGGACAGGACAATGGTCTATAAATTGATGTTCATCCCAATGATGATACACAAAATTATCCCTGTTGTAGATTACTTTTATTTGTTGGAACTTTTGGACATTCAACTTAATGAACCAACCAATAAAAAATCAATAAAAGTCCCCAGAGTTGTTTGGTTCTACGTTGTTTACTGTTTATGGATGCTGTCATTCTTGTTTTTAAAATTTGCAGAGCTTTGTTACGTTAATTATATTATTATTTGCGTACTAAAGAACTAAGTTAAAATAGAAACAACAATATTAAAGCTTACCTACCTAGGGATGATGTAATAATAAGCACAGAGAGGCAAACTTTAGTTAGTTTGGTGTTTTTTCAATGATACTATTATTATTTTTGTTGGTTGGTATGCCTACAAAGTTACTAATGTTAATAGAAAAATATTTTTCATGGAAATAATGAAGGCAAAATAGTTTTTTCATTGGCTAGGTAAAGTTTCACTAAAACCAGTAAGATTTACAATTATGGCAAAAAGAGGGGGGAGAAAGGGCTGTTTATTACACTAGTCCGCAAAATTTTATAAAAACGTTTTCTTATATGTTGGCTTAACAACTTTGGGGACTTTCATGGAGTTATGATTGATTTGTTTATTAAGTTGAATGTTCAAACTTTTAAACCACTAATTAAAATCTACAGTAGGGATGGTTTTGTGAATCATCATTGGGGATGTACATCAATTTATCGACCATTATCTTATCCCTTTAGATCTCTGTATTTTGGCTGTTTTAAATTAACTAATATTTTGGCAAGGTATAGAGTGCAAAATGTTAGGTATTAATACAATACTAATATAATATTAATTAGCAAATTTGAAGATTTATTTTATATAGATGCATTGGAATAAAGTCATACATTTTTGAATGAAATAGCTTTTAACTTAGATTTACTATGTGAGTTTTAATTCATTAAACTCATTTTTGGATATTTCAAAATATTTATAGGTGTTATTGTATGAAGAACGTCAAAGTTTTCATTGCATTTAAACCATCAATTTTTCCTGAAGCAACATAACAACAATACTGTGTACTATTACCTTGCATAACTATCTATCTTGCTATCTTATTATCTATCTAGCTATCTTATTATCTATCTTATAATTATCTATCTATCCTGAAGCAACATAACAACAATGATGTACTATTACCTTGCATAGGCGTCCAAGGGGGGGGGGTAATGGGCCATTTGGCACCCCCAAACGATTTTGGGGGTGCCGTAGGCACCCCCAAAATTTTGTGAACAATAACCCCCCCAAAAAAAAATTACCCCTACCTTGGGGGTGCCGTAGGCACCCCCAACGATTTTGGGGGGGGTATTTAACCCCCCCCAAACCATTTTGGGGGGGGTAATTACCCCCCCCAAAATAAATGTTCTTTAAAAAAAATTTGGGTATAGTCCTTTCCACGACATCCCTCCATAAGGAGCGATTCTTCGTATTTTTCACAGTAGCTTTTCTCCTATTTCTAGCCCCTGCGGGGGGCTCTAACCCTGCGGGGCCAATTACCTAACCCTGTGGGGCAATCACCTAACACAATATAACCTAACCTAACCTAAAATAACCTATAAAAAGCCATTTTAAAAATACGACTAATCGCTCCTTATGGAGGGATGTCGTGGAAAGGACTATACCCAAAAATTTTTTGGGTGGGGTATTTACCCCCCCCAAATTGAATGTTCTTTAAAAAAAAATTTTACTGATAGTTTATTTTAGGATAGGTTATATTGGTTTAGGTGATTGCCCCACATGGTTAAGCAATTGGCCCTCCGCAGGGGCTAGAAATAGGAGAGAAGCTTGTGTGAAAAAAACGAAGAAACGCCCCTTAAAGAGCGTTGCCACAAAAGGGACTATACCCCAATATAGTCCAACCAGTTAAAACAGTTCTTAACCATGATAACAAAAAATTTAATAGTTTGATCATGTTTTATTTGCTTGGGCCTTTATAAGGGCTAAAACCATCCCGGGGATCTATGATGTAATTGTAAAGCACTGAAGATTCCATAAAATAGATACCTAACTAAATTAAATATTTCATTAAATAATGAAAAAGAATTTCTATAGGCGATTTCTTTTGGGAGGATGTCAGGGTGTCTCAAAACTAGTTATAAAACTTACCAGGACCTATAAGACGCTTCACTTTAAAGTATAATCATATTGGTTCATTGGTTAGTGAGTTAATTATTGTATTTTTATGTTCTAAAGAATGAGATACTACTATATATTTGAATAGTAGTGGCGCCCTTAGCATCTAAGAACTCGTGTTTTCTAAAGGGTAAAAAGGGAGGAGAAAAATAGCCTAAAACCACTCAAAGGATTGACCTATAATAGTGTGGAACCATCATGGGATCTATGTGAAGCTTTCCTAAAAAGGAGAACTCAGTATTAAAAGTAATGAAATCTGAAGCTATAGTCAAATAAACCTTACTTACTACTTTATGTTATAGGATAGTACTTATTAACTTAATAGATTAGGTAGGTGCTTTTTTTACATAATTAAATTACCCCCCCCAAAAATTTTACCCCCGGGGTAAATTAGTTTGGGGGGGGTAATTACCCCCCCAACAGATTTGGGGGGAGTATTTACCCCCCCCCAACAGACTTTAGGGGGGGTAATTACCCCCCCCAATCAAATTTTACCCCTGGGGTAAAAATTTTGGGGGGGGTAAAAAAAAATTTCGGCGCGCTTCGCGCGCCATTTTACCCCCCCCAAACACGAATTACCCCCCCCCCCTAAAATTTTTTACCCCCCCCAAAAAAAAAAGCTTGGACGCCCCTGTTACCTTGCATAACTATCTATCTTGCTATTTTATTATCTATCTTTAATTATCTATCTATCCTGAAGCAACATAATAACAATACTGTACTATTACGTTGCATAACTATCTATCTTGCTATCTTATTATCTATCTGCTATCCAAATATATATCCTAAAATTATCTATCTGTCCTGAAGCAACATAACAGCAATGCTGTACTAATACCTTGCATAACTATCTATCTTGCTATCTTATTATATATCTAGGTATTCTATTATCTATCTTATAATTATCTATCTATCCTGAAGCAACATAACAACAATACTGTACTATTAACTTGCATAACTATCTATCTTGCTATCTTATTATCTATCTTATAATTATCTATCTATCCTGAAGCAACATAACAACAATGATGTACTATTACCTTACATAACTATCTATCTTGCTATCTTATTATCCATGTAGTCAGTCATCCTATTATATATCTAGCTATCTTATTATTAAAAGTAAATTGATAATTACTATCTATCTTACTATCGTAATTATTTATCTTGTTTTTGCTATCTAATAAGTAATGATCTATCTTTCTAAAATTTTATATCATTTTAGCTTTTTTATTTCGAAAAGATATCCTATGTATTACCATTAATTTCCAAAGTTAACTAATAGTAATTATTCATTAAATCTTTATTTCTATCTTAATGTCTTTAATTCTATCTCTCAATTTTAATTTTCTTTTAAGATAACAATGTACTTTTCCATTTAGAATAAACAAAATTGCCCTTACTGTAGTTTAATATTGAAATAAACAAGTTGCAACCAATCTTGAATTAATAGAAACCCTTTAAATCTTTTTGAGCTCACGAATACGAGAACGGATTTATCAAACTTTGAGGGTAAATTTAATCTACATTCAAATGTCCCTTCCCTCCCTGTGTTCCAAACCTTGTTGGCTGCCTTTCAACAATTAAAAAACAATATTTCTTTAAAATTATTTTTTTTTTGTCTAAATATTGAGCTAGACACTTGAAACTTGGTACATAAGCCTAGTCTTACCTAACCTTAAAATAAATTTTTTTTTCATTTAGATGTAGTATCTATAGGACTAGGCTCAATATTAGACCATTTTGCTCACGGTTTAAGTTTCAATGTTATTACCCCCCCCCCCCCCCCTAGTAAAATGGTAGCTTTGCTTTTAAGAGATTTCTAATTGAGACAGCCTAATTTTTTTTGTCATCCGTACAAAATGTGTGTAAAATTGAGATTGTGTTGCTCTGTTTAATTTATCGGCCATTGTCTTATCCCTTTAGATCTTTGGTCAGTTAGACATTGATATAAAAATTTTTGTTTTTGAGACGGCCTAATATTTTTGTCATCCGTGGAAAATGTGTGTAAAATTGAGACTGTGTTGCTCTGTTTAATTTATCGGACATTGTCTTATACTTTTAGATCACTGGTCAGTTAGACATTGATGTTAAAAATTTAGTTTTTGAGACAGCCTAATATTTTTGTCATCCGTACAAAATGTGTGTAAAATTGAGACTGTGTTGCTCTGTTTAATCTTAATCAAGAAATTATCCCCAGGGTGTTCGCGTCAAATAAACAAATTAAATGTTTTATATCGCAAAATCCGAATTCTTTTTACTGCGATTAAAAACTGGATTCTTTCCACTAACTAAGCCGAATTACTTGTTCTATCGGCTTTAAACTTGATGATGCTTTTAGCAGTTAGGTACAATTTTTACAGTGTAGCAACTCTAAAAATTTTGGAATATGGATTCTATGAACCATTAATTATTGAGGTTATTATAAACGAAACATCTCTATAATTTAGACAGATTTCTGTGGAATGGTTGTTGCTATACTTGTTATTTGGCTATTGGCTATTATACTATTTTTACTGGCGTGTATGAAATATAAATTCCCCAATCTGTATCGTTTGTGAGAGAATATAAATGTTAAGAATGGATTTATTAATATTACTTGGATCTTACACCAGATTTTCAAGTTCTATAATAAAGTGAACTCTGTAGCGGGCTACAATAACGACATCCCCCATCCTCCTTCTTTATCCCATCCCCTCCCCTCCTACTGGTTAAACTGCCCGACCAATAAATGCGAGGGTATATTTCAATCTAAATTGACGACAATTTTTCTCCTGCCATAATATCCACGTATATTCTACATCAATTGTTAAGAAAACATTGAGGCGTGTTCTTCAGACCAGTTTCTTTGTCTGGGTGATGGGATACCATTACCCATGGATATTAAGGATAAGTCAATTAGGACAATAAATTGATATACCAATCTTCCTCAGCCCCATTTTATTATGATATATACAAAATTATTACTTATGTAAGATTGAAATTATTTTCAAAATATCTGAAACACAATTCTAAATCAAAGCATAATACAAGGACTGAGTATCTTTTAGTTTTAGTAGGTATAATATACAGCCTAAGGTCCCCTACCTCCCTGATGTAAACCAATGATTTTAACCAGGAATTTAATGTCCAAGTCATACTTAGTGATTTATTGACACTTCATTTCTACTGAAAAGCAGTTCTTTCAATATGTTATCTTTAATTTGCTTACTATCGTTATTAAATTCTTTCTTTTTGTGTTTCCTAAATATTTAATTATTTTAAACTTTAACATCAGTTGAAGTATTTAATTCCAAGAAGTCTTTTCCCGGCCCCAGGGATTTCAAGGGATTAGACAATGGATGATAAAATTTATATACATCCTTTGATATACAAATTCATCCCTTCTGTTGATTGCAATTGTGGTTGAAACATTTAGACACTCCATTCAATGAACCTACCAATCAATATTCAATAGATGTTCCATAAGTTGTTAAACCTACAAACATAAAACTTTGGGGACTAGTGTAATAAACAGCCCTATGTTCCCTCCCTCCCTGCTTTTCCCCCTACTACGTCATTACTAACAATGTTTTCGTCCCAGGAATTTCAGAGATAAAACAATGGATGATAAATTATATTATATATATCCTTAATGATGATACAAAAAATTACACCGTATTAAGATTTATATTATTGGTTGAAAAGATTGGACACTGTTAGTTCTTTCAAACAATCAACATTTATTTAATGTTCACAGCAAATGAGAGCACGTTTTTATAAAACTTTGGGGACCTGTGTATAATTTACAGTCCCCTCTCTCTATATTAAACCCAATCAAAGACTAAATTTAATTACACACTTATTTGTTGGGGGGAAAGATTAACGTATCGTCCATTAGTCTATCCCTGTATCCTTGCATTTATTAAAACAAATATATTCAAGAGACTTTTATATTAAATATTCTAGTGTATAAATGTTTGCGTCTATTAGATGACGGATAAAACAACCAAAGTACATGTTCAAAATAGCAAAATTAGTAGCGATTCTTCAATTCAAGGTTTTAAGTCTTCAAGTCCACTAAAAAAATCTGAAAACAATATTTTTATGAAATAGATCATAAAATTTTTAACAACTGATAATTACAATTTTTAAAATCTGTTTAAAAACAAACAGAATTTCTTGAGTAACAGACGAACGTACCTACCCTGAATAGAGTAGCTGCGCTACTTATATCTTAGCAGTATTTAGAACTAACTGAAATTTTGGGGGCTATAAAACTCAAAATATTTATTCTAATTTTTCCCTCTTTTCCTAGTAAAACAGAGATAGGGCTATGGGTGATAAATCATTGTTCCCTCCAATTCTTATGTGTGAAATATTGCCTTTGTTAGCTGTAAATTTATCCATTGTCTTTTCCTTTCCTGTTCTTCTCCTTTAGTGTAGTCATAGATTTCTTACCCTGGAAGGGCTGTCAGACCTAATAATCCATCCAACTTAAAAATGAATTTATAGCAGATGAACATAAGGGGGGCCTTTTTTGCGTCCGTCAAATGCGCTTATTAGGTTAAACTGTTCTTAATTATACGTTTAGTTATACTACAATTTTGGTCATAATTAAGAACAATTTGACCTAATAAGCGCATTTGACTGGAAGCTTGCACCCAACTTTTTGGAATTTCGTCAAAAAATGACCCCCCCCCCCCTTTGTTTATGTTTAGTCACATTTGATTCATGGGGTTTTTATTACACTAGTCCTAAAAGTTTTATAATAACGTTTTCTTATTCGTTGGCTTAACAACTTTGGGGACTTTAAGTTGATTCTGATGGGTTGGATCATTAAGTTGAGTGTCCAAACGTTTCAACCATTAATTGTAATCTATTAAAAGGGTTAAATTTATTTAAGGTCTTGGGGGATGTACATCAATTTATCGACCATTGTCTTATCCCTTTATATCCCTGGTAGACAAGATAGTGTAAATAAAATACATTCTGTTGATATATTGTATGAATAAATATCATATTCTAACATTCATGTATTTATCTGGGCTCGGCACCAGCATTTTTAAAGTCTAATTTTGGATAATGGAAAGAAAACGCAGTAGTCGGTTTCGTCGTATTTTTACAGTAGCTTTTCCCCTATTTCTAGCCCCTGCGGAGGGCTCTAATCCTGTGGTGAAATCATTAACATTTACCTAACCTAAAAATGTAAAAATATGACTATCTCTGCTACTTCGTTGTCTTTCCATTATTCCCATTTTTTCTACCTGTAAATTGTTGTAAATTCAGCTTAGCTGCGGCGCGTCTAATTGTTAAAACCAACTCGACTGCGGTAGAAAAATTGCGGTGGATTTTCCAAAAATTCAACAGCTGCGAGTTTTATTTATATATTCCATTAAATATAGGTAGACATAAATATATATTTAAATATTTGCAAATTTTAGCTTCTCAAAATTGCTAAAAATACTAAATATGTAATAAAATATATGTAAAGCAGGAATAAGGTAAACCCAACGAGCGAAATAAATCTTAAAAGATATTTTGGGGGCATATGAAAAGGTCGTATATGCTACGAAGCGTTGCCCCCTGAAAAAATCTGCTCAAATTACCAAATATGTTTTAGAATTAATTCAGTTGTTGGTTACAGCTTTTTATAAAGGCTGAAATTATAGTAATATATATTCAAAACAACTTTATATGTACTTCTTTATATTAGTACTTTTATAATATAATATTCAGCTTTATTATATTTTATGGATGTTGTCATCCTTGTTTTTATACTTTTAAAAACTCGGAATACTATTCTGTTTTTTAAAAAAAATGAATAACAAACCCTAATATTTTAAAACTTCATGAACAAACCCTAATATTAACAAATATGAAATCATATATATGACAGACTCTCTTTCCAAGATAAATGTTGCACATGAAACATTCAGGGGTCTAAAGGGATAAGAAAACGGCCGATGAATTGATGTTCATCCTGAATGATGGTACAATAAATTACCACTTCTGTAGATTAAAATTAGTGGTTGAAGCGTTTAAACACTCAAAATGAATCAACAAATCAAAATTCACTAAAGTCCTTAAAGTTGTTAAGCTAACAAATATAAGAAAACTTAATTTTAAAAACTTTGGGGACTAGTGTATTAAACAACCCATTGTCCCCTCTCTTTGTAAAACATTACATATTCAATATTCCCCCAAACTAAGTAAAAAGAAAAGTTTGGTATCAAGATATGGAATCTTATTAAATTACTTTGATTTTCCTTGTCAAAAATTTCTTTTTTGTTTTTACTTTCTTTCTCTCCCTTTTTAAATCGGGGCTTTTCTATATTTAGGGTTTGGCTATAGCATTTATTAAGTTTGTTAATCTTTAACCACACATGGAGGTTCCTTTGACAATCAGGTATAATCAAAAAAACGTCTTTACTAATTGGTGGACTGAAATAAATGGTTAAAATACAGTTTGCTTGATATTTTATTAGTTATATTCGGAAAAGTCGGGTATAGTCCTTTCCACGACATCCCTCCATAAGGAGCGATTCTTCGTATTTTTAAAATGGCTTTTTATAGGTTATTTTAGGTTAGGTTAGGTTATATTGTGTTAGGTGATTGCCCCACAGGGTTAGGTAATTGGCCCCGCAGGGTTAGATCCCCCCGCAGGGGCTAGAAATAGGAGAAAAGCTACTGTGAAAAATACGAAGAATCGCTCCTTATGGAGGGATGTCGTGGAAAGGACTATACCCGAAAAGTCTCTATAATAATATTTTTTCCTTAAATTATTTCAATATTAATCTTAATATTGAAAATGATAAGACATGATATAAGGTTGGTAAGAATATACTATGTATAAAATATATATTTATGTATACTATCTACAGGGGTCCACCTTTTGAATTGTCTTACGCTTTTTGACGAATAAACCTTTATGCTTTCTCCACTTAAGAACTATCAATAATCAATGTGCTATATTTCTATGATTTAATCTAAGTTCTAACAGTTTACCCAACCTAAACCCTCTTGTAAGTTGCTTGACCCCGACTAGGTTAGTGGGGAATTCATATAGATATTTAAAAAAAAACATGAAAAATTCAATGTAAAGTGTCTTTGGAGGCCTTTGACTTAGATTAAAATTGTGAATAAGCCTCTTTTTTAAAATGAACTTTAGCCCCTTGAAGTTTCTTATGTTTGATAATATTTAAAATTTCTATGATTTTGATTTAGCAGTCAGCTTCTTTCGAAAATTTTAAAAATTAACTTAAAAGTGAAGTAGCTTGGGTTTTTTAACTGGGGTTTGTAGTATTTGAGAGATGTATATGTCTTGGTATTACTTAACTGGTATATACATTTATTAGACAAATTATTGAGAACACCCTGTATATTATCTCAGTGTATCTGCATAATATAAATCTAAATCTGCTAAATCCTTTAAATAACATCATGCAACAAGATGTGCAGGTGTTCATTCCTTGCAACAACCTTGACTAGGAAGTAATGTTCTATATGAAATAAGGGAGGGATGGGACATTGGGCTGTTTATTACACTAGTCCCCAAGGTTTTATAATAACGTTGTCTTATTCGTTGGATTGACAACTTTGGGGACTTATACTGAATCGAATACTGATTAGTAGGTAATTAAGTTGATTGTCCAAACATTTCAACCACTAATTGTAATCCACAGAAGGGGTAATTTTTTGTATCATCATTAATGTTATACATAAATTTATCAGCCATTTTCTTATCACTTTAAATGCCTGGGAATAATAAAATTGGTGTGGTACTCTTTAATACTTATATGATTTATTATTCTTTAAGGTTAAAAAATTCAGTGTGTAAGGTTTTCTCTCTGAATATTTTGAAACATATTTATTTTGTAATATAAATAACATTAGCTATAAACCTAAATTCTTAAGTTCATACTGAACTGCTAAAGGAATATGACTCTTTTTACAATTTAAATAAGTATATCCTATTATATATAGTAGTATGGTTTTATGTCTGAAGCTTAAGATTTCTTAGATGGTTTTGGGCTTTTTTTGTCCACCTTTAAATACAGGGCACAGCCGCTAGTATTTAAAAAAAAATAAATATTATTCAATTTTTTTCTGGCTAAATAGGTTTAATTTTATTAAAAGTTGTTTTTCCAAAAACAAGGATGACATTATCTTGAAATTATTCATATAAGTACTAGATTTCAGAAATAGATGGGACAATGGACTGTTTATTGCATTAGTCCCCAAAGTTTTATAATAACGTTTTCTAATTTGTTGTAAACTTTGGGGACCATAATGAATTTTGATTGGTTGGTTCGTTTAGTTGAGTGTTCATACATCTACAGAAGGGATAATTTTGTGTATCATTATTGGGAATGTACATCAATTTTTTTGTCTTATCCCTTTAGATCCCTGATTATATTTGCTAAAATAAAATGAATAAGAACAAAGCAGTAAGAAAATATCCCAAATACCAATATTATTATTATTATTATATAATAAGGGGGTCACATTCATTAGCATAACAAATGATGTGCATACACTAATAAATTATTGGGGACTAGGGCTCTTTTATTATAGTAATAATATGGGTATTATTTGTCTTTAAATCAGGCAGGGAGGGGACATTGGGCTTTTTATTACACAGTCCCCAAAGTCTTATGATAATGTTTCCTAACAACCTTTGGGACTTTATTGAATTTTGATTGGTTGGTTCATTTAGTTGAGTGTCCAAATGTTTCAACCACTAATTGTAATCTACAGAAGGGGTAATTTTGTGTATCATCATTAGGGATGTACACATCAATTTATCAACAATTGTCTTATCCCTTTAGATCCCTGTCTTTGCATAGTACAAGTATAATGTTTTATATTTATTGGATATTTTTAACAGGATTAAAGCATATTTAAATCATTTATATGATTTTTCGCGACCCCATCCTGCCATATTTTCAGGGTTTTAAAGGATTTGTATGTAACTTGAAAAACCTGCGCGTCATTAACGATCAAAAAACGAGAGGATAATTTGAACGAAATGGACATTTCAACCTTTTTTCCCGCAATTTTCAACTTTTTTTCAACTATTAAAACACTGACAAAAAAGAGATTATTAACAATTTTCAAATGTCCTATTAAAGATTGGTCTAATTAATTTGGATGTCCTTGAGAAATTACTATTGAAAAGACAATGAACAGTAAATTGAGGCACATCCTTAATGATGATAAATAGATTTACCTCTTTTGTAGACAAAGAATATTGGTTGATAGGTTTGGACACAGCTATTTCTAACCAACCTATTAAGGTTATTAAAGTTTTTAAGCCTACAAGTACCTGTATAATTTCCAGTCCAATGTGCTAAAATATTAAAACTTTAATATTTTAGGTTGAAGATGTGAGACAGGTGAATTCAATGGTTGGACAGAAGCTTGCCCAGGAAACTGATGATAATATCCTTCAATCCAGGTAGATAGATAGATAGCTAGTTAGATAGTAGATAGATAGATAGATAGGTAATGTGAGACAAGTGAATTCAATGGTTGGACAGAAGCTTGCCCAGGAAACTGATGATAATATCCTTCAATCCAGGTAGATGGATAGATAGCTAGTTAGATAGTAGATAGATAGATAGGTAATGTGAGAGTAGTGAATTCAATGGTTGGTCAGAAGCTTGCCCAGGAAACTGATGATAACATCCTTCAATCCAGGTAGATGGATAGATAGCTAGTTATATAGTAGATAGATAGATAGGTAATGTGAGAGTCGTGAATTCAATGGTTGGTCAGAAGCTTGCCCAGGAAACTGATGATAATATCCTTCAATCCAGGTAGATAGATAGATAGCTTGTTAGATAGTAGATAGATAGATAGGTAATGTGAGAGTCGTGAATTCAATGGTTGGACAGAAGCTTGCCCAGGAAACTGATGATAATATCCTTCAATCCAGGTAGATGGATAGATAGCTAGTTAGATAGTAGATAGATAGATAGGTAATGTGAGAGTCGTGAATTCAATGGTTGGACATAAGCTTGCCCAGGAAACTGATGATAACATCCTTCAATCCAGGTAGATGGATAGATAGCTAGTTAGATAGTAGATAGATAGATAGGTAATGTGAGAGAAGTGAATTCAATGGTTGGACATAAGCTTGCCCAGGAAACTGATGATAACATCCTTCAATCCAGGTAGATGGATAGATAGCTAGTTAGATAGTAGATAGATAGATAGGTAATGTGAGAGAAGTGAATTCAATGGTTGGACATAAGCTTGCCCAGGAAACTGATGATAACATCCTTCAATCCAGGTAGATGGATAGATAGCTAGTTAGATAGTAGATAGATAGATAGGTAATGTGAGAGTCGTGAATTCAATGGTTGGACATAAGCTTGCCCAGGAAACTGATGATAACATCCTTCAATCCAGGTAGATGGATAGATAGCTAGTTAGATAGTAGATAGATCGATAGGTAATGTGAGAGTCGTGAATTCAATGGTTGGACATAAGCTTGCCCAGGAAACTGATGATAATATCCTTCAATCCAGGTAGATGGATAGATAGCTAGTTAGATAGTAGATAGATAGATAGATAGGTAATGTGAGAGAAGTGAATTCAATGGTTGGACATAAGCTTGCCCAGGAAACTGATGATAATATCCTTCAATCCAGGTAGATAGATAGATAGCTAGTTAGATAGTAGATAGATAGGTAGGTAATGTGAGAGTAGTGAATTCAATGGTTGGTCAGAAGCTTGCCCAGGAAACTGATGATAATATCCTTCAATCCAGGTAGATGGATAGATAGCTTGTTAGATAGTAGATAGATAGATAGGTAATGTGAGAGTAGTGAATTCAATGGTTGGACAGAAGCTTGCCCAGGAAACTGATGATAACATCCTTCAATCCAGGTAGATAGATAGATAGCTAGTTAGATAGTAGATAGATAGGTAGGTAATGTGAGAGTAGTGAATTCAATGGTTGGTCAGAAGCTTGCCCAGGAAACTGATGATAATATCCTTCAATCCAGGTAGATGGATAGATAGCTAGTTATATAGTAGATAGATAGATAGGTAATGTGAGAGTAGTGAATTCAATGGTTGGTCAGAAGCTTGCCCAGGAAACTGATGATAATATCCTTCAATCCAGGTAGATAGATAGATAGCTAGTTAGATAGTAGATAGATAGATAGGTAATGTGAGACAGGTGAATTCAATGGTTGGACAGAAGCTTGCCCAGGAAACTGATGATAATATCCTTCAATCCAGGTAGATGGATAGATAGCTAGTTAGATAGTAGATAGATAGATAGGTAATGTGAGAGTAGTGAATTCAATGGTTGGTCAGAAGCTTGCCCAGGAAACTGATGATAACATCCTTCAATCCAGGTACATAAATAGAAAGCTTGTTAGTAGTGAAGCTACTTTATAACGACTCTATAGACGACTGAAATTTGTAGGGATGAAATAAGTTCGCATTCTACATACCTCCATCAAGTTTCGTTGAAATTTGCTTATTGGTTGGGTTGCAAGATCGATTCCTAGAATTTTAAGTATCAAGTGTTGAATATGTTTATTTTTTATGACACTGCTCTAGAGCTCATTTTTCCGGATGTCCATCCATATTTTTTTAGCTTCGCTACTTAGGGATGTTGTCATCATTGGTTGTTAAAAGATGTCTAGTCAGGAAGATAGACAGATGGATAAATTGGGTAGATAGATAAATATAAAGTACAAAAAGGATAAGAAAAAAGTGCATAAAGTAAAATAAAAGAGTTTTAGAATATCATTATTTTGAATTCATTAGATTTTGTATTACAAAGAACAAATTGTATAATATGTTCATTGAATGACAGAACTGAAAAGAAATATAATCACTTTTGGCGAAAACTTTAAATTAGAATTAAATTTTCTTTGAAACATTTCAAAACCAAACCAATTTACTTCAGTGGAAAATTTTGATAATGAAAGAATTATATAATTTTAATCTTAATCCTATCTAAGTTGATTTATATCTAAATAAAACATTAAGAAGTGTAGAGGAATAAATTAAGAGCATTTGTTTTGAAATTACCAATTAAAGTAGTTTGTTATGGTATGTAGGTTTTTGTCAGGGATTTTCGGATGGTAAACCACAAATAAAATAAATTTTTAAATAGTATTTTGAAAAGTTTTTTCAGAATGGCTTTGAAACCAATTAATATCTGGTGGATTAGAACCGGTTCTCAAGCATACTAAAAATCATGTATAGAATCGTATTACATCTAATTTTCCACGAATACTAAAATAAAAAAAAACTAGTATTGATCTCATAATTTTTCATTTTAATGTCTACGGAAAGCTGTCTATAATACGATGCGACGAAAAACTTTTTTGAAATTTTGATAAGTAAATTAAAGTTTCTCCTGATACCTTCTTCCCTGGTTTTTAATATTACTGTCTGCTTAGTTATTTCCCTGTGTTCTCTGTTTCCCTTTTAATTAAATTCCAATAACTTTGTGTCGACTCTAGACTAAACAGAATATATAATTGTTTACTAAACTCACGGTTAAAGGGATAGCTTCAGATCATATCAAAAATATCATATCATATTACATTTCTTTACGGTAAGGACTGTTTTCTAAACATGGCATTTAAATTTCAACGACAAATTTCTTGGCTAAAAATTATTCAAAAAAGTATACAAAGAAATTAGGTTTAGGGAAAGTCACATCTGCCTATTTAATTATATTGCTTTATAACATTGGGTTCTTAGATATATAATCTTTTTTCTCGATGTTTAAATGTAAACCCACCTATTTATTTATATTTTAATAAGATAAATAAAACATTAGAGATAGTTTAAATGAAAAACTGTTTGTGGTAGTCTTAAAACCCAGGGATAAAACAAAATGGCCGATATTTTGATGATACACAAAATTACTCCTTCTGTAGATTAAAATTAGTGGCTGAAACGTTTGAACACTGAACTTAATAAATCATCCAATCAAAATTCACAAAAGTCCCCAAAGTTGTTCAGCAAACCAATAGGAACTGTTTTATTAAACTTTGGGGACCAGTGTAATAAACAGCCCATTGTCCCCTCTCACTCTGTCTAAAACATCTTAGCTAGTTATAATAGTTTTGAATATTAAAGTAAAGTAAAGGTAGCGCTGAGTTAGGGCTTTAACTTTGTTCATATTGAATAAAGCCAGTCATGTTTGCAAAAATTAGGTTCTTTTAGACAATTCAATTCTTCTATTACCCATAGAAGTTAAGTTTAAACTTTCATCTTTTAAGCTTATCTGAAATCTTTAATATAATAAATTCTAAAAAATAATGAGGCCATTTCTGCCAATAGTTCAGCAGCAATACAAAACTTTTTGATGAAAAAAGAAATTTTTCAGAAAAGATTACATAACACTTCCATCAGATACTAATTTTTAAAAAATAGTTCAACATACTAAGATTTACATTTATTTTATCTAAGTTTCCTTTATGTGCACGGAATTTGTACTAATCAAAATACAAGATACAGATAGGTTACTTTTTTTATAAATACTTACATTGTCCAAACTTATAGGCACTAAGTGAGTGGTACGCATCAAATGGTATACATTAAATAAACTTAACTCGAGTTTCCCTGTACTACATTGTACTTGTAGTAGAGAACATGTACAACATTGCTAAACAACTTTCCTTTTGAAGGAGAAACAAAGTTTTTTAGTTAAATTTTCCTGTTATAAGTATGAGGAACGCGTGGTGAAATGGGGTAGCTTAGAGTAATTTTGTTAGAATTATACATAAAAGATAAAGATTATATAAGATATAGAAGGCTAGTGCATCTTATGATTTCAATAACACAACATCGTATTATAATTAAATCTTTGTTAATGTGTTTTTTTTTCTTTTTTAAATATTGCTTTTCCCCAGTTTACCTTTTACAGGTTTCATTATTTTAAAAGTCCTCTGTTTATTTATTTACATCTTGAAAGGTTGAAAGAGAAAGTCTGTAAAAGTTAAGTGGGCCAAACCAAAACCACTTTAAATATAGGTATATGTAAGTTGTTGTTAGAACAAGCTTAAAATAAATCTTTTGAGTTTAGATAAATACATTGAACTGCAAATATCAAAATACTGTATTATAAAACAACTCTATTCAATGATTGAAACTGAAAAAAATATTTATTGCTAGAAAAGTAAACAGTAATCTTGAATTATGGTTTCATGGTTGCTACTGATATTTTTACATGCAATACCTACACATACATTCATCTTTTCCTATTGATTTCTCTTTCCAATACAACAACAAGGACATAAGCATGCTTCACTAAACATAGCCTTACATTCAGAAATAGTTATAAATTAATATTCTAATAAGCTTTGTTCCATCGGATGGTAGGAAGGATTTCTAAAAACAAGAAATTAATTTTAAGATCATAAATTTTAGAGTAGCTTACTGCAATAAATGCAATTGAAGTTAAAGATCCTGGGCCCATAGTTTTGTAGCTAGGTGAAATTTATACTTCACAGTGGAATTTATCTTGTAAATTGTAATGCTAGTTCTTATTGAATCGTAAGGAAAATTTTTCATGAATCTTGTACATAAATTATCCAAGAAAACTATGATTAATATTTAACAAAATCATATAAACAACACTATTAGCTCCATAATTACAAATATTTTGCCACTGTGAGGGTGAGAGAGAGAAATTGCAAATGTTGAAGCCTGAATCGGAATCCAATACACAGGTGCCAGGATAACTCCCTTCCATATGGGTGCTGTACTGTTTCCATGTCCTGTTCAAATTCATCTTTGTAATTATTTGCACACATATTTCTTATTATATAAAGTATTTAAGTCAATTGTATTTCTTCTTGGGAACAAGGTTGATGTGACTAGGTTAAACAGTATAACTGGTATTTGATTTGTTACCTAAGTCATCCATTTGTATTTTAGCTTCAAAATTCTGCAGTGTAAGCTTATAAAATAAAATAAAAAGATAACAAGTTATAGAGAGTTAAATTCTGTATAATAATCTAAGAAGAAAATAAAATAAGATTAAAGTTCAGTATTAGATTACAATCAAGTATAAACAATAAATCACACTATATTATATTTGACAGAAGGGAATAAAAAGGATTATAAATCATATTGAAACTAGAATATCCCTCTATTATGACTCCTCTGGTACTGCAACATTGACTCTGTATTGATTTATTTACTTTCAACTGAACATGATGCAGTAATGTCTATAAGTGTTGTCTGCTACATTCCTAATCCCCTGACCTTCAATTCTTGTTTGTTTTACCTTTGTTTGTGTATCTGTTTTAGATTGGAATTTTGTGTGCTTAATAAGCAAGATTTTCTAATGTTTATTAGTAAATATATATATATAAAGTTATTTGTCTGTCGTTAAGATCTCACAATTCACTGCACAAATTAAATTATTAAAATTGGAGAAGCTTCACACAGCTCCTGGAATTTTTTTGCCCCCTCTCATCCCTTCAAATAAAGAGCTCTAAATGTTTGCAGAAATACCACTAGTTTTATTATAAGCTGTAGCGGGTAGCGGGTAGGCTACATAAGCTATTATATAATAGAAATATTCATTGTATTTGAGTTTTACAATTTAAGTGGTTAAAATAAAAGTACAGCTCATTGTAAAATAAATCTACTTTGAAACATATATTGCAAATATTCCTCCATTCATTGTTTTACACAAAATAAAATATATTTCCCCAACACTTGATGAAAATACACAATAAAACATTATATCCTCTATTTCACTGGTAACTGACACAAAACTTGGTGTCAATACTATCCAGCAATAATGAATACATCAAAAATTTCTTTTGTCATTTTTAAAAATGGTGAAAAAAGTTGAATGTATGGAAAAAGTTTAAGGAAAATAAAATGAGTAGCTGACTTTATCACCTTATGAATAAAAATAGCTAAATTAACTGGTTTTTGGTACCACCGCCTACATACACTATTACAATTAAACAAACTCACATGTAGGGAGCACCTGTCACAACAATAAAATTTAAACTTTCTACAAAAAATTTAATAAAAGATATGGTTGGTCTGTATTACAAAAAAGGTTAAAAAAGTTAATTGGCTATATAAAAGGATGGAAAGGACAATTAAATAAATGATTCTAGATAAGTATTATGTTACTTATAGTTCTAACACAATTAAAAGCAAATTCTTAAAATTTGATGGTTAATAGTCAATAAACTCTGATTGAATTTGTATATTTTTTGCCAGAATTAATTAAAAGTGAAAGTTAAAGATAGAAACTGAGATAGTTGCAAAGGAGGAAAGTAATGTAATAAAGATAAAAAGGTTTCAGGTTTGAGATGCCAAAATAGTTTGCCAACTTTTAACGAAAGAAAATCATCCTTACTAGTTTAATGTCAAATAAAAACTGGATTAGTAGAAGGGTTTTTATGCTTATTCCCCTCATAAGATTCAGTCATCTTATTTAATTATTTATATGCATACCTAATTAGAAAAACTTTTTAGTCAGAATCAAAGTAGGAGGTTTTCCAAAATATGAGTAAATATTACTTTAGGCATGGTTTTTAGTCCTTTGAAAAGAATTATGGATTTAAATTTTTTTAAAGTCTGATTTGAATCTTGAAATACTTTTAAAAAATTTTAAACGATAAGGTTATTAAATTATTTTCTTTATTGTTACATCAGTCTTTTTTTTCAAATTAGAAATTTAAATTTTAACCAAATGTTGAAAAAGAAAATAAATTTTGTGTTTTGTATTTTTGTATCCCATAACAGTTCGTACTGAGAGGAGTTGTGCACATCATTAATCTTGTCCTAGACCTATTATTTCACCTCAATCCCTTCCCCTTCCACTCTTAGAATAAAAGCTATAATAGAATAAAGGACAATTTTAATTTAGTTTATAATTATTTATCATTACTAGTTCCTGCATCATTAGCATTTAGGAATCTGTATTTTGTGTTGATAAGAAATAATTGAAAAATAACCTAAAACCATCCTTGGAATTATGTTAAGTTTCCCAGAAATCGAGAACTCAATTGTTTCAGTAGTTTTTGAAATCTTAAGATTCAGACAAAAAAAACTGTACTACTTTAGATAATTAGATAACGGCTTTGTGCTTATTTTTTGGCAAAGATTTGTTAATTATTCCCTAATTTCCACTCTTCAGATCAAAAAGTGTCAAATTATTTTAGCGTAAAAAATTCTGAGGAATATTAAATTATCCTTTTACTTCTTTGACTAAATCTCTTTAAAATATGCAATTACAACAACAATTAGGCACAAAAATAGCGATAATGCATCACCTATGAATAACAATATCAAACATAATTTTTAAATGAATTTTCAAATTATAACAGATTGTGTCAATGTCTTTTATTGTTTTGGTAGTTAGTGTCTTTAAACTTTTAGATGAACATTCATTTAGAATATGGACAAAAAACAAACCCTATTTAAAGAGTATTTTCTTTCTTAAAATTATCAAAGTAAGAAAGAAAGAACTATTCCTCTAATTATAATAACTTTACTAGTACCCTACTCACTCTCTCACCTGCACACAAAGAAAGAACTTTTCCTCTAATTCTAATAACTTTACTAGTACCCAACTCACTCTCTCACCCGCACACAAAGGAAGAACTATTCCTATAATTCTAATATCTTTACTATTACCCAACTCACTCTCTCACCCGCACACAAAGAAAGAACTATTCCTATAATTCTAATATCTTTACTATCATACAACTCACTCTCTCACCCGCACACAAAGAAAGAACTATTCCTCTAATTCTAATATCGTTACTATCATACAACTCACTCTCTCACCCGCACACAAAGTCTTGTTCTACAATTTACATTAATTCAATTTGCGGATTAAAACATATGTATATATTAATTTTATACCATTTATACATTTCATCTAGAGAATACGATTTATAGAATTTAAACTGTTATCTTTACAATTTATGGAGGATAAATAAAAGGAAAAATCATTTATTTACTTTAATTGAATCTTAAGTACAAAAAAAATTATTGTAATATGAATAATAAGTTAACGAGGATGACAGCATTCATAAGTATAAAAAATTAAATTATAGAGCAATGCTCCTATTAAATAAAGAGAGTATGCAAAAACTAAAAAAAATGACGAAACCTTTAGAAAATAAGAAATATGGATTTTTAAGCATGAACTATAGACAGACGGACAAAACATTTTGTAGATTAGATGCACATATGTCATGGGAATCTTCTCTAACAAATTAAGCTAATATTAGGTAAGAAAATCACATTTTCTCCATGGTGTTAAGGACTAACAGAAAAAGTGAGTTATTGAGTAGCTTCTCTATTATAAAAGACATAATATTTGTAGGTTTGACATTAATAAAACGTTTAATTTATTTAACATTTTGATTTATTAAGATGCTCTTCGTGATAAATTAAGAGTAACACAATAATAATTTTGAAGATTTGAAAATCATGATTTTTAAAAATAAATCTATCTTGATTAATAAGGTAACTTGATATTTTGTAAGCAATACAAAATAATGACTATGGAATTTTATAGTTTTTATTGGATCTTAAAATAGAATATTTTGTAATTTATATTTAAAATTCATAGATATTGAAACAGATTGATGTATGTAGCATGTTTACTCTAAAATTAGGCTAAGCTTGATATATTGATCTTAGAATATCGACAACTTTTCCATAAGTATACATTGATACATATTCTCAGCTTTAGATTAAATTCTTAAAGAAATTTAAAGGTAAAATCTATTTAATACAACTATTTTTAAATTTTGGTACTTTTTTGGATAATAAGGAATTTTATTTATAATAGAAATGGTAGGATTTTATTCGAGGAGGTAGGGAGAGAATAAAACAGCCTAAAACCTTCCCTTGATCTATGTGAAGCTTACCTAGAGTTGAGAATACAATCAGTTTAGAAGTTATTGAAGTCTTAAGCATTAGACAAAAACCTTACTACTTTATATAATAAGATCGCTAGCCTTGACTCAATAATGAAGTTTTTATTTAAACATGATCTAATTTAGAATTATTTTTACTTAAAAGTAACAGATTAACGTATTGACTGACCTTAAAAAGTTTTTCTAGGAAGAATATTTATTTAACAAGGATGACAACATCCATAAAAGCGAAGCACTGAAACGGTAGGACAAACGGACATGAACACTTATATAGTGTCAGAACTAAATAATCAGAATATAAATGTATAAGAGTTGAAGCAAAATTGTAAGTAAATTTGTTGAAAAATTGCTTTATACAGGATAATGTTTATGGACATATTACATATTTAGGACTTGATTATAGAGTTGCTCTGCTTATAACATTATACTTTGTTGTCCCAGGAATCAATATACCAAAAATCAGATCAATCGTTTGATTAGATCTCATAAAAATTTGTTGTTAAGAAAGTAAAAAATCAACATGTTTAAAATGGACGTACGGACATTTTGGTAATGATTATAGAGTTGCTACGCTTTCTAAATCGTACCTAACTACTAAAGGAATCACCATGCAAAATTTAAAATCGATAGGACAATTCTAACATGCCTAAATTAACGAAAAAAGCTATCCGTTACGGACGGACGGACCGAACCTAATTATAGAAAAGCTTCGCTTTTAAAAATTGAAGGATAGAAGATTAAGTTTCTTTACTTTACTAAACTTGTGAGCACATTTTACAGACTTGGTAATTACTTTCCGTTCGTCGAGGATCGGCCGCCGCGGCTAAGCAGATATCTAATGGATAAGACAATGGCCGATAATTTGATTTACATCCCCAATGATGATAAACAAAATTATCCCTTTTGTAGATTAAAATTAGTTGTTGAAACTTTTTAACAATCTACTTAATGAATCAAACTTTCAAAATTCATTCAAAAAGTCCCCAAAGTTGGGAAGCCAACTAATTAGTAAACGTTATTGTAAAACTTTGGAGACTAGTGTAATAAACAGCCCATTGTCCCCTCTCTCTCTCTCTCTGGCGACAAAGCATCAAATTTAAACCTAATAGATTCTTATGAAGCTTTTCTGAAAAGAGGGTTGGACATATTTAGGTCAAATTTAGACTACTAGCTGATATTTAAAATTGTAAAAATGATTTCCTTGAGGCTCTTACAGGCGGCTGACACGCGGCGGTTGCCGAACCCTGCTTTTTACTTTAGAAAGTAATAACACCAGAAAAATTGTCTTTTTTTTTGTTTGTCTTTGTATTTTATGCTCAGCTTTTGTTTGTTTCTTAACCATATTTTTCAAGGATAAACAGGGAGGGAGTGAAGATTAGTCTGTAAATTTTACTGGTACCCAAAGTTTTATAAACACCTTCCTTTTTTCGTTGGCTTCAAAATTTTGTTTCTATTTTATGAAATATCCATTAGTTGTTTCAAACTAGCAGCGTCCCAAGGGGTTTTCTACAGAAGGGATGATTTTGTTTCATTTGGGATGTACATTATATTATCGTCCATTGTCTTATCCCTTAATATCCCTAAGAAAGGAGGGGACAATTGTAGAGGTAAATAAATCTACTTCTTAATTGATTCTTTGATGATACACCCCTTCTGTAGCGTAAAATTAAAAACACAACTTAATAATCCAACCAATCAATCTTCACTTAAGTCCTCAAAGTTGTAAAATTGCTATGTCCTCTCTCTCTCTCTGCAATTTTACAGTACAAGGATATTTTATGAATCTTATGTGTAAGATTTATTTGAATGTTTTAACATTATTCGTTTTTTAGAATGTCTGGTGATTCCTGTGGTGATCTGTTGGACCTTTCTATCCCTGACACTCAGTACACCAGGAAAATACCAAATATTAAATGATACAAACATACGGACATTCTTAGTTATAGAGAAGCTTTGATCCAAAAAAAATCATTTAGTTCTTAATGTAGCTCCCCTTTAAAGAATTAGGATATTTCTAATGTGTAAGGGGATATTGAATACTTTAAATTACACCGGTACCTAAAGTTTTATATCATATTCGTTGGCTCAAAAACTATGGGTACTTAAATTAAATTCTGAAAATTCGATTCCAAACAAGCAGTGTTTAAACTTTGCCACCAATAATTTTAATCTTCATAGATTTAATTTTCTTTTCATCAAATTATCGTCCATTGTATTATCCTTTTAGAACTTACTCTTATTTTCTCCCTAAAGGCAAATACGTTAAGACAAGGAGCGCAGTCAATGTGTACAAATATTTATCTCATTCTACACTTTTCTATAGTCTAACCTAATTGCTTTATTAGATAGATATAAAATAGAAAGGATAGGGTCAACTATTAACCAATTTTAATCATAACACATTTTATGTTAAATGAAAAATTTTTTGAAAGAAAACCTTAGCTAGAATTACATATAGAATCCTTATATTAAAGTATAACATGATACATGTCTTTCTGTATGTACCGATGGATTTCGCTAACAGTTGAACTGATGCTTCTTGGGCAGGTTTATAACTATTTTGCAGGAGGGTCCATCAACTCTCTTAGGAGATCCCTAGAAAAAAAACACCCCTACCCCCCCCCCCCCCAAAAAAAAAAATAAATCTTTTTCTTTTTAAAACCTTTATTTAAATTTGAGGGTCGACGACCCTCCCCCCTTCTCTAACAGCATCTAGAGGCATCTAGTGGTGTAGCCGATAATATACATTTAAAAAGTCGGTTTGTATTATCTGTCTTTTCCCCTAACAAAATAGAGAAATTGAGAGAGAAGAATTTTATTTTGAATGGTTATTTTATTGCCCAATAAAAAAAGAGTATTGTGAATTGGGTTAAGTGATAAGTATTTTATGAGTTTTTTTTATATTGAGGAGAGTTTTCTTTAATGTAATTTATTGAATTACCGAAGGGAAAGGGGTGTTGAATTAGGTGCTATTACAACACTGCAAAACTTTATAAAAAAAATCAAATTACTCTAATCTTTAAATTTAGCTTTTACAAAGTTAAAATAACTAGAGGGTAACTATTTTTTGCTTCTAATTAGAAATAAACATGATTTAATAAGTTTCCCTTAAGTACACTTTCCAGGGATCTAAAGGGATGAGACAATGGCCGATAAATTGATGTACATCCCAAATATTTAAACATAAAACTACCCCTTTTGTAGATTACAATTTGTATTTGAAACGTTTGAACAATCAACTTCATAAACAACAATAATAAGCAACAATAATTGTCCCCTCTCTCTCTCTGGAACTTTTAAAGATTTGTTTCATCTATTGGGCCATACTTTTTGTTGTTGCTTTGCATGGTTACTGGTGAGTTATGACGAAGAGGTAATAGAAAGTATTGTTACCAACAAAATGAGAAAAAAAGGGAGGGGGGGGCGAGAGAGTTGGTGTGATAAATGTAGATAGAGGCCAGGGATCTAAAGGGATAAGACAATGGCCAATAAATTGATGTACATAACCTATGAGGATAATCAAAATCACCCCTTCTGTAGATTACGGTTAATGATTGAAACGTTTGGACACTCAACTAAATGAACCAACAAATCAACATTTAATAAGAAGTCACCAAGGTTGTTAAGCTAGGGAAAATGTTATTATAAAACTTTGGGGACTAGTGTAATAGACAGGGTTTCGGATCCGCATTGATTTTTTGCGGATCCGGATCCTCCAAATTTGGTCAGTGCGGATCCTTGACAATAAAATAAAAACACCAAACTTTTCAAAAATATTTATTCTTTAATTTGAAGTCAAAAATACTTTTAATTTTCAAGTCTGACCCTAAACCTTAAAGATTGGCTCTCATCAAGAGAATGTCTGAGATTTTATATAAATTTAGGTAGATTTTTCCATTTTTTCCGCATTTTTTTGAGTCCAAGGATCCGGATCCGGTTCCTTGGACTCGAAAATATGCGGATCCTTGCGGAACCGGATCCGAAACCCTGGTAATAGATATACCAATGTCCCCTTCCTCCCTGATATAAAGCTCTCGGATGGAGGGAGGGGAGGTGGTGGTAGATTCATAAAAATAGAAAAAGGTGGAGAGGGGGCCGGTGGGGGGGGGGGTGAGTGGATTGATAAATGGTTATTGGTTGTGGACCATTGTCTTATCCTTTTATATCCCTGATAACTATAGAGAGAGAGGTGGGGTAGGGGGGGGGGGTGGTGGGTAGGGTTGATAAATGGTTATTGGTTGTGGACCGGACACAATATTAATCATGAAACCTTGTCTTTACTCTCCACTCATAATAGTACAAAAAATACTCTTTAAAGGCTGGAAATATATAGGCGCAGAGATTGGACAATGGTAGAGAAATAACCCACCCCCCCCTCTCTTGGTTAAAAAAGTACCCAGTTAGGTATCCTTAATATATTAAGGTAAGATCAGGAAGGGCGGTGACATTGGAATGTAAATTAGACTGATACTCATAGTTTTATATAACCACTTTATAAAAAAACTAGTGGCTTCGCCCCTAGCCTCTAGGGGCTTCGCCCCTTGAGGTAATGGAAAGTCAACCCTCCAAAATAATTTTATAGTTATATTTTCAAAAAAGTTATTCTTTGCCGAATTACTCTTTGGTAAAATTAAACCCAGGTCGTCGTTAGCACAAAAATTTCAATTCGTAAAAATTAAACCAATGTTGTTCACCGTATACACAAAATTTAAAAACTCTCCTCTGTAAATTTTATTTAATACCTATAATTGCGACAACTTTTTAAAGATGTAAATTTTTAAAAGTTACAAAAAGCCCAAAATTTTTTTTGGGTGAAATTTTTTGAAATATTTTTTTTTTTTTTGGGGGGGGGGTTCATGGGGGCTTCGCCCCATGGTGCAGTGGGGTTCCCCTAACCCAATTACTGGTTTTTGTTAAAAAAAAATAAGAAAAATTTTAAAAATTTGGAAATTGGGATTTTTTTATTTTTTGGGGGGTTGGGTGTCCCACCCTCCTAGAAAATAGCCTAAAACCACCGGAGGACCAGTAGGTATATTCCCAGAAGTGTAGAGTCCAATATGTTTAGCAGTTACTGAGATTTTACCAAAAATGTAAAAAAAAAATTTTGGGGGGTTGTTTTTTTAGTTTTTGGGGGGGGGTTGGGGGTGTCCCACGCCCCAGGAAAATAGCTTAAAAACATCACAGGACCAGTAGGTATAATCCCTGAAGAGTAGAGCCCAATCGGTTCAGCGGTTACTGAGATCTTAAGCTTCAGACGGACAGACATCAAGCTACTTTGTATTATAGATATGTCGTTGGTACTTAATTCTCATAAGTTTGTTTTTTTTGGTTATATAATAATTAGTGTTGTTCAATTTTTTCAATCAATGATTTTAATCTAACATTAAAATTGGCCAGTTAAAAGCAATAGAACATATTTTGAAAATTTGGTTAGTTTATCTTTACATTAAATAGTTTGTTATTCCTTTTAAAATCTTAATATGGTTCTCCTTTACTATATAGCGTCTCTTAAGTTTTGGAATGGTTAATACTTATTTTGGGGGACGGTACCACCTTCTTACCAAAGTAAATAAATCGCCTCTGGAAAATAATGACAAACCTTCTCTCCATTTTTTTTCTTTTTAAAACTAAATTACAATTGAAAAGTAGTCGAGATGCCCCCTCCCCCCTCAAAAAAAATAAAAATTAGATCTCTAGGGGCGAGCCGCTAGTTAATATTATTCTTCTTCTTGGCTCGTTTCTCATAAACCATCTCTGGTCAAAGATAATATATGTCGTCACTCTATATTTATTCATTCTTATCTAAATATTATAATCTTCCTGGGATATAAAGGGATAAGACAATGGTTGATAAATTGATGTATATCCCTAATGATGATACACATAATTACCCCTTCTGTAGATTACATGTATATTTGAAACATAAAAACACTCAAACAATTTAAATTTAATAAATAGCCTAACCTCCGATCCTTGATAATCTTCACTATAGAATATTTATAACTTCAGATTAAGATATTTCACGTCAATTCTTCGGGAGATGTTTTTAGGAGCGAAGCTCTTATATAATTTAGGGTATGTTCGTCTATTTTCAATCTAGAATGAAATATTTTTTCTTTTTAATCAACTTACTTTGAAATATAGATTTAAAAACAGGACAAATTAGGGACTTGATATAAATCAAACTAGTATAATGTCAAAAAATAGGTAGAGTTCAGAGCTTTGCGCACATTCCCCTTTTTAAACCTGAATTTTATTTGGTATTGGTACAGGCAAACACTTAATCCTGGCGACACGCCCACCCAACATTCCTCACCCCACAACTCCTCCCCCCACAACAACCACCTTCACCACAACCACAACAGCAGTAGTACCAACCAATCAACCACCAAAGATTCCGCTGCGACAAATCTTAACAAGATCTCATTCTATTCGCTGGATCAGCTTCACCATCGTAGCAACGACCAGCTGCATGCCCACCAACATGGCGGCAGTGATCTTGATCAGCTGACTGAGTTAGATCAGCTGGCATTGCGCGGGGAGCTGGATAAACTAGCGCTACGCGGCAGCAGCAACACTAGCGCCACGGAGCATAGCATAGCGGCGAATACCACAACTAATAACACAACAACAACACTCCATACTAGTGATACTATCTTATGCAGTGCAGGTGATATTGTTAATAATGAGAGCAGTCTTGACGTAATGATGATCAACCAGTCGTCATCTGCCAACCAAGGCGGCTGTCGGGATGCTGGAGGCGGCGGCGGCCTGCGGTCACGTGACTTGACTGTACTGGGGGGAGCTGCAGCACCTCGTGATACCCTGCTGGAGGCTCCCGCTGCAGTCACAGGTTCCCATTCATTGCTGCAGCATCGTGATATGGGGGGCAGGATCCAGGACAGGAACCTACAGGAGAGCAGGAACTTTACACTCTCACCTGAGACTACAGACTGTGACAGTGCTGATCTAGAGTCAGAATTATCACTACCAGGTATCTATCTATCTATCTATAACTTCACTCTCTCACCTGAGACTACAGACTGTGACAGTGCTGACCTAGAGTCAGAATTATCACTACCAGGTATCTATCTATCTATAACTTTACTCTCTCACCTGAGACTACAGACTGTGACAGTGCTGACCTAGAGTCAGAATTATCACTACCAGGTATCTATCCATCTATCTATAACTTTACACTCTCACCTGAGACTACAGACTGTGACAGTGCTGACCTAGAGTCAGAATTATCACTACCAGGTATCTATCTATCTATATATCCATCTATCTTCTAGCTACTATGCCATAGAAGCCTCTAGAGTAATTTAAGTCGAAAGTGGGGTACTCAATTCAAAGGTACTAAAATTAAAGTGTAGACATTATTCTTATATTATTATAACTTTTTGTTTAAACTGTTTTTGCTACAGTTAAAAAAAATCTTTTGTCTTTTAGACTATAGTTTCTTTGCTAACATTAATTGTAAATGTTTTAGGTTCAGCTGGAGATGGTTCTTATCACTCGTCTGGTCCCAGAATACATACTTCTATGCCAATATTAGAGGTAACTGTCATATTCCTAAAATAAAGTAACAGGATGTCTACCTGTCTGACTGTTTGTACCGAAGGATCTCGCTAACCACTGAATTTATATAGTTCTCCTTTACAAGGTAGCTTCTCATGACTTTTGGGGGGGAGGGTACCCCCAGCCCAACCTCCCAAGAGAAATCGCCCCAGAAAAAATTAAGCATTCCACAAAAAAAATGTTAAACTAAAAGTAAAAAATCCCTTCCGCCAAAAAATTCTTTTTTACTTCTACTACTGTGTTGGAATGTATTTTCTTGTATTCCCTGGCAAGTTCGAACCCATTAATTCCCTTTTCCTCACACCAGAGAATGAGTGTGTAACGCGGCATTCCTAACTATCTCCGCGCGTCGCTTGTAAACAAACAAAAAGAAAGACGCGCATTTTTCCTTTGATGATTCCCATGTGAAGAGCTACGTGAATGAAAATAATGTATTGGTTGAATATACATGCGCTCTAATCCGTGGAAGATCTCAAATAAGCCTTCCTGCTTAGTTTGACATCATATGTGGTAAGAATTTATCTTTAATTCTTAATAATAAGCGTAGAATGGTATAATTTTATGAAGAAATTTAAAACATTAATTTTTCAACAAATAGACCATTTAATTGCTAACTTTTGACATACGAATATTTTCCTTAATTTTACTGATCATTTGAATCTAAAATTATCAATTTCTGATGCGATTTAATATGTTTCGTGCCAATTTAAAGTTTTTTAGAAATTTTATATTTTTAATTAAATTGAAATCACGCAACCTCGATCTTACAAAAATAATAAACCATTAATTTTATGTTATTAATTTTTATATTTTTGTTTTAGACTCACTGTTTTCATGGTAATAAATACACATTTGTAAACTTCGCTATGTTGGTCATTCGGAGGGCTTGGAGATAAGATTTCGAGAACGGCAAGGCATGCGTTCCGAAACAACTACAGTATTTAAAGACAAGGGATTTTTACAGCTGCTTTTTGTCGTGTTTACAGGTGTATTTTTCATGCATGCTTTAGCTATTTTAAATAGTCTGAAAAAAATGTATAATTTTCAGTTTTGTAAGCCCGTGACTTCGGCCCCTCGAGGCTTACGAAACAGACTTCAATATGATGCGAAAAATAACTATTTTTTCATCATTTATCCTTCATTTTAATAATTTTAATTCTAAATAAACGTAAAACAAAATTCAGATGACGTCATTCCTCAATTCTAAGTTTAAACTTCTATTTAATTAAATTACAACAAATCTTTTTTTAATTTCCTATATAAATGTTTTCACTTTAAACCAGGGAGGAAGGGGACATTGAACAGCAAATTATAATGGTATCCAAAGTTTTATAACTACGGTATCTTATGCGTTGGCTTAAAAGCTTTAGGTACTTTCATTGAAAAGAAAATGGTTAGTTCTATAAATGTCCAAATTTTTTTATTATCTTTGGAGATTTATATCAATTTATCGTCCATTGTCTTATCCCTTAAAATCCCTGACTTTAATCCTTTTCATTTTCTTTTCATACATCTAGTTCCTTTTAAAAACATTGAAGGTTGTCAGGGATGGAACAATAGAATTCTTAATTTATCTATTGGAATATTTTCTATAAGAAACAGACTAAAAATAATCAGGAAGAAAGAAAACTATAAGCTCATTATTACACTAGTCCCCAAAGTTTTATAATAACGTTTTGTTATTTGTTGGCTTAATAACTTTGGGGACTTGTTGAATTTTGATTGGTTGGCTCATTAAGTTGAGTGTTCAAACAATTCAACAACTAATTTTGATTTACAGAAGGGGTTATTTTGTGTACCATAATTGGGGATGTAAATGAATTTATCGGCCATTGTCTTATCCCTTTAGATCCCTGAGGTTTTACACAACCCTTTCCATGTACTGAGCAATGAAGAATAGTTGTAATGTTTTTAGAAACCAAAATGTGCATCTAATACTTTGGAAACTATTGCTACCATCAATACATTTATACCAGCTAGATGTTTAATCAGACAAAAAATAAAGTCCAACTTATAATAGTTATTTCTCACATCGTATATTAAACAGCTTTCTGTGGATATAAAATGTACAATCATAAGATTAAAGCCAGTTTTTTTTGCCCCGAGAGGCCGAAGAGCTGTTTATTACACTAGTCCCTAAAGTTTTATAATAACGTTTTCTTATTCGTTGGCCTAACAACTTTCATTAAGTGTCCAACCATTTCAACCTCTAATTGTAATCTACAGAAGGGGTAGTTTGGTGTATAATCATTGGAGATTTACATCAATTTATCGGCCATTGTCTTATCCCTGCTTTCTAACTAATAATCTCATGGGTTTATTTTATCTCTGTGTTCCCATTGGTTAATTTAAGGTATTGTCCATCTAATAATTTGTAACCTATTGCTAGCATTGTTCACTTTATACAATACATTTACTTTCCCTTTACTTAACCTTCAAAATATGTTTTATTTGATAATAGTAGCTGCGCCCCTAATCTCTAAGGGCTCTATTTTCATGGGAAATGGAGAGGCAGAAAAATAACCAAAAACTATTCTAATTTTTTCGTTTATTGACGGATTTTAAGGGTTAAAATACTTTAAGATTTACTTATGATACCTGTAAAATAATCCCATTGTAATTATCCATTCCAATTAACGTTTATTCTCCTTTTGATTTGTACCATCTGTCTGTATCACACTCTACTGTTCTTATAATATCAAATATGACATTAGCTTGCAAATGCCGCCCTTTTATTGAACATTTTAAGGAATAGATTATTAAATTATACTTTTTTTTGTATAGTGGCAAAATATTTGCTTTAAAGGTGCTATTTATTATCCTTTGTGACCTTTTACAAGGGAGGGAAGGGACATTTGGTTGTAAATTTCACTGGTACCCAAAGTTTTATAACCACATTATCTGATTTTTTGGTTTAAAAACTATAAACTTAAAAACTTTTTAAAATTTTGATTGGTTTGTTTTAAACTTTTTAACCCATAAATCTAATCTACAGAAAAAGTAATTTTATTTTTTTTTTCATAGGGGATGTACATCAGTTCATCATCCATTGTCTTATCCCTGTAGATCCCTGGACCTTTTACTGTAGCATAATCCAACTATTACCAAAACTTTGAAATGCACACAGCTCATACAGTGTGTCTGCAGTACAACAAAATTTTATTCAGATAAAATGAATAATTGAGATTTCATTTAATGCATAATTGCTCAGATTTAATGCAAATTGACTACTAAATGTTTCTTAGTTATATAAATTCTACATTAAAAAGTTGTGCCAAATCACACTAGAAAAGTTAATAATAATTTAAAATTCTTTGGCTTAATTGTATAAATACCTAGCTAGGTGTACAGTAGAGTGAGCCTGCTTGCAATCAAGTCAAGTCAGGTGCTCTTAACGTAATATACCAGGGATCTAAAGGTATACGACAATGACCGATAAATTGAAATTAAAATTAAAAATCTAAATTAGTGTTTGATACATTTAAACACTAAACTTAATAAACAAACCAACCAAAATTCAGTAAAAGTCCACAAAGTTGTTAAGCCAAAAATAAGAAAACGTTATTATAAAACTTTGGGGACTAGTGTAATAAACAGCCCATTGTCCCCTCTCTCTCTCTGGTAATAAACATTGTTTATGCAATGGATTGAGCCTGTTAATTTAATAGCAATAAATACGTGGATATATTGACAGAGGAAAACTTTTTTGTTGATCTAGATTGTTTACATGTACCCCATTTATTGGTTAGCTTGTTTAACCAGTAGAAAGGGAGGGTATGGGTAAAGTGGTGGATAGGGTATCGTTATTTTAGCCAGCTGGGGAATTACTTGATTAGAGTACACATAAATCTGGTGCAATATCCAAGTAATAATATATAATAATAATACCATTATATTAAAGTTAGGTAATAGCTCTTGAAAACAATAATTTTTTTTTTGAAAATTCAATACATTTTTACATAATTGATATTTTAAAAATAAATTATAATTAAAATTAATTTATTTTGTAATAGAACTCTCTATTAAAATGTACATTGTACACAATGTACATAAATCAAATTAATTTAAAGTAATAATCCCCTAAAGTTCAGTTATATAAGCATTTTCATTGTGTAACTGAATTGTTTAAATTAAGGGAATTCATTATAATTTAAATTTATCATAGGATTTTTATGCTTTCAACGGGAAAGTACTTATGATTCTGAATGAATTTAACTTATTTGAAGAAAATAAAAATATAAAAAAACTTTTGGCGAATGATTTTACTCAAATAAACTACCTACAGGATTAGAGATTGGTTCCAATAAATCCTTATTGGTTGTCTCAATAACTTTGGGTACTTATATAAAATCATTAATCTAAACATTTTACTGTCCAAACTTTTCAACCAATAATTTATTCTTTAGAACTGATGATCTTTTGGGGATGTATTTCAATTTATCTTCGATTGTCTTATCCCTTAAGATCTCTGATATTCTTTAATCTATCTATCTTTCTAGGATGGGTCAAATGGTCAATTCTTCACTTCTAAAGTGTTCTAACTTTTCAACCAATAATCTATTTAGGATGGGCTTTCGTCCGGACACGCGTCCGACCTTGAGGAGGAGTGTGGAGGCGAGACTATGAACTACAAGGTATAAAATTATTTCTAGTTATCATTCAAAACCAGTGGATTAAAACCGGTTCTTATCCATTCGAAAATACTATGTCTAGCATCGTATCATATCCAGTTTTCTACAAACATAAAAATGTACAATGATAAGATTGAAACCAGTTTTTTAGCCCGTACCTTCGGCATCTCGGGGCTAAAAAAATGGTTTTAATCTTAATAAACCATTCACATTGAAACTCAAATGTCAATCGACTGTATGTAAATGTAAACAAAAATCAGCTGGTTATAAGACATGGTACTTGTACGTGATTGCCGCGTAAAATTATGATAATTATAATGTCGTCTTTGTGTTAAAAAAATATTATAATTATTATTAATCTAGGATAATATCAACACATACAACAACAAGGAGAACAGTATACAAAGTGCACTTAAGATGAAATTTCAATCTGGAAACTCTTGTAACAGGTACGGTCTATCAGGGTACAGGGAGGGAGGAATGGGATATTGGGCTGTTTATTATTACACTAGTCCCCAAAGTTTTAGAATAACGTTTTCTCATTTGTTTGTTTAACAACTTTGGTTTATTAAGTTAGTGTCCAAACGTTTCAACCACCAATTGTAATATACAGTAGGTGTAATTTTTGTATCATCATTAGAGATGAATATCAATTTCGGCCATTATCTTATCTCTTTAGATCCCTGGATATATCTAAATTATATCTTTAAGATAAAAAGGAAGTATACCAAATCAACTTCTGGTATATACAAGCTGGTATTATTTACCATAGTTTTCTTTCTATGTTAGCTATCTTACTTTCCATCTTTTCAGGGATGGTTGAAATATCTTTTCCTGTTATATTAACTTATTCCTAGCTGTCTACTTCTTTATCTCTTCTAGTTATCTTACTATCTATCTATCCTAGCTATCTTATTATCTATCTATCCTTGCTATCTTATTATCTATCTTTTAAGGGATGGAGGAAACATTTATTCCTGGGATAGGCAAGCTGAAAGAGACATCAACACTTCAAATAATATTAAGGTAACAATTATTTATTATTTCTTAGAATTCATAATAAAATAAAGGGGAGTAGTAGCTTTTGCAAAATTACGTAAAGTTGTAAGTAAAAGTCCAGTCAAATGCGCATATTATGTCAAACTGTATTTAAATATGCGTTTAATTATACTATGCGTTTGGTCAACATTAAGAACAGTTAGACTTAATAATCGCATTTGACTGAAAGCTTGCTCACAATTTCACGGAATATTGTGAAATCTACTATTCCCTTATGTATGTAAACCTATCTACCTTATAGATATTCTTTATGACATTGGCCATTATTGTAATTGTACCCTACTAAATATAGCCTAAATTTACATAAATGTAGGTAGGAAGCTTTAATGAAATGTAAAAAGTAAAATAATAATTTAGATTGATGCTATTTTCCTTTGGGTATTTTTGTGAATTTTGATTGGTTGGTTCATTAAGTTGAGTGTTAGATGTTTCAACGACTAATTGTAATCTACAGAAGGGGTAACTTTGTGCATTACTATTGTGGATGTACATCAATTAGTCGGCCTTAGATCCCTGCTTTAATTAGTTAGGTAGGTATTTATTTTAATTTCTTATTTTTTAGAATCACAAGAGTTTCCGTCCTTTATCCACCACTGTAGCCACAACAACAGCTACTACAACTCCAAGCAGCTGTCAGCAGCAGCAACAGCTATCTCAGCAGCTGACAGCACAGCTGACACAACAGCTGACTAGCCCAGTGTATCCTGATAATAAAGGGACACTTCTTGATTTTATTTTCATGTTTTCTTTTGAATCACAATTTATAGTAGTTTTTTATACTTTTGATATTTAACGTTTATTGCTATAATATGTTGTAATACATCTTAAATAAGGGTTGGGCCCGGATATCAGGCAATTCAATCTATTATATTTTACAACAAATATTCCTGTTAACAAACAGTCATTAGCATTATTTCTCAAATTTTATGTTACTATATAGTTCATCAAATTAATTCCTTAGAAGTAGAATCAACTTAATACCTAGTTACTTAATTTTAAAGTTTTAACCGTTTTTATATTATAAAATACCATTTTATGTAGCATACTTTTTTGCTACTTCAATATTCTTAATTATTTATTTTCTCATTTTTTGAAATACGAAAATATTTTAGATAAAAATCCTCTAATTTTAAATAAAAATCCTCCATTTTGAAATGAAAATCAACGTGTGTCTGTTAAAACCAGTTTGTGATCCCTCTGTACAGCAGTCAAATACGGACAGTGATAAAGAGAACCAATCACAGTTGAGACAGCATTCAGACATCAGCCAATCACAGTTGAGACAGCATTCAGACAGCCAATCACAGATGAGGCAGCACGCGTCAACAGTTTTCAGTCAAACAGCCCATGATTCTCAAGGTAACATTATTATATTTCTCGTAACCCTTTGATTGAGCGACCCTTGTCATTAAGTTTTATCACAATAAATTAAGCCTTCCCCTATATTGATTTAAATTGAAAATAAGAGTAGAGGGGGTCGTTTTTCTTCGTGTGTTTATATTTTTTTCAGGTTAAGTTTTATTGGGTTCCATTTAGCCCTGCAGAGTTAGGGCACATCAGGTGTTGGAGTTACAGGGGGATAGGTTTCTGTGCTCGCTATGCACTTAAAGATAAAGTACTAATTTTTCTCACTTAAAAGTGCCACGCGCACGAAAACAATACTTTTTATGCCTTTTTAAAAAAAAGGCATCTAGTGTTCAATTTTTTCCACCAATTAAAAAAAAATTAAATACTCTCTCGTCATTTCTATGGCCTTATGCGCATCTTCTCTATATGGTCCGTCTGCCTGTCTGTCACTATGCAACAGTGAATAGTGCAGCTAGGAGTAGAGATACCTCCAATATAATAATACATTGTTTAGGATCTGGCAACTATGCAACAGTGAATGGTGCAGCTAGGAGTAGAGATACCTCCAATATAATAATACATTGTTTAGGATCTGGCAACTATGCAACTGTGAATGGTGCAGCTAGGAGTAGAGACACCTCCAATAATTCTTCAGGTAATGAATTTTTTATCAAAATGGAGGGAGGGGATAATGCATTGTAATTGATATTGACCCCTATAGTTTAAAAATAGCGTCCAAACATTAACACCAATGATTTAATGATGAATATTAATATGAGAAAATTACTTTATCTACCATTGTCACATCCCTTTAGATCCTTGATAATTATTAAAAAATGTAATTTTTTATTTTACATATAAAAATCCTGATCATATGAAATAGCTAAGAAAAGTTATATCCGTATAGATTAACAGGAAACATAATTGATATTGTAAAGAATATTATTTTCCAGGGATAAGACAATGACTGATAAATTTATATACATCTCTATTGATGGCACACAAAATTATCCCTTCTGTAGATTTAATTTAGTGGTTGAAACGTTTAAACACTCAACTTAATAAACTAAGCAATCAAAATTCATCAAGGTGTCCAAAGTTAACAATCCAACGAATAAGAAAACGTTACTATAAAACTTTGGGGACAAGTGTAATTAACAGCCCATTGTCCCCTCTCTCTCTGTATTGTAAAGAATATTGTTTTCTACATAGAAAATTGCTTATATTCATATTATTTTCATATTACACACAGCTTAAGAGTGTAAATAATCTATAAACAATATTTACATGAACTACGCACATAGTTGCCGAATATAGGGGAGGAAGGGGACATTGGACTGAAAATTATTATGGTACCCAAAGTGTAATAATCATTCACTCTCATAAGCTGAATTAAAACAATGGACAATGGGCTGTTTATTGCACTAGTCCCCAAAGTTTTATAACAATGTTTTCTTACTTGTTGGCTTAACGACTTTGGGGACTACAGTGAATTGTAATTAGTCTGTTATTTAGTTGAGAGTTCAAACGATTCAACCAATTATTTTACGCTACAGAATGGGTAATTTTGTTATCATCATTGAGGATGTACATCAATTTATTTATCGTCCATAGTCTTATCCCTTAATAGTTAATATCCCTGGATTTAAGTCCAACATTACCTCTAATAAGCTCGTTATTGCTGCGCTACTTATATCATTATCATCACTGATTATTGATGTATTAACATAGAATAAATTAATATACACGTAGAGGAGCATCAAGTTTTATATAATATTAGTTTTGGCAGCCCCTAGCACACAACTTTCCAGCTAGAGGAAAGATTGATTAGTCATGTTGAGACATCACTTCTGAGTAATAGAGTTATATTAGACTAGTTTAGATATAGGAAAATATTATTAAGTCATGTTGAGACATCACTTCTTAGTAATAGAGTTATATTAGACTAGTTTAGATATAGGAAAATATTATTAAGTCATGTTGAGACGTCACTTCTGAGTAATAGAGTTATATTAGACTAGTTTAGATATGGGAAAATATTATTAAGTCATGTTGAGACATCACTTCTGAGTAATAGAGTTATATTAGACTAGTTTAGATATAGGAAAATATTATTAAGTCATGTTGAGACATTACTTCTTTATAATAGAGTTATATTAGACTAGTTTAGATATAGGAAAATATTATTAAGTCATGTTGAGACATCACATATTTATAATAGAGTTATATTAGACTAGTTTAGATATAGGAAAATATTATTAAGTCATGATGAGACATTACTTCTTTATAATAGAGTTATATTAGACTAGTTTAGATATAGGAAAATATTATTAAGTCATGTTGAGACATCACTTATTTATAATAGAGTTATATTAGACTAGTTTAGATATAGGAAAATATTATTAAGTCATGTTGAGACATCTCTTCTTCATAATAGAGTTATATTAGACTAGTTTAGATATAGGAAAATATTATTAAGTCATGTTGAGACATCTCTTCTTTATAATAGAGTTTTATTAGACTAGTTTAGATTTGGGAAAATATTATTAAGTCATGTTTAGACATCACTTAGGATTTGTATTAGACTAGCATAATGATTTGAACAATTTAAATATAAAAATAAAAATTTGCCAATGCTTATTCCAAAAAATGGTCTAAATTCTAATCAGTCTTATGCACACAATATTTAATGTTATGGGTTCATAAGAAGTGACCTCTTTTCCCTCTCAGCTGAATAACAAACTTTTTTTCCTGATTTTTCTATTTGAATATTTTAAAACTGTTTATTTTTATGTAAATTACATTTTTATTCAGCACAATGAATGATTCTATAGAAGGGCAGCAAAAACTGATATTTAATCTTAAGTAAAAGATAAATAAACTTAGGACAATAAACAAATAAACTTGTATGATGTTATTAAGTAAATGTTATGTTTAATCGCCAATAATAAAGTTTATCTTATTAAGATAGACTTTCGGGAAGATTTATGCTTAACGTTCTTTTAGAGATTGACAGTCGAGCGGACAAAAAAAAACATAACTGGCCTAATCATAGATAAAATGCGCTAATAAAACGAAAAATTTCTACATGACTTTTTTTCAGTATTAAATGGTCGAGTGCGAACAAGTAATTCAGACCACCATCTCCAATTTAATGGCGGTAGACAGGTGAGAATACATCCTATTAATCTTTATAGTAGCTTTGATTTGTAATACTAATCATATTATATAAAGTAGTAAGGGTTTTTGTATGAAGCTTAAGATCTCAGTAAATACTGAACTGATTGGGTTTTGCTATTATAGGTAAACTTCACTCACATAGGTCCCGAAAAGATTTTTGGCAATTTAATTTTTAGGTGGGTCTTGCCCTTGGGATGGTATTAAGCAATTTTTTAGGCTCTTTGAGTCCCTAGATACTAGAGGAGTAGCCGCTAGTAATTATGAAAAGGATATATCTTTTGCTCTTTTAAAACTTATTAATGTATGTTTATAAATTGTCATTTACAGCTTTTCTTTTTGTAGTATTAAGTTTAACTTTTCCATAAAACAAAACTTGTATAAAAGGATAAAAAAGAAACAAGGATTTTAACATCCATAGTTAGTTATGCACAAAGATTCTCAATATGCACATTTCAAAGACAAAGATAAGGTTCCTGAAATAAAATAACATAATAGTTATTTTTCGCATTGTATTATAGACAGGTTTCTGTGGATAGTATATAGATAATTAAAAGATTGAAACAGTTTTTAGCCCCGATGGGTCGTAGTTTTAATCTAACAAAACTGTTGTTAATTTTATGATTTTTATTAGTATAATTTACTATTGTAGTACTATTTTTATTAATCCTTTTTTCCACAAGATTTTACATGTTATTTGTGGGTAGAATCTTTAATTTTGTGTCAATTAACAAACTCCTGCTTCGCCTAGTATTGGAACACACGAGGACCACATTCTGATTATATTCAGCAGCTCGGTGGTGGCAGCGGCCAGCAGCCGGGCTCAGCTGTCCAGCAGCCGTCACAGCCGCAGCAGCAGTTGGGCAGCAGCTATGGTCGCAGGAGTAGTACTGGACTAGAATCTAGTAGAATTTCTAATCAGGTAATAGCTGTGGTTCTTTGCAGGGATCTAAAGGGATAAGACAATGGCCGATAAATTGATGTAAATCCCCAATGCTGTTACACAAAATTATACCTTCTGTAGATTTTGATTAGTGGTTAAAACGTTTGGATTATCAACTAAATAAACCAACCAATCAAAATTATTATTAAAGTTTTTTTTATCTAAATCTATATCATATTAGCATTATTGTCTATATAATTCCGTGTGTTAAATAGAATCTTTCAATATAAGGATACCTTTTTTTTCTAATTCTTTGGTGACTAAAAAGACAAACACCACCCTCCTTACACTGAGATAAGTATTAGCATCTAAAACCTTGATTTCTGATTGAAATAATAGAAAACTAGTGCAATTTGTCAAATACAGTAATGGAAACTTAATTAAATATGTGTTTGTATATATACATATATGTGTGTGTGTGTGATAATGTTTTGATTATATATTTATCTTGTTTTATCTGTTCGTGGACATTATGCCACACGGAACTAAACAGATACAGATTAAAGTGTTAACATTAAACAGCTTAAAAGGGGGGGGGGGCGAAAGTGACACTTTTTGAAACCAAAACTAAAAGTCAAAGGAACTCAACTAAAAAAAGAGTTACAGGTCTGACATTTTGCATGGCAGTTGCTTTATAGGGGTACAATATGGAACTGTGAAAAAACGGCGGCGCAACCGCCGAAAACCACCGAGAAAAGGCAAAAAAATTCGGCGAGAAACGGCGGTTTTCGGCGGTTGCGCCGCCGTTTCTTCACAGTTCCATATTGTAACTCTATAAAGCAACTGCCATGCAAAATCTCAGACCTGTAACTCTTTTTTTAGTTGAGTTTCTTTGTTGACTTTTAGTTTTGGTTTCAAAAAGTGTCACTTTCGCCCCCCCCCCCCCTTTTAAGATGTTTAATGTTAACACTTTAATCTGTATCTGTTTAGTTCCGTGTGGCATAATGTCCACGACGCCCGCTACTTCGTTTTCTTTCAGTGATCTAAAAATAGTTTTTTTTTAAATCAATGAAAAATATTTCATTTTTGTATGAACACTTTTAGTGAAAGATTAAGTTGTCAACTTAAATAATAAATGCACGCATTTAGATAACACTGGTTGTAAGATAAATACTTTATCTTTATATAATCCTTATGTAAAAGTAAAAAAAATTCTCAACTGATATGGTTCTCCTTTTCAATGATTCATTTCATAAGTCCAGGGAAAGTTTGAAAACAATTTTAGGGTAGGGTACCTTAACTCGACCAAGAAAAATCGCCCATACAAAAAATACCCCCCCCCCCCCCAAAAAAAAAAAAGAATTTAAAACATTTTATTTTAAAACTAATATTTTAAATTTTAAAAATAATTTTGGAATATAATGACCAAAGGACTAAAACCATCTATTTTTAAAAACCATTTTTGATGATATTTTATATTTTTAGGATATTCCCGTGAACCGAATCTCTCAGTCGCTTGAGTTATCTAGTCGGATACAGTCATCTGTTATTGGCGGAGGTGGAGGAGGGGCTAACAACCAACAGACAACCAACCAGTCACAACAGGAACAGAACCGTACAGGTACAAAATATATGAATCTTTAATGGCCTAAAACCTGCCCAGAACATTTTAATATAAAAGTCAGGGAGGGAGGGGACATTTGTCTATAGCTTAAACTAGTTCCCAATTTTATAGATACTTATCTTGGTTGGGTATTAAATTTTGATTGGCTGTTCGATATCCAACGAATGTTTAAAAAAAAAATTGGATACAAGTATAATTTAGAGTCCGATGTCCTCTCATTTCCTGGATACCTTGTAGTTTTTAAAGAAAACTAACATCATACCTAAACAAAATTATTTCTTTTATAGATCAAAACTATTGGTTAAAAGGTTAAACAATGATATTATTAACAACAATTTTTTTAAATCCAACGTTGAATCTTTTGGTTACCAGTCTTAATTTTTCAACCCTTTACACATGTCTATTATTACTAGGTGAACTAGTCGGGAATGGTATACGGCCCCCACGAAGTGTGGGTGGGACACCTGGGGTTGTGGCTGGTGGCCTGGTCGGGACAACTAGTGCAGATGCCGCTAATTTGTCCTCACTCTCGGCTTCAGAATCTTTACAAGGTATATTTATATTTTTTATTAGAATGGCTAATCTCACAGGAATCTCCGGTTTTATTTGTCGCACTGTTTTATAGACAGCTTTCTGCGGATGTTAAAAAGAAAAAATATTAGATTAAAACCAGTTTTGTTGGCTCCTCAGGGGGTTATAATCCAGCGGAAATAATTTAAACATTTCAAATAAAGAAAAGGTGTAGGTAGATTCCTTATGGCTCTAAATCTTTTTTGAATCAATATGCTTAAAAGTCATTTTAAAATTAAAATTGCTTTTATATGATTTTCTTCTTTTTTTGCTGATCAGGCAAATTGATAACAACAATTCTACTTGTTTTTATTAAATCTTGTTATATTTTAGTTTACAAATTTTTGTAGTGCTTTTAAGTTATATGAGTGTTTTTTAATTTTTATTTGTTATCTATCTTGCTTAGCAGCCTTCAATAAAAATAATATCTAGAATGTAAAGTAGTAAGGTTTTTTTCTTACTGTTAAAATCTCGCCAATCACTGAACGAATTGAGATCTCCTTTTCACGAAAGATTTATATAGAACCCGGGCAGGTTTTAATCTAGTCGCTATTATTTCTATTAAATACAGCAATGTACCGACCATTTCCTTATGTCTTACACAATTAGATAACTATTACATAATTTATTTTCAATCCACGTTTTTTGTTCTTCAATGTGAAATTCGCAAATCTTCTTTATCCTAACTAAGTCAAACAAACTTTTCTCTACTTTTCTCTCTCTCTCTCTCTTTTCCTCTTTCTTTCTCTCTCTCTTCTCTCTCTCTCTCCATCTCTCGCTCTCTCTCTCTTTACTCTCTCCTTTTTTGTTTCTCCTACTTATTTGTAAATCGCATTATCTTGTAGCATAGAAAACCAGGGAGGGAGGGGACATTGGGCTGCTTATTACACTAGTCCCCAAAGTTTTATAAAAGCGTTTTCTTATTTGTTTGCTCAACAACTTAGGAGACTTTTATTAAATTTTGATTGGTTGGTTTATTAAGTTAAGTGTCCACTCGTTTCAAACACCAATTGTAATCTACATAAGGGGTAATTTTGTGTAGCATCTTTGGGAATGTACCTCAATTTATCGGCCATTGTCTTATCCCTTTACATCTCAGATAGAAAACACGAGAGGTGTCCATACGATTCAATAAAAATAAAACATTAAAGAGCAAGCATGCTTCTTATGATTGCTAATGAAAGGAACATCACTCAAATTAAAACATTATTTTATTCTTATACTGATGTCTTTCCGATTTAAAAAATTGATGATTTTGGGCTAACAAATGTTTTTCTATGGATTAGAAAAAAGCCTTAAACTATAACAAGACCAATATAAAGCTTTCCGAAGAGAATTAGGTTGGTTCAGTAGATACTGAGATCTTGGCGTAAAAACAAAAAAAAACTTACTACTATATATGATAGGATATATTGGGCAGGATTTTTTTTAATGCCAGTGTCCCATCCATCCCTGTGTTATAAGATAGTGGTGCCTTAAAACTATTTATACAACAGTGACCTCTCTTTCCCTAGATTGTAAGTTAGTGGTGCCTAAAACTATTTGTACACCAGTGACCTCTCTCTCCCTGGTTTGTAAGATAGTGGTGCCTAAAACTATTTGTACACCAGTGGCCTATCCCTTCCTGGTTTGGAAGATAGTGGTGCCTAAAACTATTTGTACACCAGTTGCCTATCCATCCCTGTGTTATAAGATAGTGGTGCCTTAAAACTATTTATACAACAGTGACCTCTCTTTCCCTAGATTGTAAGATAGTGGTGCCTAAAACTATTTGTACACCAGTGGCCTATCCCTTCCTGGTTTGGAAGATAGTGGTGCCTAAAACTATTTGTACACCAGTTGCCTATCCATCCCTGTGTTATAAGATAGTGGTGCCTTAAAACTATTTATACAACAGTGACCTCTCTTTCCCTAGATTGTAAGTTAGTGGTGCCTAAAACTATTTGTACACCAGTGACCTCTCTCTCCCTGGTTTGTAAGATAGTGGTGTCTAAAACTATTTGTACACCAGTTGCCTATCCATCCCTGTGTTATAAGTTAGTGGTGCCTAAAACTATTTGTACACCAGTGACCTCTCTTTCCCTAGATTGTAAGATAGTGGTGCCTAAAACTATTTGTACACCAGTGGCCTATCCCTTCCTGGTTTGGAAGATAGTGGTGCCTAAAACTATTTGTACACCAGTTGCCTATCCATCCCTGTGTTATAAGATAGTGGTGCCTTAAAACTATTTATACAACAGTGACCTCTCTTTCCCTAGATTGTAAGTTAGTGGTGCCTAAAACTATTTGTACACCAGTGACCTCTCTCTCCCTGGTTTGTAAGATAGTGGTGTCTAAAACTATTTGTACACCAGTTGCCTATCCATCCCTGTGTTATAAGTTAGTGGTGCCTAAAACTATTTGTACACCAGTTGCCTATCCATCCCTGTGTTATAAGATAGTGGTGCCTTAAAACTATTTATACAACAGTGACCTCTCTTTCCCTAGATTGTAAGTTAGTGGTGCCTAAAACTATTTGTACACCAGTGACCTCTCTCTCCCTGGTTTGTAAGATAGTGGTGTCTAAAACTGTTGCAAAAGTTGTAAGATGAATGATGAAGAATGAGAAACACAGATTTGTGTCCATGCAAAATTGATAATATTATCCCTCCCAAAATAGCATATTATAAACCCAAATTTTTTTTAAATGGATGTGTTAAGGGTCCAGATAGAGAGGGGGGGGGGAATTGGCTTTTTATTACAATAGTCCCCAAAGTATATTAACGTTTTCTTATTCGATGGCCTAACAACTTTTGGGACTTTAGTGAATTTCGATTGGTTGGCTCATTAGGTTGAGTGTTCAAATGTTTTAACCACTTATTAAAATCTACAAAAGGGGTAACTTTGAGTATCATCATTTAGGATGTTTATCAATTCATCGACCATTGTCTTATCCCTTTAGATCCCTGCCAATTTTGTACTTGATATTGCTGTTTTTTGTTGTTATGTTTTAACGCCAAAATGGTTCCATTAAAAAGTAATGATGTGCACTTTAAGAGTGAACTAAGTTTATAACATCTAACAACAGTTAGATAATGGATAAAAACAATGCTCTCAAGGGGCCACAATTTTATTTTTGCATAATTTTGGAAAAGGAAAAAATAGGCCAGAAAATATTAAGGGTGGCGGGATTTACTTAGAGATCCCGTAAAACCAAGTATTTAGTATCTTTGAAAACATCCTAGAAAGCTAAGAATTAATTTTTTAACTTCCTATTCAAATAGGTATTGAGGAGCTAACTTAAAATATGAAAAATCGTATGTTAACCGTTGAATATTATAATATAATGCTATTTATTTAAATTTTTATCCAATTTTTAACTTCAAACACATTAGATTAAAATGTGAACAGAAGGATGTAAAAATGGATTTTCCTGTTCTATCCTGGTGTCAATTTATTAAACAACGTATGCTCTTCATACATAGTTATATTGTATCAGAACATGATTGTCCTTGTTATTTTCAGTATTATATCTATCTATCTTAGTTTTTATCAAAATATCCATCTATTTTATCTATTAGTAATCACTCATTCTCCAGGTTTCTAGCTCGCTATCTATCTTTGTATCTTACTTTCTATCTTGCTAACTATCAATCTATCTAGGTTTCTGTATCCCAGATCCATTTCCAGGTTTCTAGCTGACTATCTTTCTGTATATCTTATTTTCTATCTTGTTAACTATCTATATATCCAGGTCTTATGTATCCCAGACTAAGTGAGCCCGCAGTCTATCTAGCTGACTATCTATTTTTCTATCTAGCTATCTATCTTATTCATTATCTACCTATCTAGGTCTGTGTATCCCAGAGCCAGTAAGCTTACAATTGCAAGGTTTCTAGCTTACTATCTATCTTAATATCTTACTTTCTATCTTGTTAACTATCTATATATCCAGGTCTTATGTATCCCAAAGCCATTAAGCCCACAGTTGTAAGGTTTCTAGCTGACTATCTATCTTTCTATCTTGCTATCTATCTATCTAACTAGGTCTCAGTATTCCATAGTTAGTAAGCCCGCAGATACCAGGATCACAGCTGGCTATCTATCTTTCTATCTTGCTAACTATCTATCTATCTAGGTCTCAGTATTCCATAGTTAGTAAGCCCGCAGATACCAGGATCACAGCTGGCTATCTATCTTTCTATCTTGCTAACTATCTATCTATCTAGGTCTATGTATCCCCGAGCCAGTAAGCCCGCAGTCGCCAGGATCGCAGCTGGCCAAATCTTCGTCATCTCCCCCGAGATCAGCTGTTCAAGCCGCCATCAAAGATATCAGAAAGGTAATAGTTATTTATCGCTTCGTATTATAAACAGCTTTCCGCAGATATAAAAATGTACAAGTCGCAGGCAAAAAAAAACTGGCTTTGATCTTATGATTGTACATTTTTATATTCTTAGAAAACTGGATAGGTATAATACGATGCTAGACATATTTTTTTTGTCATGCAAAGATATATTTAAATTAAGGATTCGTGATTTTTTATCATTCGCTTTTTTTTAATGGGTGTTGTCATTCTTATTCTGTAAGAGCAATTAAATAAACAAGTACTGTTCCATTAATAAGAGACCTAACATATGTATTTTTAATATTTCCGTTACCAACTTACTTTTTCAGTAATTCAAATCGTTCAAGAAAAGTTTAAATTAGAGTGGTTGCGCTAATAACAAAAAGTATTTGTTTAATTATTCCTACCTTCTTTGTATAAAAAAGAAATATGTAAAAGTTTGTGAAAAAGAAAAGTGGGGTCTGGTAAGTTATAAAATCCTCAGACTTCCACAGATACTTGGAAACTTGTAATTTCTTAGAAAAATGCTCCACTAATATCTTATAGGACGAAACTTTTAATTCCACAGAATTTTTAAACATTTAATGCAGTTCGCAGTTGAGATTCTTTTTAAAAAGTTGCTAGTTATAATTATTTTGTTAACCACTTAAGTTATCTTTTGGGTCAGGGATCTAAAAGGATAAGACAATGGCCGATAAATTAATGTAATCTCCAATGAATAATAATAATACACGAAATTACCCCTCATGTAGATTACTATTAGTGGTTGAAATGTTTGGAAACTCAACTTTATGAACCAACCAATTAAAATTCAATAAAAGTCCACAAAGTTGTTAAACCAACAAATAAGAAACGTGATTATTTGGGGACTAGTGTAATAAACAGCCCAATGTCTCCTCACTCCATTGAATTTATCGCTCAATGTCTTTTCCCTGCTGTTCTAATTTGAAATCCTTTGTAATTGTTAACTTCATTTACCCAAGGCAATCCAGTCCACGAAGACGCTGGAGGGACCCGGGGGATGCCAGAGTCTACATCCAGATCCATGGGTGCCCAGACCCCCTCCCCGCCAGCATTCTGACTCCCCAGGGGGCTCCCCCACACCTCCGGTGGCCAGTTCGCCGGTACCTCCCCCTTCTTCAAACATAAAGGTACAAAATGGATATATTGATTTTTTTAAATTAAAGAAATATAAATCTAAAATTTTGAAAATGTTATTACAATAGGACAATAGGACGATTCTAACTTGCTTAAATTATCAATCAGAAATATCCGTTGAATTGAAGTTTCAAAGCTTCTCTTTAAATGATAATTGTTACTCTTTAAATTCTAAGTATTGCTTTAAAACCGATTAATATCTACTAGATTAGAACCGGTTTTGAGCTTTACTGAAATATCCTTTATTTTGAGGCCAATATAAGCTATTTTCCACGAAAAATCATACAATTGATACCAGTTTTGTAGGCACTGGCCTTCGGCCCTTAAGGGTCAACAAAAATGGAAATAATCTTCATATAATAATTTTTCATATTACTTTCTGCGGAAAGCTGTCTATTAACATGTCTTTTGTAGGAGGAAAGTGAGATAGAAGAAGAGGAGGAAGAGGAAGAAATTCCGGAGGAGAGAGTTCCTACACCTGATAATATCAAGCAGGAGGAGGAGCTAGATACAGATCAGGTATAGTATACACAGAGAGTTCCTACACCTGATAATATCAAGCAGGAGGAGGAGCTAGATACAGATCAGGTATAGTATACAACAGAGAGAGTTCCTACACCTGATAATATCAAGCAGGAGGAGGAGCTAGATACAGATCAGGTATAGTATATAGAGAGTTCCTACACCTGATAATATCAAGCAGGAGGAGGAGCTAGATACAGATCAGGTATAGTATACACAGAGAGTTCCTACACTTGATAATATCAAGCAGGAGGAGGAGCTAGATACAGATCAGGTATAGTATACACAGAGAGTTCCTACACCTGATAATATCAAGCAGGAGGAGGAGCTAGATACAGATCAGGTATAGTATACAACAGAGAGAGTTCCTACACCTGATAATATCAAGCAGGAGGAGGAGCTAGATACAGATCAGGTATAGTATATAGAGAGTTCCTACACCTGATAATATCAAGCAGGAGGAGGAGCTAGATACAGATCAGGTATAGTATACACAGAGAGTTCCTACACCTGATAATATCAAGCAGGAGGAGGAGCTAGATACAGATCAGGTATAGTATACACAGAGAGAGTTCCTACACCTGATAATATCAAGCAGCAGGAGGAGCTAGATACAGATCAGGTATAGTATACACAGAGAGAGTTCCTACACCTGATAATATCAAGCAGCAGGAGGAGCTAGATACAGATCAGGTATAGTATATACAGTGAGTTCTACACAGGATAATATTAAGCAGGAGGAGGAGCTAGATACAGATCAGGTATAGTATAAAGAGAGAGTTCCTACACAGGATAATATCAAGCAGGAGGAGGAGTTAGATACAGATCAGGTATAATTTGTAGCGAAGCTGTCCCACTCTTAGATTAACAAACACAGTAGGTTTTAAGTGCATTCAACAACAGTCTAACAAATACTGTAGAACATGATAATATACAGCTTTAAAGATAAATTACAGGGCAATTAAGTAGTCTCCTCTTCCAACTAGGATTGGGGGCTGGTCTACAGTCCTGCATAACCCATTAATTAAGTTAGGATGGGTTAAGCAGGATAACTTGACAGATTCCTAACTAGATATTTAAGATCCTGATTTTCATTGGAATACTTGGTTTATTTAACTTCATGTTAGTCTAAATGTCTATGAGGAGAAATGATAACTAGAAAAAGGCAGGGAACAAATGAGGATTAATACAGGAGATAGGGAGTTGACATTGGATTGTAAATTGTGCTGGTCCTCAAAGATTAATGATCGTGTTTTTTTATTCGTTGGCTTCAAATTTTTCACCAATTTTGGTGTACAGAAGGAGCAATGATTTGGGATGTTTATCAGCTTTTTGTCCATTGTCTTATCCCTTGAGATCCCTGTGTGTAATGCCAATAAATGGAGTCTCTCTCCCCGTAATCCCCTGCTTAATATGTTAGCTGTGTGCCCGGTTAATGGGTAATAAACCTGAAATATTTGGAAAGGAAACTTTTTGATTTGTGTTCAATGTTTCCAAACACACACACACACAACCTTTTGGCGGTTTCTGAATCATGATTTTTAAAGTTTCACAGCTGCATTTTGGGTTGGGAAACTATTAAACTCAACTGTGATGTTAATGTGGATGATAATAAAAGAAACCACCCTCAGTTGGATGGTTACAATTTTAGATTGGGGAATTAGAGAGGAATGAGCAGGCAAATATATTACACTGATAAACTTTTTATCTAAAATATCATAAATCTAAATAATATCATTTTAAATCATATACCTAACAATGATAATAATAACCAATAATTAATTAAAATTACAAAAAACATGTTTTCTATATCCGTAGAGAAATTGTAAAAATTTAAATTTCTTTTGAACGAATTTTTACTAAAAAATTCAATTCATGAATTTAAATCATATTTTAAATACCTATCTTATCAAATATTTTTTGTAAATCTTTGAAAATAAAATAAAAATTCCATAAAATAATATATTTATGTAGATTGATATAAATTCCAGGGAGGGAGGAGACAATGGGCTGTTTATTACACTAGTCCCCAAAGTTTTATATTACGTTTGCCTATTCGTTGCATTATCAACTTTGGGGACTTTGATTGAATTTTGATTGATTGGTTCATAAAGTTGCGTGTCCAAACGTTTCAACCACTAATTGTAATCTACAGAAGGGGTAAATTTGTGTATCATTTTATCAGCCATTATCTTATCCCTTTAGATCCTTGTATAAATTCCATTATTCTTTTTTCTGTGTCTGAGCTGAGCGCTTAGGATTTATAGATTTTCAATACAATTCCTCAATTCTATGTGAAGTCAGATTAAATATTCAACATTTTGAATACTTCTGACGGAAACAGATACAAACTTATTAATTTCTTTTCTCTTTTTTGTTGGTTTTGAATTTAGATTTAGGATTTTGTTTCTCTGTATTGTATTAAAAATGCATTTGAAATAAAATAAATGTTCAAGATATTTTATGTGGGAAAATTGCACAAAAATCTAAATAAGTTTTAATATTTCATACAATTTTGTATATCTTGTGTTAATTTATGTATACAAAGATTTTTATTAAATACCCAGATAAATTATGTACAATATTCTTTTTGACCTTAATAGGTATAAAATATTATATTTCTGGCATGTTTTTAATCTTCCATAAAATTAACACCCCAGTTTTCTTTGTACACCTCCTTTCTGAATTAGTTTGTGGTGGGTCCTCCTAAACTTTGATTAATTCCATAGTTTTGAAACAATTTTACATGGCAAAGTTTTCATATTTATACTTTTTTTCACGCTTTACTGCTTTGCACACTGCATAACTACCCATGACCTGACCAATAGATAAATTATAATAGATTTTTATTTATTATTAAATAATAAAATTTCAAAAAATTACAAAAATTAAAATAAATTAATAAATAAAACTAAGAATTAAGCTGTATGAGACATGAGATTTTGATAATAAAACTTACCAAACTTAGAGACAGAGTCAAAAATCTTTTAACAATTCCAAGAATATTCTTGATGATTGCTATATATATTTAATACGTCTGTGATACCTCTAATGGTTGAACTCAGGTTGACTGTTGTGTGCCTGAATAATAATAAAAGAAAAGTTCTCACCAATCTTTCATTCTTCTTCTCTCTGTTGTGTTGTTGTGTTCAGCTCAAGAATATTTTGATTTCTGCATGAAAAGAAAATGTTTAGGTAGTGCATCTCCTGGCTGTGTGTTAAGTTGATGCGTTTTTTTCTACTGCTATTGTTCTGAAAGCATAGCTGATATTAAACTTTTGTATGGTGGATTGATGCTAAGCTTTAAAAAAAATATTAATCCTTTAATAATTCTTCAAATTTATGGACATATTCTAAATTTTATAAAGTAATTTTGTGATCTTCTTTTAATAAGAGTAAAAACTATCCAATTCAATTCTTCAAACAAAATGAAAGCAAATGGGGGGTAGAGATATTTCTCTGTTCCGCCCTGGAATGAAAGAGATAACTAGCTTAGTAAGCTTCCCTAAAAAGTAGTACAAAATTAGTTTATGTATTAGTTGTACGTCCAGACAAAACACATCTTGTTTTTACAGATATGATGTAAAGTTTTTCTTAAATCTGAAATAAGCTTTAAGTCCTAATAAGCTTTATTTTTCCTATTTGTTGACAACCATGGTTTGTTATATTTTTGATTGATCAGCAAGTAAATTAGCAAATTAGGGAAAGTTTGTTCTGTTGATTATGGTGCTGCATACACTTATGGATATTGTACTCTAATGTATTATATGTTTTATCAGAGGCTACGCCCCTAGAGGCCTCTGGGTACTTTCAAGGGAAAGGTTGTGGTGAAGTCTACCCTCAACTTTTAATATAGGTTTTTAAAAGTAAAAAAATAGTAGGATATTTTTTTCAGGGGTGATGTTTTTGGAAGGGTGGAGGAATCCTCCTCCAAAAATTTACCATCCTTCTCTGAACCTATAAGGAGAACCATATGAGTTCAGTGGTTAATAAGATCTTTCTCTACACATAGACAGATAGACATTCTGTTACTTCTATATTATGTGCAAAACAGACAATTTTACCTTACATAAAATAATATTTTTATGCATTATTTTATTACATACTTTCATGGGATAAATCATGTAAGATCATTATATCATGTTTTCAATAAATAATGCATAGTTTCATTTATTTGTAGCAAAACCTCTCTCCACTTTTTGTTAGTTTTTTATTGTCTCAATTCTCCTTAGCTTTCTACTTCTGCCAAATTTTCATGTTCTGTAATAAAGTGAAACTCGCAGCGGGCTTCAAAATCGATTCTTCCCTTTACCCAATTCTCTCCTTTCCTACTGGATGAACAAACTGACAAAATAAGGGGTGTTCCATGTAAGCAACCTAAATTGACAATTTTTCCCCTGTCATAATATCCCTTTACATTCTACATCTGTTTCCTAATTAAATTTATAAGTTATATTTCACTCTTGCTGTATTTTATAACATAAAATTCTGCTGAAATTCACACAAAAAAAACAGGGATCTAAAGGGATAAGACAATGGCCGATAAAGTTGTGTACATCCCCGATAGTTTTACACAAAAGTATCCCTTCTGTAGATTACAATTCATGGTTGAAACGTTTAAACACTCAACATAATTAATTAACAAATCAAAATTCAATAAAAGTCTCCCAAGTTGTTAAGCCAATGAATAAGAACACAAAACACACAAAAAATCCTACATAATACTTTCAAGTGTCTGTGTTTCCTTGAGACAGAAAGTATTGTTGAGTGCTTTTTATCCTCCTTCAACAGTAAGATCAAAATTTACTCTATAGAATAGTAGACATACTTATAAGATAGTTTTAGGTTAAATTGTTTTATTTTTTAAATTCCATAATTAACCCATTTTAAAGAGCGTCATATTTTTCACAATATTCTGTAAAATTGGGTGCAAGCTTCCAGTCAAATGTGCTTTTTATGTCAAACTGTTCTTAATTATGCGTAAAAAATTACTCTCTTTTTAAAAATAAATATCTTATTTCAGTTTGTTTTCTAAAATCTATTTAACTTGTGGCCATATTTCATGATTTTATGATGAGTTATGGAACTTAGTTTCTTTACCTTTTCTGAAATCCAACCTGTTTTATTCCTCGGCTTAGAATCTCCATAATGTTGACTTCCTTTAAAAAGCATAGAAAGATGGAAAAATTATTATTTAAATAATAAAATAGACAACTAGGTAGTAAGTCAGACAGAAAGTATGGATAAGTGGGTATTATCTCACTTGATGCTAAGTCCAGACTCTTCAGGGATCTAAAGGGATAAGACAATGGCCGATAAATTAATGTACAGCCTCAATTACCCCTTCTGCAAATTATAATATTAATAGTTGAAACGTTTGGACACTTAACTTTATAACCCAACCAATCAAAATTCAGAAAAAGTCCCTAAAGTTGTTAAGCCAACGAAAAAGACAACATTATATAAAACTTTGGGACGAGTGTAATACACAGCCCAATGTCCCCTCCCTCCCTGAGACACTCCTTGTTCCCACTACCAGTTTTAGTCTCTCCTAGTCTTAACAAGAATTAACAAACTTTTGGACATTAAGTTGGGCTACAAAAAGTCTGGTAAACTGTTTTTTATTAATCGTCGTCGTCGTCGTGGCGTTCTACTCCTTAGAGTACTGCCTCTCCGCCCGTGCACGTGTCCTGGTGTCTGGCTAAATTCCTTTTTGAGACCTCTAGGTTGCAATTCTGACAAATTGTTCTGGCTCCTTTAAATCTTCTGATTGTATTTTCCTGTATTTCTTCTCCTCCTCTGTTGCATGTTTTCCTATGTCTTGAAAAATTACTGCTAGTTACTTCTTTGTTACAAGAAATGCACTTTTTAAACCCTGGCCTTGTTGGAGCTGTTTCACAGGCTCCCATGTGGTTTTTCCGTGCCCCTTCTGATTTAAAAACTTCTCCACATGTGTCACATGAGAATTTCTTTTTGTTCTTGGATTCTTCATGTGTTCTTTTTCTATGGTTTGTCAACCCTGCTTTGCTTTTACATATCTTGCCACAGATTTCACATTCTAGGCTCTCTTCTTCTCTTCTGATGTTGTTTCTTTCTCCTCTTTCTTCAGTAGAATTCTTTCCACCTTTCTTTTCCCATTCCTCTAGATGTTCGGTTCTTTCTCTCACTGTGGCTTTCCATTCTTTCCTGTCTTTACATAAGTTTCCAATCCTTGTGTGGTCTAAACCAGCCTCTTTGATAAGTCTTCTCCAGTAAAGAACAGTTTTACGTTTCTTACCTGGAACTTTTGGCCAGCTCTCCAGCTCTTTCATCCATCCAAGGCATACAGCTTTTGTTAACCTATCGTCATCCATTCGGATAACATGGCCTATTCTTTCAAGGACTCTCTTCTCTATCTTTACTCTAATGGATTTTACCTCAAGCTCATTTCTAATATCTTGCATATTAACACCTCGCTGCTGCATCTCCATTAGGGGTGGTTGATTTTTTCTGCTCCAGATGTATCTCAGTGACTTGTCCATGAATTGCTGTATCCTTTTTATCTCGCCCTTCTGCCATGATCTTGCTTGACAGTCAAAGAGAGCCGTGCTCTCCACACATGCTTGTACTATTCTGCTCTGCATTTTCTTTGTCAGCTTTGATTTCTTCAATCTGTTCTTCACTAATCTCCATGCATTTCCTGCTCTTTTCAATCTTTGGTTTACATCTTCTTTGGGTCCCAGCCATGTTCCAAGCATTCTGATGTTTCCACTTTCTTCTGTTCCAAACACAACTTCTTCTTCTTTATCCTCATTGTTCCTTTCCTCGAATTTAGCCATAGCTTCTTTTGTTATTCTAACTCCTCTTTCTAGTTCTTTACGTTTGCCGGCCACAGAAGTATCATCAGCAAATAAGCAATTACTTACTTTGACTGTGACAGCTTCAGAGTTCTTCTTTTCCCATCTACCTTCACTTGGAAAGGCATCTCCTGGAACCCAATTCATCTCAATCCCTACAGTTAGGTCATCATTCATAGCTGCTACTTTGCGGTCTTCATTTGCCATTCTCATAGATGCTTGGTGGTAGATGTTAAAAAGGGGGGGTGATGAAGGGCAGCCCTCTCTTAGCCCCCTTTCCGGGACCCAAGGTTCACTGTCCCCCTCCTTACCCCTCACTCTGTAGATGGTAGCTTCATGAAGATCTTTCAAGACCCTCAAGCATCTCTCTCCCATTCCATATCTTTCTAAAATACCCCAGAGAGCAGGTTTATTCACTCTTGGGTATGCTTTTCTAAGATCAAGTAGTCTGGCAACATATTCATCATCTCTTTCTAATACCTCTCCAGCGGCCTCCATTCTCTTCCTTAGATCTGCAGTATCTTCCTGGATTCTCACCATTATTTGGGTTGAATCTGCTGTTGATCTTCCAGTCCTGAATCCTGATTGTTCATCATCAAGTAGTTCCATCATCTCCGCCCATCTTCTCAGCCTGTCAGCTAGAATCCTGGCTAAGATTCTGCTCCCCATTGCCAAAAGACAGACACCTCTATAATTATTAGGGTTATTCCTGTCTCCTTTCTTAAACAGGGGGATGACTATTCCAATCTTTAGACTCTCCTCCCACTTGTCAGCTCCGTTCTCAAACATGAACTGAACCATCTCAATTATCTTGTTGGTAATCTCTGGGCCAGCTTTCATCAGGTAACATAGCCTAACGCCATCATCACCAGGAGATGAGTCTTTCATCTTCTTCATCTGTTCTAATATTTCTTCTCTTCCAGGTGTTGACTCTAGTATATCTTTCCATTGGTTTGCCTTGTCTGTGCCTCTAAGATCTTTAACTCTATTTACTGTCTCCTCTATTTCCTCAGGTGTGTTTTCAAACCTCACTTCAGAGACTTTCTTGAAGTGTTCTCTAAATTGGCTGGTATCTATGTTGGTTGTGTTTGTTTCCTTCTTGATGTCTCTTGTTCCAAGCTTTTTTAGAGTTTTGTACATTCTACCTGAATCTCCTCTCTCTCCTGCCTCCTTACATTCATTCAAGATGTTTTGCCACCATTCCTCTTCCCATTCTCTTGTCTTTCTTTTTAGGTCTTTTCTTGCTTCTTTGAGTTCATTCCTGCTTTCAGCTACATCTTCATTCTCATTGATGTCATCATTTCCTGCATTTTGTAGCGCGTTGTTTCTCCTTGTTATGGCTCCGTTTATATATGATAGATCTTCATCTTCATCATCTGCATAATCAAAAAAAATTGAGGATCTGCATTTGCTGTTTTTTATTAATAATCTTGACAAATATATAATTACTAGCGGCTTTGCCCCTAGCCTCTAGGGGCTTTGCCCCAAGAGGTAATTAAAAAAATGTAGTACACTTAATGGATCTTCATCATTTGCATCATCAAAAAAAAATTTGAGGATCTGCATATTCATGATCTCCATTATCAAAAAAATAAAATGAGGGGGAATTTTTTTATATTTGGGGGGGTTGGGGGTGTCCCACGCCCCAAGAAAATAGCCTAAAACCACCACAGGACCAGTAAGTATAATCCCTGAAGAGTAGAATCCGATCGGTTTAGTGGTTACCGACATCTTAAGGGACAGACGGACAGACATCAAGCTACTTTGTATTATAGATTGAAAAAAAATTACAAACAATAAAAATTGTTTATGTATGTTTTTATATGATATAAAACAAGGAAAAATATTCTTTTTCCTTAATATTTTATCTAATAGTTTTGTCTCAGACATTTCTTAAGTATTTTTCTATTTATAAAGTTAAGTGTCCTTTAAAACTAACGTTTAAAAGTATTTTAATAAGTAATGAATTGTATCTCAGTAACTTTTTCAAGATTAATAGATAGATAGATTATAGCTTTTTTGAGTAGGTTTAACATATGACGTTAGTTTTCTTATACAGGTATTTTTATGGTTAAAAATTAAGTTACAACCCCAATAATGAATAATCAAATTACCCTTCTTGTAGATTAAAATTTGTAGTTGAAAATTTTGGACACTGCTTTTTGGAACCATCCATTAAAGTTATATAAAGAGAACCCAATTTTTTTAATCCAACGAATAAAAGAAATTGTATAATTTACAGTCCAATGTCCCCTCCTTTCCTGAATCTTATGTTAAGGAAATGTGACCCCTTGAGTATGATATAATCGATAAATTCCCAATATTTGTTGATGTTATTAATTCAGCAGAGGGTCAAATCAGTTATTATCTATCTATGCATATCAAATCAGTTCTTATCTATCTATCCACATAAATAAAGTATAGAGAAGATATTTGACTGTAAATTTTACTGTTTTATACAACTTTTCATCTGGTAAATTATACAGATATCCAAAATTTTATTGGCCTAAAAACATTTGGTAAATCTTTTGGTAAATCTTGATTGGATAGTACAAACTATCAGATTTCCATCTTTCCGCCAATAATTTTGATATAGAAGGGGAAACTTTGTTTATTATAGTTGGGGGTATATCAATTTTTCGTTTATTGTCTTATTCCCAAAGATCCCTAGAGAATACTTGAAAAAATAATTGATGTTGTATTTTTTTTCAGGAAACTGACAGATTACTTGGACAACAGTATACGGACTCTGATTCTGGTTATTACAATAAGGTAAACTTAGTTTTTTTTGTAATTTAATAAAAAACTATGGAATTGCTTATTATTTTTGTTTAGTTTTTTACTATTACTATCATGACGTATAGTAGGTATAGCCAATTTTTAAAGTTCAGTAAAATTGTATACTACAAAGTAATAATATGAAGGAATCTACTCCAAAACTCATAGACCCTTTCTTTTTTAAAAGGCTTATTTTTGTCACATTTTTCTATAAAAAGTTGAAGGTCTTTGGGTTTTGAAATTCATTCTTACTTTTTTTTCAGTGTAATTTTTTACTGACCCTTAAAATGGCTCTACCTAATGTATAGATTTAGTTGTCTAATGTTAACTTTACAAAGGAATTCATTCAGTTCTTTTTATTTGTCTGTCATTATATGTTGTTTTGATAAGGTTTGTAATTGTTCCTTTCCTATACTGTTTATTGAATACAAGAATAACAATGTGCATAAGTAGAATGCACAAAATTATAAAGTGCAACGAGTAAATCCCATTTTCCCATCAATGAATTATAATATACTTCACAGATTAATTGACAGATAATTAATCATTGGTGTATGGTTATTGTTCATAAGGAATCTTCAAAGAAATATAATCGTCAGTCTTTTTTAATCAAGCTATTCATATTTAATTTTGAAAATACAAAGAGAATTACATTTCAGGGAGGGAGGGGACGTTAGACTGTAAATTACACTAGTACCCAAAGATTTTTAAACTAGATTGTCCTATTCCTATAAATAAATTAATTGTATTGGATGGTTCCAAACTAGTCAACCAATTATTTTAATCTCCATAGGGGGTAATTTTGTTTATCATCATTGGGGATGCATCTCCATTTATCGGCCATTGTCTTATCCCTTAAGATCCCTGAATGCATTTACCCAAAATATCAATTGGTACATATATCCCAATGCAATGTATCAAGAAGGAAAAAAACTTTGTTTTGTGTCTGTCACAAAAATATGTTTTCTTAGAGTTGGCTTATTCCCAGCAGGGAGGGAGGTAAAGGTTAATGGCAAATAATTAGTCTACGCCCTTGTATTTCCCCCAGAAAGTGTATAGGCATAATTCTACACTTAGGAATATGTGTGGGATTTTTCCTTCCTTTTTTATCACTGAATCTCTTATCCCTAATTTATTTTCTTTCTAATAAATATAGAATGACTAGATATACAATTACATAATTGTCCAATAATGATAAAGTATAAGTACAATCTTACCATGTTATTGTTTAAAAGTGTACACATGTTCAGAGAGAGAGAGGGGACTATAAGCTGTTTATTACACTAGTCCCCAAATTTTTTGAATAATGTTTTCTTATTGGCTTAACAACTTTAACAACTTTGTGGTATTTTTTTAAAATTTGATTGGTTGGTTCATTGAGATGAGTGTTCAAACGTTTCAATTACTAATTTTAATTTTACAGAAGGGGTAATTTTGTGTGTCATCATTGGGAATGTACAAAAATTTATCGGCCATTGTCTTACCCCTTTGGATCCTTGGTAATAACTAAATATAAACAAATATCTTGAATGTCTCATTGATCATCTAGGCTAATAAATCTATTCACTTTCTTTTATTTATATAGGTACATGCATACATAATATTAATACAATACATATACAGGGATCTAAAGGGATAAGACAATGGCCGATAAATTGATGTACATTCCCAATGATAATACATAAAATTTCCCCCTCTTTAGATTAAAATAAGTGGTTGAAACGTTTGGACACTCAACTTAATGAAACAACCAATCAAAATTCACTAAAGTCTCCCAAAGGTTTCAAGCCAACCTGAATAAGAAAACGTTATTATAAAACTTTGGGGACTCCCTCCCTCCCTGCATAATATTAATACAATACATATAAGTGACAGAATAAATATATTAATGTTTGTTTATATATTATATACAAACATTATTATTCACCTTTTCATTCTATTTTTCCTCAAAACAATGACAAAACAAGGATGCCAACTACCACAAAAGCGAAGATTAATACCAAACAAGCTCTCAATATGATGTAACATTGATTCTAGGCTTGTAAAAATTCAACCTAAGCACAGTGCCTTCGAAGGTGCTTTGACTTTAGTGTGAGAACCTAAATTGGGACACAGTGCATTTCATTACCCTAGGTTAGGTAACTTCATTTTACTTTTCAATAAAATCTAAAATGCAGCGGTTTTTGAGAAAATTAGATTTAAAAATTTCAAGTTCAATTTTCACCCACTAGGTAGGAGTTACCGCATAATCATGACAAGAAAAGCAAAGTTTATTTATTTAAAATTTTGAACAACTTAGCTTTTACAAAGTCAGTCATAAAACCTTTCTATATATGTTTTAATTAAGGCTGAATTTCCGTGACCTTAGCAAAGCAATTGATAAAAATGGCCATTAATTAACTCACTTCAGGAGTGGTTTTATGAAGAACTTTATAAAAGCAAAGTGGTTCAAAATTTTAAATAAATAATCTTTGCTTTTCTTGTCATGATTATGCGGTAACTCCTAGTGGGTGAAAATTGAACTTGAAATTTTCAAATTTAATTTTCTCAAAAACCGCTGCATTTTAGATTTTATTGAAAAGTGAAATGAAGTTACCTAACCTAGCGTAATGAAATGCACTATGTCCCAATTTAGGTTCTGACACAAAAGTCAAAGCACCTTCATAAGCACTGTGTAAGAATTATAGTCTAAAAATTTAATCAAGTTTAAAGCCAAAAAATCTAGTTTTTTTGCAATGGACTTTTTAGAAATATTTCTCGAGTTTCTACGCCTACTAGGTTACCTAATTGCTACAGGAATCCACATTCAATGTTTGAAGTGCTTTAATTTGCATTAGAATTCGCTTACGTACGGATGTTTAACGGCTAAACCAAAAGGGGTAGTTTCACGAAATGCATTTGAACTTAATTTAGTGAACCGCATATTTTTTCCTGGTTAATTGGTTAAACTACATTTATATGGCATATATTTGAAAGAATTTCATTTGAAAGAAAGACGATTTTTTGTGATATGTGCAATTTAAAAAGACAATTTTCAATTCTTGATATTTTCAAAACTACGTGGTAGAAAATTGAAATTCTTTCAAATATATGCCATATAAATATAGTTTAACCCATTAACTAGCAAAAAATATGCGGTTCACTAAATTAAGTTCAAATGCATTTCGTGAAACTACTCCTTTAGAAAAGCATAAGTTTTGAAAGAGAAATTATAATTTTTAGAAATTGAATAAATCTTGTTTTAAAATATGTTCATGGTTATAGTTTATATTTAAACTCTGCGTAAAACATTTAATTTTTAAAAACGTGATAAAAATTCTTTTAATAGATTTTAAAAAGAAGATTTTAATTAAAATAAATATGTAATTATACAACTTTAATTTTTAATTACGTTAATCATTAAGAACTTTTTCCTTATTAAAAACGGATAGCTCTTATTCTTAATCTAGGATTTGTCACGTCCATTTTGAACTTTAAATGTTGATTCCTGTAAATGTTAGGTACGATTTAGAAGGCGTAGCAACTCTATAATCTGTTTTCAGAAAGTCCGTAATTTCGATAATTTTTTTTACAACAATTTTTGAATGTTCAAATTATCCTATTCATCTGATTTTTGGAACAATGATTCCTAGGACAACATTTCTATACTCAAGTCCTTAAAAAAAATAAGTATGCCCTCAAATAGTATCCTGAATTGGCGCAATTTTTAACAATGTTGCTGATACATATACTGCTTATTAAATTCTGCGAATGTTTGTTTGTTAGTTCTACCGCTTGATTAGAGCTACTCTTTTATGGATATTGTCATCCTTGTTTTCATTAATATCAATTGAAGAAGGCAAACAATATGTACAAGAATACACCAAGAAAAAAAACCATTTGATTAATTTATATGTTTTGTTTGTTTGTTTGTTGCATTGATTGAGTCTGTGTACTTTCAGGGATGGTGGGGATATTGGGCTGTTTATTACACTAGTCCTCAAAGTTTTCTAATATTAATATTATTCATTCGCTCAATAACTTTGGGGACCTTTATTGAATTTGGAGTTGTTAGTTCATTAAGAAGAGTGTCCAAACATTTCAACCACTAATTGTAATCTACAGAAGTGGTAACTTTGTGTCATCATTAAGGATGTAAAGCAATTTATCGACCATTGTCTTATTCCTTTAGATCCCTGGTATACTTCAGTCTGATAATAATCTATTGGTTTATAGACCTATCAGCTTTATTATTACCCGCATTTTTAACATTTTGTATAGATTTTCTTGAAAATTGCTAATTATGTTTTTGATCGCGGCTTTGGATTTTTAAAAATGCCCAATTATAGTATTAATATTCCATCATTAAATATTAATGTTTTCTCTTTATGGTTCGGAACTGGTTTAATCCGGCAGAAATTTTTAAAAATTAGAGACATACTAGAAAAATATGTTCTAAGTTATCTCTGCAGACTTGACTAAGTCTGCTTAGCCTGCGGTTTCAACATCAGACCAATATTACTTAATATACAGGGTCCTATATTTGTTGGTTTTAACATCAGACCAATATTACTTAATATACAGGGTCCTATATTTGTTGGTTTTAACATCAGACCAATATTACTTAATATACAGGGTCCCATATTTGTTAGTTTCAACATCAGACCAATATTACTTAATATACAGGGTCCTATATTTGTTGGTTTTAACATCAGACCAATATTACTTAATATACAGGGTCCTATATTTGTTGGTTTCAACATCAGACCAATATTACTTAATATACAGGGTCCCATATTTGTTAGTTTCAACATCAGACCAATATTACTTAATATACAGGGTCCTATATTTGTTGGTTTTAACATCAGACCAATATTACTTAATATACAGGGTCCTATATTAGGGACTATATAGTTGGTCTAACTTATAGAGAGAGAGAGAGAGAAGACAATGGGCTGTTTATTACTAGTCATCAAAGTTTTATGTCAACCTTTTCATATTCGTTGGCTTTAAAACTTTGGGGACTTTCGTGAGTTTTTAATGGTTGATTTATTAAGTTGAGTGTTCAAACGTTTCAACCACTAATTTTAATCCACAGAAGAGGTAATTGGGGATGAACATCAATTTATCGGCCATGGTCTTATCCCTTTAGATCCCTGGTACATGAGAGTTATTAATTATTTTCGGAAAAGAAGGGGACATTAAGTTGTTAATTATTCTGTAATCAAAAGGCTTTAAAAACATGATCCCTCATTAGTAAGATTAAAAACTTTTTGTTAAAGCTTGATCTTGTAAATCTTCAATGCCAAAAGTATTCCAACAATAATATTAATCTGCTAAGCACGAAATTTTGTTATTTTAATTTAGAATGTACATCAATTTACCTGAAGATTTTTAAATATAAAAAATATAAGTTTTCTTTTATGCTGAAAGACCCTGTATGTATGTGGTACTAAGTAATATTGCCTGGATGGATGTTTCAACCAAATATTAATTCACTTACAGTAATAATGTCTATGCTCTATATATATTTACTTTATTACTATGTGGGCCATTTGAAATTTTGATTTTAGTATTTATATTCTAGCAAGTATTTAAAATATTTTCAAATGACGCTCATATTTAAAGTAAAACTATATTGTAAATATTCAAGAAAAAAGGAAGGAGTATTTGCTTTTGTACATTTAGGGGTTTTTATCTCTCTTCACAACGTAGCGAATAGATTTATTTGGATTAAATATGGAGGAAAAAAGAAATATTATTCAGTGGTTTCCTTCAGTGTGCCCCCCCCCCCCCCTTTATTTAGAATTAAACATAAAACAATTGGGAGGGGTAGTTCTACCTAAGGTCATGTTAGGTTAGGTTTTATTGGGAACAGTTTAGCCCTTCAGGGTTAAAATACCGCATGTATAGGACCGTCCCGCAGGGTTTAGGCACGAAGAAAAAACCTATTCTTATTTTTTTCTCCAAAATTAAGGGCTTGCTAGGCACTTTAGAGTAGAGCACTTAAAGTTATTCTATTATAATTATTCGGATTAATACTAAAATATAAATGATGCCTTTTCAGTCCTCTTATGGTAACGGGGGCGTACCTGCTAGAAATAGCAACGGGGGTGCAGGTAGTACCTCCTCTGGTAAGGCTGTCTCCCTGACCAGCTCTGGTGGTCACTCAGCCACTAATTGTCCAGCTTGCCTGGCCGCTCAACAGGTAGAGCTGCACAGAGATTATATTGCCGGATATCCGGCCGGATATCTGGCTAGTGCACACTATCACAATATTAAAGTAGAATCAGGATCTAGTGCAGTTTTCTCGTTAAAATGTTTTTGGTAACGGTTCATCCATAAAAAAATCCATAAACATTACAGCTTAGGGTGCTAGCTGCCAAACGGCTGAACGTACATGTTATGAACCCAAATTGTTTTAAGAGGCATAAGATGAATGTTCAATAATCTGGAATAACCAATGACGCACAGGGAAAGCTTTACTGAAGAAAACACATGCAGTTATGTGTGCAGATTCAAGATTATTTGTAGGCCTTCTTTTGTCGGGTTAATATTTTGTGCAAACATAATTATGTTCAGCCGTTTGGCTGTTTGCAGCCTTTAAATTTGATCGGATTTTGCAGATAATTGATCCGAGGATCATTTTGCCGTGAACTGCACCTGATCCTAGAATGATAATATTGCACTCACCAAGAATCCGCGCACAAATATAAATGACTAAACTGAAAACAATTTCACGCACATATTTTAAGCAATACTAATAAAAAAGCACATTATATGTTGTGGGGGGGGGGGGGGGGGGGGGGTTCTGGGATATAATTTTTTCATACAGATAATATCTTTAAACATGTGAACTTGGTACTATTGGTATAGAATCAAAAATAAATGGAGCACCTCAGATATCATTATAAAATTTCATATAAGGTTTAATGATGATTAAACCTGTTATAAAAAGAGCACAATAGTTTGGTTTTGATTTTCTAGATTTGTCAAAGCACTCTTAAATTTTAAACACTATATAAGTAGAATTTGAATATTTATTTAAGATTTTTAAAAGTATATTTGTATTTAAAATCATTTATATCGCACAAAATACAATTGTAAGAATAAAATATACACCTTGGTACTATACTTATGGCCATTTGGTATAGAATCAAAAAAAATATGATTAATAGAGCACTTATTCACAATAAATATAATCTTAATATTTCACTTAAGGTTTTATGATTAAAGGGCGAATATAGGTTCCATATGATATGAGCTTATATGAAAGGTGCCATTTCATACTTTTAGAATATCTATGCCAAATTTAAAAATTCAAAAAAATCCTTAAGTAGATTTTGCAATTTTCTGTTTCAATTGAACATATGATAAATGAGATTGACGACAAACGGTTTATTTTAGCCCTTTACAAGACTTTTTTTGACTATTTTGCTTAAGTTTGATTGACTATTACAATGGCACGCATCTTAAATGATAATTTAAATGTTTATTAATTTAGATTATATACTCTTTAATTCAATTTTTAAAAAGCGTAGAAATAATTTGCGTAGAAGTGCACCAATAGTTTTGACGAGGGTAGATAATACGTCTTAAAGTTTATTTTCTGTACAAAGATCATTGGTTAATTCTGGAAAATATAAAAACCCTAATGTACGCAATTTTAACACACACACACACGAACCTTAAAAAAACAGGGATTTGAAATCATTCTTCCTCCAAGAAAATTTTATCAATTATTTTTTTTTTACTTTTTACATTATTTGATGGTTTTTTAAACTTTAAAATATTTTACTTTATATAATTTGTATTAAGGTAGAAGATGGGTATATTTACCCCTGATTAATTGGTTTCCACGTTATTACGACTATCCTTTAACGAAAGCTTTTTAATTCAACCTTGCTACAAAGCCTTGTGTGATGCTAGGGTAATTAAGTTCTTAGGGAACCACACTTATTACATAATATTATCTTGAGTTAGAAAGGTTTTAAGCTATAAACAGACTTATACAATTAGATATGTCAATATCCTTAAGTTATTTATAATCTATATAATGGCACCTTTGAAATAAGCTCATATTATATCAAACCTATATTCGCCCTTTAAACCTTTTCTAAAAAGAGCACAATAGTTTGGTTTTAATTTTCTAGATTTGTCAAAGCACTCTTAAATTTTAAGCACAGATAAGTAGGATTTGAATATTGAAGATTTAAAAAATATATTTTTATTTAAAATCACTTAATGCACAAAATACAATAATCAGAATAAAGTATATATCTTGTAGTAGTATAGCTACTTTGTAACTAGTGTTTAACCTTTTGTCACAAATTCGTCTAAAATTTCAATTTTTATAAACGGATGTCAATATAAGACAATTTTAAGCATTTTCTGAAAGACTTTCCTTTTGTTCTTTTTTGTCTGGATTGTTATTGCTGCGCTTTTCATGGACTTATTTATCTTTGTTATACATATCCTATTATATATAAAGTAGTATGGGTTTTTTGTCTGACGCCACAGACCTTTATAGTTACTGAACCGATTATTTAAGTTCTCCTATTTAGGTAAGCTTTACATAGCTCCTGTAATAGTTTTAGACAAATCTGGTTTTAGTCTTTTTTCTAGCTCTTCGAATACAGAGCCCCTAGTGGCTTGGGGCGAAACCATTAGTGAGTAATAAAATAATAGAATCAATACGTTGAAACATTCTTCATTTTTTCCGAATAAAAAAAATAAGTAAGTTAGCTTTTGTAGGTCAGATTTCCCCCCAAATTAAAAAAGCCTGAAGCTTATGATATGACTTATTTATTATCCACTAAATAAGAAAAACTGTTCACTATCAAAATTATTAGCCACTTCTTTATATCAACAAAAATTAATAATATTTTATATATTTTTAGAAAACAGTTGCTTCTGTAAGTAAACAAATATGATATTATGGTTAAATATAATTCTTTTGGACTTTAAATGCTTACCTATTGAAAAAGCTTTTTAGTTAAGAAAAATTGTTATTATGTTTAAAGTTTCATGATGCTTTTAGATGTTGTCTATCGAGCTAATACCAAATTAACTTTTATTAGATGCCAGCTTATACATTCTAAATAAAACTGTTACGTTTAGGAATCTAAAAAAGGATAGCTGATACTATTGCTTTTAGATTATATGCAAAAACAAATTTAACCTAAAGAAAGAAAAATTCTTCCGGTATGACTTAGAAACCTATTATTTTTCGGTGGATTAGCACCGGTTCTCAGCCATACTAAAATCTGATGTATAGCATCAAATTACAGATAATTTTCCACGAATATTGATATAAAAATCATAAAATTAATACCAATTTTGTTAGCCTGGGCCTTCGGCCTCTCGGGGCATACAAAACGGGTTATAATCTTAAAATTTTTATTTAAAATCAACGGAAACCTGTCTATAGTACGATATGATAAATACCTATTCCTAAGGTAAAAAGCACAAAATCACTATTTTAGGCACTTTCAATATCTCCTACACAAAAGCACATAATTTAGCATTCTTACAAAAAAATGCTTTTAAAATATTTAATTTTTATTGAAAATATAATCTAAATTATTCTTTTATTTTAGAATGAGGCGAACAAAAGAAAATCTGGTGGCAAAAACGGAGATGGTAAGTTTACAACATTATTATATTACACTCACATAATGCCTTTTTATTAGTCAAGGTATTTCCTTTTTTGACAGATTTACCAGGGAGGGAGGAGGCATAAAACTGTGAATTGAATTGATACCCAAAGTTTTATAATCACATTCTATTATTTGCCTAAAAACTTTTGGTACCTTTTATAACTTCTTTATTAAAATATTTTATATACTAAAGGTATAGTTAGTTTTTTTGGCCTAATTTGGTATGTACATCTATCCATTGTCTTATCCCTTAAAAGGACTCTCCACAGAAAAATCAACTTTGGATTTTTGAAAATCTAACCTGAAACTATTATTCTCTGTTCAATTTTAGGCATTTTTTGTTTTTGTGGCATCGCGATCGAAGCCCTTTGAAAATTTTGTCCGCCGCCTATTTGTACTGCCGCTATAACAATATATACTACACTTTCCTCCACTCAATATATGTTTGCCGCTAAAGAACATTTGCTCCATTGCAACCTGCCGCTCTACGATTTATCCTCTTCCTTGACTGGACAATCCTGCCGCCTCCATTTTGTGTTCGCCTCCGCCAAATATAACCATCTTTTGCCGCAGTTGCCGCATTCACCGCCCTTCTCCGCCGCTACTCCGCTATACATTGCGTACGTCGCTATACACAACACCCCCAGCCTCCATTTAATTTCTGAACAAGGGAGAGGGGAGCATGTATTGAACCGCGACATACAGCAATGAATAGCGGAGTAGCGGCGGAGAAGGGCGATGAATGCGGCAACATAGAAGCTAAAAATCACTAAAGCAGCACAAATTGAATGGCGGGAGGATTCACTTAAAGGAGGTAAAAAATTTCAAAGGGCTTCGATCGCGATGCCACAAAAACAAAAAATGCTTAAAATTGAACAGAGAATAATAATTTCAGGTTAGATTTTCAAAAATCCAAAGTTGATTTTTCTGTGGAGAGTCCTTTTAAGATCCCTGAAGATTTACATAAAAAAATAGTAATCATAAACAAATATAGGATTGTTCTTTATATAATATCATCCCCTAACTATCTTTTGTTATAAAGTTTAAATCCAATTACTTGTGATTCCAAAGTTTTTAACTTACTTTCACTTTATATTGAGTGTGATAGTGATCACAGGGATATAAAGGGATAAGACAATGACTGATACATTGATGTACATCCCCAAAGATAATTCACAAAATTACCCCTTCTGTAGATTAAAATTTGTAGTTAAAACGTTTGAACACTCAATCAAAATTCACTAAAGTCCCCAAAGTTGTTGAGCCAACGAATAAGAAAACGTTATTATAAAAATTTGGAGATCAGTGTGATAAACAGCCCACCGTCCTCTCTCTCCCTGTAGAGTTTAGCTGTTCTTTGCAAATGATCATAACAAAAAGTTTATTGAAAAATGTCTTGACTAACAATTTGATAAAGAAAAAGTATATAAAAGTAACAGGATGTTTGTGATTTTTTTGTCTGTTTGAACCGACATGTTTCTTCTTTACGGTGTAGCTTCTCATAGGTTAATATTTTGGGGGAGGGTACCACCATGAGAATTCGCCTATAGAAAAAAAGACCCCACCTAAAAAAAAATTTGATTTTCTTTTTAAAATTAAAATTGAAAGTGGGTGAGGGTTGACTTCCTCCATCCCCACCTCAATTGCCCCTAGATGCGCTGCTGCTAAGGGCAATTGTGATAAAAAAAATTATTGCCAAATGTCTTTAAAAATCTATACCTTTTGTAGCTCACTTTATTCATCAAAAGCTTTACTTTAGTCTAAAATTCCATAATTAAGTTTATTATGAAGTTAATATTAATAACTCCACCCACACTTAGAACCTAACTTGCTCTACTGGGTTAATGCAAAGCAACTATTTAGTGCTTGAAATATTATAAATAGATAGATTTTAAATTTACCTTAAAGAGGACTATCCACGAACAAGAGCACGTGATTCTAAGTACCTTCCAGCATTGATCCTGAGTATTTTCTTTCAGAATATAATAGGTCACTATCAATAATTAATATATTGACGAGAAAATTTATGTTTCACCATTTCAAGTTGAAGAAAAGTAAAAAAATGTCCACCATTTTTCGTTAAAATTCTATCAAACGTTTTGTAGAGTTCGGGGTGTCTTTAATTGTCCATGTTGTCAAATGATAAAAATTAAAAAAAGTCAAAAGCACATTTACTATATCTTATATGTTATGTTTAAATTAATGCTAATATGGATTAATTTACAATCTATATAACACGAGTATTCGCATATGTATTATCAAGTATCCATTTTATTAAAAGAATTAGCTACATAAAAGTTTTCAAAAATACCTAAAAAACATGGTGAAACATAAATTTTCTCGTCAATATATTAATAATATATGGTGACCTATTATATTCTGAAAGAAAATACTAAGGATCAATGCTGGAAGGTACTTAGAATCATGTGCTCTCGTTCGTGGATAGTCCTCTTTACCTTAATTTCTCCTTCTTTTATACTATCCATTTATAGGCAAATATAGGGGGGGGGGGGGGGGGGCAAATTTTTATTCTAAATATTTTTTAAAAGAAAAAAAAAAAATTTTATCATGTTTAATCCTCTATTGTGCTAGCCGTTATTGGACAGTAGTAGTATCTGCAGCTTGCAATATGGAGATGAAATATTGACCCGCCATACGATCATGCTAATAATAACTGTTAACAAAATAATCTTGATGGAATTGCCCTATTTGTTTTTGTTTTATCATAGCAATCTTAATGGTCTGAAAGATTTCTGTTAAATTATTTCTCTTTCTACCCACTACCCAGGGATCTAAGGGGATAAGACAATGGCCGATAAATTGATGTACATTCCAAATGATGATACACAATATTACTCCTTCTGTGGCGTAAAATCAGTGGTTGAAACGTTTGAACATTCAGCTTGATAAACCAACTAATTAAAATTTACTATTCCCAAAAGTTTTTAAGCCAACGAATAAGAAAACGTTATTATAAAATTTTGGGGACTAGTGTAGTAAACAGCCCATTGTCCCCTCTCCCTCTTCTAATATCCAAATTGTTTTTAGTTTTTGAAATTGAATTGAATTGCTATTTTGTAGTATATTGGTTTGTTTGAATGTACACTTGAAATATTGAAAATGCATAAAGTACTTTATATTAAGAGTTATGCGTTTTCAATCTCTCTACCCCACCACCTTCTTTTTCTTAATGGAGTGGAAACAAGATTTAGGTTAGGGAGAGAGGGGACATTCAATTATAAATTACACTGGTACCCAAAGTATTTTAACCACGTTATTGTATTCGTTGTTTCAAACTTCGGGTGGTTTTAATAAATTATAATTGCTTGGTTCCAAACTAGGAGTAATCAAACTTTTCAAACAAAAATATTATTCTACAAGAGGGGTATTTTTATTTATCATCATTAGAAATTAAATAAATCTTTCCCTACTATCTCTGGGCTAGAGAGAACTTTCATGATTATTCTTGTATACTACAGAAGCTAAATATGCGTCTTTTGTACCTAAGGATCCTCAAAACGGTTGAAGATTAAGATTTAAATAAAAAAATATTTTTAATAGAAAAGAGGGAATAATGAAATTAAAATTTTTATAACGTGTTCCACTTTCAATCATCAATTGCATAACATAAAAATTTATTAACTCTAAATAATTTTTTTGTTAAAACGTATGAGCACATTTCAACATTACTTTTAGACGTATGTGTTTTGGGTTCACAAATAACAAAAAAAATTCCTTATTTGTATTTTTAACCAATTTATATGAGTGAAATACAAGAAAGTAGGTAAAACCTGATATTTTTTCAAATGTAATTTAAAACCCTCTTGTCCTTCTACATTTTACAATTTGACACTTTTATATATATTGATAATGTCAATAATTCATTCTATTGCAAAGTATATTTTGTGTTGTATGACCTAAAAATGTAATAAGCTTTTTAATAACGCATTTTATAATCTCCCGCCTCGCATTTTGAATATAAAAATAAAAAATCACAAATCTTATAGCTTTTAGGGCGAGCCTATGTAGAGATTATGTCTATGTAACTAATTAATATCCGCTTGATAAGAACCAGTTCTTAGCCACACTGAAAACTCATGTATCTTTTCGAATTACAGACAATTTTTTAACGAATATTAAGATCAATTATTTTCAGGGCCAGTGACTGATCCGAAAGTATTGATTGAAGGCGTGTTATTCCGAGCTAAATACCTGGGTTCCACCCAGCTGGTGTGTGAGGGTCAGCCTACCAAGGCTACCAGGATGATGCAGGCTGAGGAAGCCGTTTCCAGGATTAAGGTAATTTAAAGGCCATTTAGGATCAAGTTTCAGGATCTGTTTCGTTTGCGATGAATAAGACCTGTTCTAATTCGTGTTGAAATGTATCGTTTGATTTTATGAAAATACTAATAAATCTTTTTTGCTGACCGTAGCCTGTGGACCCTCGGGGCCACCCTAAAAATTCTTTTCATTTTTCTATATTATTCGATAATTGTGCAATATTAATAATCAATTTGTTTTAAATACAAATTTTCTAATACGAAAAAAAATATGCTAATATAGTTTTTTTAAAGTAAGCCTTGTTACTTATTCTTTTCTTTTTTTAAATTAAAATATTTTTGTAAAATAATTGTATTTTTTTATAAAACCTTAATACATACCTACTTTATATACTTCATCTAAAATTTTACTAATAATAATCTTACATAACCAACTAATTTATTTTATTTTTTGCACGCTAACCAGGCTTTGGTAAGTAGTTTTTTTTATAATATTATCATGTGTTATTAAAAGTATTAAGATTATAAAACCTGTTACTACTTAAAAGTATGGCTTCGAAACCGATTAATATCCGATGGATTAGAACCGGTTCTCAGCCATCTTTAAAAATCATGTATATTATCGTACTAGAGTTGGCTCGATATAATTATCTCCCTATTGGCTACTTTTCTATATGCATATCTATTTCTCAATAAATCTATTTTCCTCACCCGGCATTACTATCTAAAAGAAAGTAAATATTTAATAATTTAAATGATTTTTAAAAGATTTTTTTAAATTATATTTTTTTCTTTACATTACCATCACCAAAGGGTTAATGATGATGATTACAATTTTGTTTAATATTTGAACACACAAAATGTCGCCACAATCGAATTCTTTTAAAACATAGTTTTCTTAAATTTATCATATTACAAATTTAAATTTTCTTTTTTATGATTAGAAATTAAATACATCAATATAAGGTAAATAGCAACATGAAATGAAAAAAATGAATTTTTTTTAATAAAGTAAAATAATGGGTCTTATCGTTCTGGGCAATGAGAGTTTATTATGGATTATTGGAGCACTATGAGTTTTAATCATATATTCCTTGGAAAACTTGAGCTCGTTTATAGACATTTATTTCCTATATAGATCTGACATGGATCTTGAAGCAATTAAGCAGGCCGTTTTGTACATGTTAAAAATTGGAAGATTTCATTAAATAAAAGTAATCGCAAATATACTCAGTAAATTACAGAAAATTTTTCACCAATATTGAAAATAAAAATCATAAAATTTAAACCAGTTTTGTTAGCCCGGACCTTCTTCCCCTTGGGGTTAACAAAACTGGTTTTAATTTATCATTTTAATATCCGCGGAAAGCTGTCTATAATACGATACTGTAAATAACTATTAAAAATTGAAATACGTAGGTAGGTAAGTAGATTTTTATATATTTTTTTAAAATATAAAGAAAAAGTTTCTAATTCTTGTTCTCAACATTTTTAGATGATTAGCAATTTTAAAATGTTTTCCCATTAAAGTTTGAAATCCCCTGGGTTTGGGTCGGGGCTCCGCTAATTTGTTAAATTAACCACTTTTCATTAACTTTAATATTCGGGGGTGTTGGGTTTTATACCAACAGGGATGTTTCCATTTCATGATAGTAGAAAATATAAATCTTGATAGTCAAATTTGGAGGGAAAAAAATAGTTAAATTTTATAGTCACTGAGGACTGACATACTCCTAACCTTATTTTTAAAATAAATCTAAATAAAGCGGGGGGGGGGGTATGTTTTTTTACAAGCACCGTGACTGGACCCTAACCCGGCGGGGCTGCCCAGTTCCTAATATAACCTAACCTAACTAGACCTGAATTTTAAAAAAAAGGAAAAAATACCCTCCTTTATTTTCATAAATTATCAGTTATTATTGCTGAAGGGTGGGGGAAGGAGAGATTGTCAGTGCTTATATGAGAATTTTGTACGTAAAAACGCCTCGCCCCAAGATGTGATGGGAAGTTTAACCCCAACCCATCTTTTTTTTTGTGTGTGTTATAATCTGCGTAATATTTATTTAATACCTATATGTGAGACAGCTTTTTGTTACAGAGAAACGTCAATTTTTAATAATTACAATTTAAAAAAAAATCGGGGGGGGAGTATCATTTTTTTCATTGGGGCTTCGCCCTAAGGTGTGGTTGGGGTTTTCCATCCCCCCTTACTTGTTTTTTCTTTGAAAAAAGAAAGAAAACATTTTTTGGGGGCGGGGGTTGGGGGTGTCCCACTCCCAAAAAAATATCTAAAAACCACCACAGGACCAGTAGGTATATTTGAAGAGTAGAGCCCATTGGTTACCGAGATATTAAGCTTTAGACGGACAGACAGCCATCATTCTACTTTGTATTATAGATATGGCAGGATAAATAATGACTATAGGTTAAGGTAAATGTAGGCTGTTTCTCTATAATTAACCAAACTTCCCAATAATATATTTTTGATAGAAATCTAGACAACAGTTGGATAAATTTCAAAATATATTGTTCTTAACACTATACTTGCATCCAATCAACAAAAGCCTACCTAACAACTTAATAAGTCTATTGTTCTATTGTATAATCTGTACCATTTTCTCCTAGCAAGTTTTAGCAAACTTTTACATACAAAATTAATCATTTGTGAAATTGATTTCTGTCTAGATATATAATATTTATTAGCAGCCAAGCAAACCCGAGAGAGAGGGGACAATGGGGGGTGTTTGTTACACTAGTCCCCAAAGTTCTTATTCGTTGACTTAACAACTTTTAGGACTTTAGTGAATTTTGATTGGTTTATTCATTTAGATGAGTGTTCAAACGTTTAAACCACTAAGTGAAATGTACAAAAGGGGTAATTATGTGTTATTATCATTGAGGATGTACATCAATTCATCGGCCATTGTCATGTCCCTTAATGTCCCTGGTTATACCTTTATGGTTGTTCTAATCCTTGTTTATGTACATAATAAACAAAATATTTAGTATTAAATCAACGATTTGCAGGGAAGTTGCCTTTAAAAAATCCACAATTGCATTAAAATGAAAATAAACAAACCATTGCATAGAGAGAGAATGCATTGTAAAGCAGGGATCTAAAGGGATAAGACAATGGCCGATAAATTGATGTACATACCCAATGATGATACACAAAATTACACCTTCTTTTGATTGCAATTTGAGGTTGAAACAATTGAACACTCAACTTAATGCACCAATCAATCAAAATTTAAGAAAAGTCCCCAATGTTATTAAGCCAAAGAATAAGAAACGTTATTAAAGCTTTGGGGACTTGTATAATAAACCGCCCAATGTCCCCTCCCTCCCTGATTGTAAAGCAACTGCTGCACCAAAATCAAAATACTTTGATATTGCTTATTTTTAACTATTGATAAGTAATAATAAGAAAATACCCAGGTTTTTTTTTTCTTTGAGTTGTAGTTGAGTTTCAATATTAATACATCATACAACTTTTTCAATCTAAAGTTTGAGGAGTAACAATATTGAAAACACAACCGTCTTATAAGTTTTAACAGGATTGAAGGGGTAGGTAATGAAATATTTTATGTTTAAGAAATTACCCCTAAGGAATAAGAGTTAGGTTCTAAAATCTTATATCCCATATGGAATACTTAAAGGTTTCAGGGAGGGAGGAGACATTGTGCTGTTTATTACACTATTACACTCAACTTAAAGAACCAATCGATATTCATGTGAAGTCCCCAAAGTTGTTAAGCCTACAAACAAGAACACGTTATCGTAAAACTTTGGGGACTTCACATGAATATCGATTGGTTCTTTAAGTTGAGTGTCCGAATGTTTCAACCATTTGTAAACTACAGAAGGGGTAATTTTGTTTATCAGCATTGCATTATGGATGTACATCAATTTATCGGCCATTATCTTATCCCTTGAAATCCCTGAAAGATTCAATATTATTGAAATAAGTGGATTTTTCTGTATCTTTTAATTGATGGATTTAGCTTCAAAAAGTTTGATAATTCTAACCAATCCTTCCTAGATTTCTAAAATTACAGGATTTTTTACTTTTGATAATTGTAAGTTATTTGATATATTATATAATCAAGGCAAATCAAATTACATTTATATTGTTTAGAAGTAATCTAATCAAACAAAATTATGAAATACCCTTTGCTGAAAAACTGCTGAACATTTTACATCCTGGCCTATAATATAAAGAAGTCAGATTTTTATAGGTTCTGGGAAGGTTTATAGCTATTTTCGGGAAGGGACAATGAACCCCCCTCCCCCCCAAAAAAATATGGAAACTAAAATTGAAAGTAAATGTTTAACTTCCTCCTCAAGTGTCCCTAGAGGTCTCTAGGGGCGTAGCCGCTAGTATTACAATAACATATTAGACAAATTATATGCAAATCCTATTTTTAATTTTCCCCTTGTTTTTAAACAAATATTAAAGCAACACTTTTACAATTATGTAGCTAGAGAGCTAGAGGGATCAAATAAGAATATTTAAGGAAAGAAAGTCTTCTTACCAAACCTTTGTAATTTGTCCGAAAGTTAATAGAATAATTTGCATTAAAACATTTAACATAAAATTATAATTTACTATTGGCCACGCCCTTAGACCTTCTCCCACAATAGTAAATGTCCTTCCTTAGACTAATTAGAAGAACCATATCAGTTAAGCGGATAGAATCTTTTGCTACAAACACACAGACAGACAGAGAGAAAGTTACTTTTATAGAAGGATCTTACTTGTTGCTTCGCCCTAAGCCTCTATAGGCTTGCTTCTTTCTACTTTGTTTTATAAAGTAAGATATATGAAATATAGAAATTTTATAAGAGGGTTAGTATGATTTTACTGTGAAAATATTAATCTTTGCTAATTCTGTAAATTGGTAAGTTTGCAAGGAATCAGAGAGGGTTACATCGTATCTTAATTGAAAAAACTTTGGTCTAAACAATTGTAAAGTTTTCACGGATGCTACTCAAAATATTTTAATCCCCCTCCCCCCCCCCCCCCCTCCCGCAAATAAATTTTGAAACATTTATAATTAGAAAAGAGAGATTTAATCTTTCAATTTATAACAAGGACAACTTAATTTTTTAGAAGCGCAACAAGAACCGTAAAAATATTACCTCATATTTTTGTAAGATACAGGGGACTAAAGACTTTTAATTAAGAAGACAATATTTTTCACATGTAAAACTTTCAGATCATGGAAAGAAAATGAAGTAGAGGGTTTAGGTTAGGTTGGGTAAATTTTAATGTGTAGCCTCGCAGGGTTAGAGCCCCCCCCCCCCGCAGGGGCTAGAAATAGTAGACAAGCTACAGTGATAATACAACGAAACCCGCTGTTTCGTTTCCTTGTTCTAAACTTTTTATTGTTAATATCAAAAGTAGACCAGTAAGATTTTTTCTAAAACATTTGGGAGGAAAAATAGACAAAATAGTTTTTCTAGAAAGAGAGGGGTCAATGGGCTGTTTAAAGTTTTAAATTAACGTTTTCTTATTCCATGGGGACTTAAGTGAATTTTGATTTGTTTGTTCATTTAGCTACGTGTCCAAACGTTTCAACTTCTAATTGTAATCTACAAAAGGGGTAATTTTGCGTGTCATCATTGAGGATGTAATTGTACAACATTTTATCGGCCATTGTCTTATCCCTTTAGATCCCTGAATATTCGCTCCTGCTATAAATGAATTACTTTTTATATGAGAATCCCCAAACAGGAAAAGTTTGTTAGGAAATTAAATGCATTTAAGTTTGATTATGATTCATAGTTGTAACCCCAACTCAACCTAACCTAATTAAATTTATATTTATGCATATATGGTTTAGTAGATGTGACAAATTATGAGTCAGAATTGGGATAGGTGCTCTTATTCGTTGGCTTTAAAGCTTTTGATTAATTTTTTATTGGTTGTTTAAACGTTCTAACCAATAGTTTTTTTTAATCTACAGATGGGGTTATTTTGTATATCATCGTCGGGGTCGTATATAATTTTTTCGTTGATTGTCTTATCCCTTAAGATCCCTGGATTCGTTTGCTAACAAACTTTGGGGTCTTTTATTTAATCTTGATTGGTCGGTTTAAACTATGAATTAAAATTAGTGTTGTGTAACAAAATATGATTAATACTTTAGAATGCATTTCCAGTATGGCTTCGAAACCCATTAATATCCGGTGGATTAAAACCAGTTCTCAGTCATACAGAAAATTTGTGTATAGCATCGTATTATACCCAGTTTTCTACGAATATAAAAATGTACAACAATAAGATTAAAACCATTTTTTTAAGCACGTACTCTTAACTATCTTCTACCTATCTATCAATATATATTTAGGCCCCTCAAGGAGAATCTCAGCCCAGCACAGAGGTGGATCTACTCATATCAACATAGTGTATTTATCTATCTGTCTATATATCTAACTATCTATCTATGTATGTCTATCTAGGCCCCTCAAGGAGAATCACAGCCCAGCACAGAGGTGGATCTATTCATATCAACAGAGAAAATAATGGTGCTCAACACTGATCTAAAGGTACCCAAAGTTTTATAATCATGTTTTCTTGTTAGCTGTCTCAAATATTTTGGGTACGGAATTTTTATTGGTTAGCTCAAAACTAGGTATCTGTGTCTAAACGTTTCAACCAAATTCAACCAATTATTTTTATGGAGGTGAACCTTGTTTATAATTTTATGTATATTTTATGTATTTCAATTTATTAACTATTGTCTTAACCTCAAGATCCTTGAGGTTAATGTAGGTTATAGTCTCAAGTCTAGAGCCTATATGTGTCATCACTAAAAATGTTTTTAAAAATATAAATAGGTTAGGAGGAATGCTTTGCCCTCTATAAGGTTTAAATTATTCCAATAAAAGTCAAAAAGCAAAAAGTCAAAGGTAAAGCAAATTAAGAGTTTATTATCTTAAGGATATTAACATTAAAGATAAGTGAGTTATATCAAATAACCACAGTGTATGCTTTCATTGAGTAAAGTTTCATTTCATGCCATTTGCCCCACCCAATGATTTGTTTATGTGTAGTTCCCCACCCAATACTTTGTTTAGAAGTTATCATTTGTTCTGTTGTATCATAATAATCATATCCCTGCTACAAACATTATTCTCAAATTATTTATAGTGCCCCACCCAATACTTTGTTTATATGTAGTGCTCTACCCAATACTTTGTTTATATGTAGTGCCCCACCCAATACTTTGTTTATATGTAGTGCCCCACCCAATACTTTGTTTATATGTAGTGCTCTACCCAATACTTTGTTTATATGTAGTGCCCCACCCAATACTTTGTTTATGTGTAGTGCCCCACCCAATACTTTGTTTATGTGTAGTACCCCACCCAATGGTTTGTTTATGTGTAGTGCTCTACCCAATACTTTGTTTATATGTAGTGCCCCACCCAATACTTTGTTTATGTGTAGTGCCCCACCCAATACTTTGTTTATGTGTAGTACCCCACCCAATGGTTTGTTTATATGTAGTGCTCTACCCAATACTTTGTTTATATGTAGTGCCCCACCCAATACTTTGTTTATGTGTAGTACCCCACCCAATGCTTTGTTTATATGTAGTGCCCCACCCAATACTTTGTTTACAAGTTATCATTTGTTCTGTTGTATCATAATAATCATATGCTTGCTACAAACATTATTAAAAAAGTATAGGTAGTGCCCCACCCAATACTTTGTTTGGAAGTTATCATTTGGTCTGTATCATAATAATCATTTGCTTGCTACAAACATTATTCTCAAATAAAGAGTTAGGTTTATTTGCTAAAAATATTGTCATTAAAGTTATTAAGCTTTATAAGTTAAAGGAATAAATCTAAACTATCTACTTTGTCTTATGTGCTAAAAGCTAGCTTTAAAATATGCGAATTCTATATATAATACTAGTGGCTTCGCCCCTAGCCTCTAGGGGCTTCGCCCCATGAGGTAATGGAAAGTCAACCCTCCAGAATAATTTTATAGTTATATTTTCAAAAAAGTTATTCTTTGCTGAATTACTCTTTGGTAAAATTAAACCCAGGTTGTGCGCCGTATGCACAAAAATTTCGATTCGTAAAAATTAAACCCAGGTTGTTCACCGTATATCTCGTACGGGGTGAGCATAAGCGAGTACCCTGTATGCGGCGCAAGCTCTGATAGTCCCACTGATTGGACCACATATACACAAAAATTGAAAACTCTCCTCTGTAAATTTTATTTAATACCTATAATTGTAACAACTTTTTAAAGATGTTAATTTTTAAAAGTTACAAAAAGCCCAAAAAAATTTGTTGGTGAAATTTTTTTTTTTTGGGGGGGGGGGTTCATGGGGGCTTCGCCCCATGGTGCAGTGGGGTGCCCCAAACCCAATTACTGGTTTTTGTTTACAAAAATAAAAAAAAATAAAAAATTTGGAAATAGGAATTTTTTTTATTTTTAGGGGGGTTGGGGTGTCCCACCCTCCTAGAAAATAGCCTAAAACCACCAGAGGACCAGTAGGTATATTCCCAGAAGAGTAGAGCCCAATTTGTTCAGCAGTTACTGAGATTTTACAAAAAATGTAAACAAAAATTTTAGGTGGGGGTGTTTTTTTTAGTTTTTGGGGGTGTTGGGGGTGTCCCACCCCCCAGGAAAATAGCTTAAAACCATCACAGGACCAGTAGGTATAATCCCTGAAGAGTAGAGCCCAATCGGTTCAGCGGTTACTGAGATCTTAAGCTTCAGACGGACAGACAGACGGACAGACAGACAGACGGACAGACGGTCAGACGGACAGACATCGTTCTACTTTGTATTATAGATTAAAAAAACATATGCTTTCATATACTTTGAAAGTTTTTAAAGAGAATATTATTGCCTATTAGTCAAATGCGTTGTTTTTTGTCAAAAATACAATAATAAAATAGCAATGAAACTAAAATATAAAATTGGTTATTCCTTTAACTATCTTTTAACCCTTGGAAATTATTACTTTCTTTGTTAGTTTCCTCCTGACATAAAGGAATGTTTCTTTTCTCTTTACAAAAACATTTACAATGCCTACTCTGGTTGTCTTAATAAAAATAAATACATTTTTTCATATCATTCCTTTAAAAGTTAGGTACAATTTAGAAAGCGAAGCAACTCTATAATCGTTAGCAGAAAGTCAGTACGTCCATTTAAATACTTTAGGAAGAAAGATTTTATCCTTCGCAGAATTGAGAGAGATGATAAAATCTTGATGAAAGATATAACGATTCTTTGTATACTTATATGAACGTAACAGGAAGATTTTTTCTGTCTGTAGCTTTAGTTCTCGGTAATCGCTTAACCGATATGGTTCTCTTTTACTGAAAAGCTTCTTACAGACCCAGGTAGGGTTTGATAGAGGTTACCTCTTACCTCCCTAGAGCAATCACCCCTATAAAATACTTTCCCCCAAAAAAGTTTTACATTTTTTTTTGTAAACTAAAATTGACAGTGGTCACCCCCACTACCCTCAAGTGCTCTGAGGTCTATAGGGATATTGCAGTTAAATGTGCCATTGATTTTATGTTTTAATTTCAAGCATTGCTTATGGACATGATTGTCTTTGTTTAAGTTTATATATTAAAAAATAAACATTAATCTTGAGATGATTCAATTACTTGCACAATAAATATGAGCAACTTTTTACAGACACGCCAATATCTCTTTTTGTTTTAGCTTGTTGGTCAAACGTTTTTTTATGAAACAAAGAAAAATATTTCTTTGTATAAATTGGTCATTATTAGTAACTTGCGACTCCGCCCCTATAATTTAGAGACCTAGATTTTTTTCCTTTAAATAGATTAAAACCTTATGTAATGTGTGTGTGTGTAGCCATAGTTTCTTAGTGTTTGGACCTAAGTAGTCATGGAGAAGGACGAGACACTTTTGTATAGCCACTGGGGCTATCAAGCTCCACGCTCAAGTACATTATGCCTTGACCCGCTGTCTCAAGGGAGCTACTCTTTCTTACCTCACCCTCGCCGAGTATGGCAGGTGTCCCAAATTAAGTCACCGTAATGAATGACGCTCTCCGCAGAGGAGCTTGGGACAAGGGTTGTACAGATATTATGTACGTGACTATTAAGTATCCAAACCACTTAATAATCTCCCTTCTTACACAACCAGGGGAAGTTGTGTGAATATGTTCAACTGAGAATTCGAGTTGCCACATGGGGACTTGAACTCGAACTCTCATCACCGTAACTCAGTGCGTTACCACTGAGCTACGACGCCCCTACAACCTTATGTAATCAAAATATCATAACAGCTATTTTAGAGATTTTGATGAACACTAACAATTGCAATTATTCAGATATGCAGAATAGACTTAAAATCTAACATTGTTAGTAAAACTTTTTATTTTTAGCAAGGGAGGGAGGTGACATTAGGCTGTTTGTTACACTAGTCCCCAAAATTTTATATAAACGCTTTCATATTCGTTGGCTTAATAACTTTGGGTACTAATATTTATATAACATTTGTTATGTAATTAAGTGTCCAAACGTTGAAACCACTTATTGTAACCTACAAAAGGTGTAATTTTTTGTATCTCAATTGGGGAAGTACAACAATTTATCTTCCATTGTCTTATCCCTTTAGATCCCTGATTTTAGCAGCTGTGTGCTAATAAAAATGTTTCCATTCAACTTAACTAATTAGTGAAATAGTTATGTCACTGTGGTAAAATTCAGGGAGGGAGTGAACAATGCCAGATAAATTTTATTTTCAACTTAGGAAGGTACCCAAAGTTTTATAAACGGATTCTTTTGTTCGATGGCCTAAAAACTTTGGATACTTGATTTATTGGTACAAAATAAAAGGGGTAATTTTGTTTATTGTAGAAAGAAATGGACATTAACTTTGCCTCCAATTTCTAATCCCTTTCAGACTTAAGCTTCTAAAGGCAGAATTTCACATAATTATTGGGGGAAAGTTAATTTATCTCCCAATGCCCCATCCCCGTGTTTCTGAGTGAAACCTGTCTTGACACATTTCTTCAAATTAAATGTGTCTCAAATTTTTATTTCAAAATTTTCTCACAGAAATAAAATTAAGTTAATGGATATAGACTTCTTATATTTAGAAATATGTCATTTATCCAAATATAAAAGTAACATTAGGACTTTCTTTTTGTCTGTTTGTGTCTGTAGCTTTGAATCTCGCTAACCGCTGGACTAATATGGTACTTTTTTGCAGTGAAGCTTTTTGTAGGTTCAGGGAAGGTTTATAACTAGTTTTTGGGATGGTACCTACACCCTCCCAAGGAAAATCGCCCTGGAAAAATAATAAGCATGATAATGATTTGTGCCTGTTTTTATACCAATGTTATTAACTTTTAATGGCCAAACACTAATTTGCTCGTATTATATCTAATTCCTTTATTGTGAAAGAGTAGACTGAAAGAAAATGTAGATGGTTTTAAAGATGTTCTAGAATTTCAACAAACATAAAGAATAATAATCACTCCGTCTTTTGCAACTCTTTTGTATGGTTGGGTCAACTAGGATTATAGGTCATATTTGGACAAACACAGGAGTGACAAATGTCGGGGTGGACACTTAACCTAACCTATTTCAAACTACCTTATATGTTTTTTTAATGCCTAACCCCTCCCCTGCTTATTTGTATATTTATATCTTAACCTAAGCAAAACTGTTCAGAAATGCTTTATTAACTTAATATTTAAATATTAAATCCTTCGTTTGTCCACTCCGACGTTTGTCACTCCTGCGTTTGTCCTGGAACCGGATTATATCGTAAATTACTTGGTATAGGCGAGGCTCCTTTCCATGACACTGACGTAAGGTCCAACGACCAAGAATAAACAAGGGGAGCAAATCTCTCCTTTTTTATACAAAAAAGAAACATCCCATAGATAAACAACCCGTTGATTGCATTACCTATGTCTGGAGATTCTAACTGAACATGGTAAGGAGTTGCGCCTTTTAATGGGCAAAGGCATTACCCTTACTATTGAGTTTCCCATATATGTGCTGCCAATTGTTTTGTCAGTCTGCATGAACACGATGAAAATGAAATATTAATGCAAGTCAAATATTCTGTCACCCAATTAATTTAGAAGAGAGACAGACAGAAAGATAAGATATTTGCAGGGAAGGAAACTACAATGGGCAGTTTATTACACTAGTCCCCAAAGTCTTAAAATAATGTGTTCTTATTCGTTGCCTTAAAAACTTTAGAGACTTTAATTGAATTTTGTTTGATTGGTTCATGTAGTAGAGTCGAAACGTTTCAACTACTAATTGTAATCTACAGAAGGGGTAATTTTGTGTATCATTATTGGGGATGTACATCAAGTGTCTTATCCCTTTTATATCCCTGAGAATCTTGTGAAATTTCAGAAAACAAAAGGATTTTTGTAGTGATACTTAAAGTCTCAAAAACGGCTGAAATTATGATTATGAATCTTTTTATTTTAGGAAATAATGATGGACCATGGGTTGAGAACAATTTCCTACATAGCTGATATTGGAGAGTTAGTTGTTATCATGGCAAGGAGACGACTTTTACCACAGGTATTTAGATAGATAGATAGGGAGATAGATAGATAGATAGATACAGAGATACATAGATGTAGATATGTATAGATATTGGAGAGTTAGTTGTTATCATGGCCAGGAGACGTCTTATACCACAGGTATTTAGATAGATACATATATAAAAAATTGAGATAGATAGCTAGATAGATATAGACAGTTTACGTATACAAAAATAGATAGAAAGATAGATATTTAAAAATATTGAGAGATTTTCAATCCTTATGTAAAATTGTGTCATATATCTGTTTGTACCGAAAAATCTCGCTAACCACTGAACCGCTATGGTTCTCCTTTACAATGTGGCTTCTCAAAGATCCTGGGAAGGGTTAAAATGTAGCCGCCAATGATAGGAGATAGACATATAGATATATGGGACATAAAAAGATATCGATCGATAGAATATAGTTGAAAAATGTAAAGTTCAATTAAATAGATAACAGAATAATATTTTGAATTTAAATAAAAATAAAACATGATAAAATACACAAACACACATTCACTCACACACACAGACACAAACACATACATACATACACAAATAAACACACAGAAATTCAATTATTTACATAATTTATTATTCAAGCAATTTCAATTAGATTTATCTGTCACGTTTCTAAATACAATTTTCACGAGAAAATTTGTTAATTAATTTTAATTTATTTTATGTAAGTTGTATTATTAAACTTTGCAATTCTAAGAAATTATTAAATATGTTTTAATATTGAGTATCTTATTAATTAAAATTATACAAAGGAAAACTTTTGGAAAATAAGAATTTTGATAAATTATATAAAGTTTATTCATAGTCATTTAAAAAAAAAGCATATAGATTTTACGTCTTCCACCAATTAAAAATAGTTTGTCATGCTTTCTCGTTACTTGTATGGTCCTTGATGTCTCTTTGACATAGGATGACCATCTGTTATATTAACTATTGTGTACCGTCGCCATTTTCATCCGATTTTCATTTTTTTGGGTTTAATGCTGTTTATTACAAAGTTTTATATTAACGTTTCCTTATTCGTTGGCCTAACAACTTTAATGACTTTTATAAAATTTCGATTTGTTGTTTCATTAAGTTGAGTGTCCAACCGTCTAATAGTAATCTACAGAAGTAGTAATTTTGTGTATCATATTTGGAGATGTACATTTACTTTTCGGCCATTGTCTTATCTTTTTATATTCCTTCACTTAAATCAAGTATATCCATGAATAGTTTCCAGACTATCTGTAGGCATAAGTTTTTAAGAAATCTAATCTTGTTCAAATTTGTTTAGGATGGTGAAGAGCCGCAGATAATTGGGTCCACGCCCAAGATGATCTGTCATGTCTTTGAAAGTGAAGAGGTGAGAATACATTTGTTAATTCATTTTTGGGATCATGGAAAGAAAACGAAGTAGCGGGTTTCGTCGTATTTCACAGTAGCTTTTCTCTTATTTCTCGAACCTGCGGGGCTAATTTCCTAACCCTGCGGGCAATTATTAACATTTACCCAACCTAACCTAAAATATCCTATCAAAATACTTTTAAAATACGACGAAACCCGCTACTTCGTTTTCCTTCATGATCCCATATTTGTTCCAAAGCGGATTTTGATTTAATCTAGGTTTTTAACTTTGAAATATCGCCCATAAATGAGAAAATTACTATCTAAAATAAAACTAAAATGGTACGAAGTCGTACCATTTTAGTTTTAAACAGAAAATGGAAAATATTTTTTTGGGAGGTTAAAGATACTTTCGCCAAAAAACTTTCCCTGGAATCGTTACTATAAACTTAAAGGAGAACAATATTGGTTCAGTGGTTAGTGAGATCCTTCGCTGTAGACAAAAAGGCTTACTACTTTCAGTTCAGTACGTTATTCTATTATTAGATTTATATAATAGGATAACATTCTGACGTTACCTAGTCAAATTAATGTTTTATAAGAGTGAAATAATTTAAATGGCATGAATTTTGTACAGTTTTCAAAAAATGTTTATTATAATTGATTCTTGTGGCGGTCAAATCAAACAGGATTACTTAACCCCCACCCCTCTCTTTATTCAACCCCCTACTTTTTTTTTAATTTAGTAATCCAGTTATCATTCGGTACTCTAAAGCAAGATTTATGTAAACTATTTCAATAATAATAAACAATAAACATTTATTGAAAACTTGCATAAAATGGATATTAACAATGATAACGTTACTGATATTGTTAATGCTGTTAATAATGATATTGATAATGACAATGGCAATCATGATGATGTTCAGGGAAACAGTGTATAATGTCCAATAAAAATGACGTCATACAATACAAATGAGCAATGATAGGCCAATATACAATTTACCCATTTATATTGTATAACGTCATTTACCATTGGTCAATTACAATATATACAGGCCTATCATTGGTCATTTTTACTGTATGACGTAATTTTTGGTCAATTGCAATATATACTGGCCTATCATTGGTCATTTGTATTGTATGACGTCATTTTTGGTCAATTGCAATATATACTGGCCTATCATTGGTCATTTGTATTGTATGACGTCATTTACCATTGGTCAATTACAATATATACTGGCCTATCACTGGTCATTCGTATTGTATGACGTCATTTACCATTGGTCAATTACAATATATACTGGCATATCACTGGTCATTCGTATTGTATGACGTCATTTACCATTGGTCAATTACAATATATACTGGCCTATCACTGGTCATTCGTATTGTATGACGTCATTTACCATTGGTCAATTACAATATATACTGGCATATCACTGGTCATTCGTATTGTATGACGTCATTTACCATTGGTCAATTACAATATATTCTGGCCTATCATTGGTCATTCGTTTTGTATGACGTCAATTACTTTGGGCATTATATGCTGTTTTCTGTTCAGGCCCAGTTTATAGCGCAGTCTATCGGTCAGGCCTTCCAGGTTGCTTACATGGAGTTCCTTAAGGCCAATGGCATTGAGGACAACTCTTTTGTCAAGGAGATGGACTATCAGGTAAGATAATTTGATAGGATAGGTAGATAGATGATAGATAGAAAGATATATAGGTAGTTAGATGGATGGATGGATATAAATTGTGAAACCCTGTAAATGTTTACAATATGAATATATTAATAATAGCAGCTATGGTAGGAGATTGAATTAGCCTGAGGGGGTTTCCAAGCAAGTCATTTCCCCATTTCTTATTCTGGCGCTTTCCCTTAAAGTGCCTTATCAAGCAAAGACCACTCCCCCCTCTCTATATTTTATAAAGATGAAAAATAAGAGAGGAATGTAGTTTTTACTTTGAGTCGGATTGGTTAGGTTATATTGTGTATTGGGTACCCCCCATATGGTTAGATCACCAAGATATTCAGGGCCCTGTTGGGAGCTGTAACCCTATCTGGTACTAGCCCTTGGGGATCTTTTAAACCTAAATTTAAAAATAGCAAATTGTTCTTACAGAATTAGTTTCGATATTTGTTTGCTGTACAAATTCTAGAATTAAATCTTAATAGTCTTAAACAACAATCTTTTTTCTATTGGCTTTGTTTGATGGGTCAATGGATATAAACTTAATTTTTTGGTCTTTGGGTACTAGGTACAACAAGAACCAATGCAGCTTTTTAAATTTGGCTTATTTTATAGACGCTTGGAACTATCGTAAATTTCGAGTACTGAGGTACATTTGTATGCTGTACAAATCCTAGAATCAAATGTTTATCATCTTAAACAACAATCTTTTTTTTCTATTGGCAATTTGTTTGATGGGTCAATAGATATAAATTTTTTTTGACTTTGGGTACTACAACTTTTGGACTAGAAGAAATGCAGCTTTTCAATTTTGGCTTGTTTTATGGACGTTTGGAAGGAAAATTCGAGTGCTAATTGTTTGCTGTACAAATCCTAGAAGTAAATCTTTACCATCTTAAACAACAATCTTTTTTCTATTGGCTTTGTTTGTTCAACAGATTAACAATTTTATATCTGGCCTCACAAACTTTCTGGTCTTTCCAATTATTTTTAGTAGCGAAGCTAATCTATAATTCATTTTATCTGTCCGTCATTCAGTCAGTCCATAATGCTATGGGAGAAACGTGATTTTCTCGGCTCCTATTAAAGATAGACAGCTAAAAGTTTCAGAGATCGAATAAGTTTACAATCTACATATTTTCACCAAGTTTCATTAAGATTTACATATTGGTTGGGGTGCTAGATCGATATCTAGATTTTTAAGTTCTTTATTTTCTCAACTCATATCTTTACCCGATGTCATTTTCCATCCATAATGTTTAAGCTTCGCTTTTTTTGGACGTTGTCTTCCTCGGCGTTATCTTTCAAACTTAAAACAAGGTTTAAATGCTTTTCCAGAATATCTCCGAATCCGATTAATTTCCTATGGATCAAAATGGGTTCTAAGACATGCTAAAAAAATCATGTATTTTATTATGGATAATTTGTATGAAAAAAGAATCATAAAATTAATTCCTGTTTTGTTAGCTGCGATACTGGCCCCTCGGGACCAAGAAAACTGGAATTACATATTTTTTTATTTCACTGTCCGCAGAAAATTGTTTGAAATAACTTTAAATTTTAAAATACCCCAAAAAAATTATTTTAATTGTGTCTTATAATGCTTTGGAAGTTTTACTTTTCTGTGAAGTTTTAAATTCCTTGTTTTGATTACTAGATTTTTAAAATAACCCCCTAACACCTTATTGATGTATTCTAAATATTAAAATATCCCTAAATTTTTGTTTAAACTGGAAAATATTTGTTTACCTAAAAGTTTTTAACCCGACATGAAATGTGTGCAAGACAAAATATTAAAATATTATGGGTAGAAACTAGGGATGCAGGGATGGCACAATGGATATAAATTTTACGAAAAAGCGTCGTCACAAAAGGGACTATACCCAACCATTCTAATCAGCCCTTAGTTTTAACATCAATCAAACCCCATTTAAGGTATTATTTTTAAAGAAATTTTCGTGTTTTAAAGCCATACCTTTTATGATCAAATGTAGACTTTTAAATCAAAATAAGACAGGGTAACCTATTCTTAGATATGTTTCTCTAAACCCTAACTTATTTCTGATTATCCAAAATTAGAGAAATCTGGTTTTATGATTATTAAGTTAGGCAGAGAGTTAGACAATAGCTGTTAATAGCACTAGTCCCCAAAGATCTATAACGTGTTATCATCTGTTGGCTTAACAACTTTGGGGACTTTTAATGGATTTTAAATGCTTGGTTTATTGAGTTGAGTGTCAAAACGATTCAACCACTAATTGTAATTTACAGAAGGGCTAAATAAGTTTATTAACATTGAGGATAAACATCAATTTATTTCCCAATGTCCTATCCCTTTGTCCCTGACAGAAACTTTACAATACTTTGCTGAGGTTTCTACATTTAATATCAAATATGATAACATCCTAGGATATTAGAAAACCAAAAGTGCTTTGACCTCAACAAAATATCATTTCATTTTCCCTTAATTTTTCAGGGAGGATGGGGGCATTGGGCTGTTAGTTCCCAAAGTCTTATAATAACGTTTTCTTATTGATTTTAATTGGTTGTTTCATTTAGTTGAGTGTCCAAAGATATCAACCACTAATAGTAATCAACAGAGAGGGAAGTTTTGTGTATCATCATTGGGGATGTACATCAATTTATCGGCCATTGTCTTATCCCTTTAGATCCCTGCTTATTTTGTCTTCTTCACATTTTAAGATATTTTGCAATACAAAAAAATATTTGGAAACTTCTTTCTTTTGATTTGTTTTCCAATATAAAATAATTTTTTTTACATTTTTTATACACCAAAAATATTTTTGATTTCCATTTACCTATTCATATATCTCTGATAAAGCAAAACTTTAGAACAAATGCAATATCTAAGACAGACTAGATGGATAATATTTATCATAGTTCAATACTTAAATATTTAAAAGATAGAATAAACATTTAGTATTTCTAATAGTTCAATACTTAAAGATTTAAGATAGAATAGACAGATAATATTTCTAATAGTTCAATACTTAAATATTTACAAAATAGAATAGATAGATAATATTTCTCATAGTTCAATACTTAATTATTTAGAAGATAGAATAGACAGATCATATTTCTCTTAGTTCAATACTTAAGTATTTAGAAGATAGAATAGACAGATAATATTTGTCATAGTTCAATACTTAAAGATTCAAGATAGAATAAACATTTATTATTTCTAATAGTTCAATACTTAAAGATTCAAGACAAATAGACAGATAATATTTCTCATACTCCAATACTTAAATATTTACAAGATAAAATAGATAGATAATATTTGTCATAGTTCAATACTTAAGTATTTAGAAGATAGAATAGATAGATAATATTTGTCATAGTTCAATACTTAAGTATTTAGAAGATAGAATAGACAGATAAAATTTCTAATAGATCCATACTCAAGTATTTAGAACATAGAATAGATTGATAATATTTCTCATAGTCTAATACTTAAATATATTTCATACCAAAGACATTGTTAGGCAAAAATGGTGGGAATACCTTGGCCCCAAAACAGGAACAACTCCTTACTAATTTTAAATTATATTAAAATTAAAGATTACTTTAAAAACATTCTTCATATTTAATAACAATAATATTTTTAGGAGGTTTTAAATTCTCAAGAAATATTTGGAGACGAGCTTGCCATGTTTGCTAAGAAAGAATTACAGAAAGAGGTAAGAAATACGTTATAGTTTACTTTGTCTGTCTGCTCGTCCATCTGTCCGTAACGCTGTAGGGAAGATGTAGCTATTTAAGAAGTACTAATGATGTTTCCTTTCAAATAATGTCTACCACTAAACATCCGCTCTGTAACATCACATTGTCCGCATGAAATATTATAATTGTATGCATATTTAGTGGTTTTTAATGTTGCTTAAATTTCATACGAGTATTTAGCAGGGAGGTAGGGAATATTTTACTTTTAATTATACTGACACAAAATTTTATAACCACGGTATCTTGTTCGTTTGATCAGAAACTTTGAATTTGTTTAACAAAAATTTTGATCAACTGAAGAAATAGTTTTGTTTTTGATTATTTTATCGTCCATTGTCTTATCACTTTACATCCCTGGAATTATAGACTTCAAAGCAGTACACAGGTTTTTTTTACAGGGGGTTGTAAACCTGTAGGGAATGAAAAAAGGGAAGGTGGGCTATCCCTATTCTGATTTATGGGGGTTGTTGATACACTCCTTCCACCCGAAATATACATTATCAATTACTTTTTGTTCCAGGTGGTTGTACCCAAGGCGAAGGGTGAAATCCTGGGAGTTGTGATAGTAGAATCTGGGTGGGGGAGTATGCTACCCACAATTGTACTGGCCAACCTGTGCCCTACAGGTCCTGCGGCCAGGTGTGGCCAGCTTAATATTGGAGACCAGGTATACACATAGATAGATAGATACAACCTGTGTCCTACAGGTCCTGCTGCCAGGTGTGGTCTGCTTAATATTGGAGACCAGGTATACACAAAGATAGATAGATACAACCTGTGCCCTACAGGTCCTGCGGCCAGGTGTGGTCTGCTTAATATTGGAGACCAGGTATACACAAAGATAGATAGATACAACCTGTGTCCTACAGGTCCTGCTGCCAGGTGTGGCCAGCTTAATATTGGAGACCAGGTATACAAAAAGATAGATAGATACAACCTGTGGCCTACAGGTCCTGCTGCCAGGTGTGGTCTGCTTAATATTGGAGACCAGGTATACACAAAGATAGATAGATACAACCTGTGTCCTACAGGTCCTGCTGCCAGGTGTGGTCTGCTTAATATTGGAGACCAGGTATACAAAAAGATAGATAGATACAACATGTGTCCTACAGGTCCTTAGGTCTTAGAAAGACAGAAAAGAATATTTTTTCACTCCTAGATTAGAGGGGTAGGTGGGAAAATGGACTAATACCATCCAAAACATTTATAAAACTTCCCTAAAAAGTACAAAACATTCAGAATAGTCATTTTCGAGATCTTAAGCAAAAAACATTCTACTTTATTCTCTAGGTTAAAGAATATATCCTATTATATAAAGTGGTAAGGTTTTTTTGTCTAAAGCTTAAGATTTCAGTAACTACTAAATCGATTGAGTTGTCCTTTTAAGGAAAGCTTCACATAGATCCCTTTATGGTTTTATGCTACTTTATTTTTAAAATGTTAAAATAATTTTACCTTCAAATACGGAGCCCCTAGTATATCATATGATATAGCTAAGATAATAATTTTATGTCTTTTTTAAGGTGATAGCAATTAATGGAGTCTCTTTGGTCGGACTTCCCCTTTCTACTTGTCAACAATATATCAAGGTAAATACTACAAAATCTAAAGGGATATGGCAATGGCTAATATTTTGATGTACATACCTAATTATGATACACAAAATTACCCATTCTGTAGATTAAAATTTGTGGTTGAAATGTTTCAACACTCATCTTAATGTATCAACCAATCAAAAAGTCCGCAAAGTTGTTAAGCCAAGGAATAAGAAAATGTTATTTAATACTTTAAGGACTAGTGTAATAAACAGCCAAATGTTTATTACACTATTATTACACACTTATTTGAAGGGTATTACATTAAGAAAAAGAGTCACCTCTCTCAGTAAACACTATCAAACACCGCTGCGCTATTGATTACTGTTGTTATCCTTGTTTTCCTTATTTTACAATTTTCTCTAAAGTGAGTGAGGAAATGAAAATTTATTTTATGAACAGGGAAAAGGCACTCGGAAAAAATATGATTCTTAAACCTTTCTGAAAAACGTATAAACAACGATTGGTTGCTCTCAAAAAGGATAGTGGGTGGTAACCAGTTTTGTTAGCCCCAAGATACCGAAGGCACGGACTAATAAAACTAATTTAAATGTTGTTATTGTACATTTTTATAATTGTATAAAACTGGATAAAATACGATACAATACATGATTTCTCAGTGTGGCTGATAACCGGATGTTAATCGGTTTAGAAGCCATACTGAAAAAGAAAATTCCTTATTTTTAAAAAATATAAAATTTTCTTTCTTTTTCTCTGGTTTTTATTTTTGCAACTAGAAATTTGTATTTCCATATTTTAATGTTGCAATAAAGAGACACAAATGCACAATTTTATCCAGGACTTTACACCTTACCTTTTTGAAGCAAAAATTTAAGGAGGGAAGGGACATTGTACTGTAATTTACACTGCAACTCAAAATATTATTAACACGATATCTTAGTCGTTGGCTTTAAACTTTGGATATTTTTATATTGAATTTTCACTGGGAGATTCAAAACTAGTAGTGTACAAACTTTTCAACCAATGATTTTAATCTGTAAAAGGGGTATTTTTTTCTATCATAATTGGACATGTATATCAATTTATCGTTCATTGTATTATTCCTTGAGATTCCTTGGAAATAAGTTTTTGTGTAAATTCAAAGAAATTTGAATTATTTCCGGATTATTTGACCCAAAAATCTCCCACCCCCAACAATTATTTAGTCCCAATTTGAGGATTTAGCAACCATAAATTTAACCTACACTAAGATGATTGTATTACCTTGATGTATTTTTTAAAAAATAAAAAAAGTGGTGGGGGGGGGGGCTCACTATTATCTGAGAAGATTTTACTCAGGGGTGAGGGAAAATAGGCTGTTTATTTTACTAGTCCTCAAAGTTAAATAAAAAAGCTTTTTATTCGTTAGTTTTACAACTATGGGGACTTTTATTGAATTTTGATTGGTTTATTCATTAAGTTGAGCGTCCAAACGTTTCAACCACAAATTGTAAACTATAGAAGGGGTGATTTTGTGTATCATCAATAGGGATGTACAACAATTATCGGCCATTGTCCCTTTATATCCCTGATTCTACTGCTGTTTCTTATTAGTCTGACACAGATAGAAATTAATGTTTCGTGCATTTTTACACTTTCAAATAACAGAAAAAAAACTAATTTAAAAACTAACATTTATTTCATTGTCTTGCTGTAATTTTAAAATAATTTTTTTGAGGTAATTGAATTAGTTAGAAGCTAAGTTTAGTAGTTTTAAATTTTTAATATTGTGTATTTTGAAGCAGGGAGCTTAAGGGATAGGATAATGGCCGAAAAAATTATGTATATCCTAATGGTAATTCACAAAATTACCTTTTCTGTGGAGACTGAAACGTTGGGACACTCAACTTAATGAACCAACCAATTAAAACTCAAAAAAAGTTTGTTGGCTCAAAAACTTTGGGTACTTTAATATAAAGCCCAAAGTCCCCTCCCTCAATGTGTTAATATATATTTGAAATATTTTAATAAAAATGTTACTTTCAGAACACGAAGAACAAGACAGCTGTAAAGTTAACAGCCGTGTCGTGCCCGCCAGTGGTAGAGGTCAAGATTAAGCGGCCAGATACCAAATATCAGCTAGGATTCTCAGTGCAAAATGGAGTGGTAAGATTTTGATCAATTTATTTTAATTGTGCCCGATAGGCCTCTTGGGGCAGTTAATGGAGGGAGGGTTTGATCATCTACTTTCAATTTTATGTTTTAAGAATTTTTTGTAACTCTGTTGGAGGGGGGGGGGGTCAATTTCTTAAAGGAGATTGGTTGTACCTCCCCCTAAAATAGGACTAACAATAAAGTATGACCATATCGGTCCAGTGGTTAGCGAGATGCTTCGGTATAGACATGCAGATAGAGAAACATACGGTTTCTTTTATGTATACAAAGATTAGAGTTAATCTTCAATAAATCTATCATTTTATCCCTTATTTAGATATGTTCCCTGTTGCGAGGAGGTATAGCAGAAAGGGGTGGAGTCAGAGTTGGACATAGAATTATTGAAATCTATCATTCTATCCCTTATTTAGATATGTTCCCTGTTGCGAGGAGGTATAGCAGAAAGGGGTGGAGTCAGAGTTGGTCATATAATTATTGAAATCTATCATTCTATCCCTTGTTTAGATATGTTCCCTGTTGCGAGGAGGTATAGCAGAAAGGGGTGGAGTCAGAGTTGGACATATAATTATTGAAATCTATCATTCTATCCTATTTAGATATGTTCTCTGCTACGAGGAGGTATAGCAGAAAGGGGTGGAGTCAGAGTTGGGCATATAATTATTGAAATCTATCATTCTATCTCTTATTTAGATATGTTCCCTGTTGCGAGGAGGTATAGCAGAAAGGGGTGGAGTCAGAGTTAGTCATAGAATTATTGAAATCTATCATTCTATCTCTTATTTAGATATGTTCCCTGTTGCGAGGAGGTATAGCAGAAAGGGGTGGAGTCAGAGTTAGTCATAGAATTATTGAAATCTATCATTCTATCTCTTATTTAGATATGTTCCCTGTTGCGAGGAGGTATAGCAGAAAGGGGTGGAGTCAGAGTTAGTCATAGAATTATTGAAATCTATCATTCTATCTCTTATTTAGATATGTTCCCTGTTGCGAGGAGGTATAGCAGAAAGGGGTGGAGTCAGAGTTGGTCATAGAATTATTGTAATATATATTTCTATCCCTTATTTAGATATGTTCCTTGCTTCGAGGAGGTATAGCAGAAAGGGGCGGAGTCAGAGTTGGTCATAGAATTATTAAAATATATTATTCTATCCCTTGTTTAGATATGTTCCTTGCTACGAGGAGGTATAGCAGAAAGGGGCGGAGTCAGAGTTGGGCATAGAATTATTAAAATATATGATTCTATCCATTATTTAGATATGTTCCCTGTTGCGAGGAGGTATAGCAGAAAGGGGTGGAGTCAGAGTTGGCCATAGAATTATTAAAATATATTATTCTATCACTTGTTTAGATATGTTCCTTGCTACGAGGAGGTATAGCAGAAAGGGGCGGAGTCAGAGTTGGGCATAGAATTATTAAAATATATGATTCTATCCATTATTTAGATATGTTCCCTGTTGCGAGGAGGTATAGCAGAAAGGGGTGGAGTCAGAGTTGGGCATAGAATTATTAAAATATATTATTCTATCCCTTATTTAGATATGTTCCCTGTTGCGAGGAGGTATAGCAGAAAGGGGTGAAGTCAGAGTTGGACATAGAACTATTGAAATCTATCATTCTATCCCTTATTTAGATATGTTCCCTGTTGCGAGGAGGTATAGCAGAAAGGGGCGGAGTCAGAGTTGGTCATAGAATTATTGAAATCAACGGTCAGAGTGTGGTGGCTGTACCACATGAAAGAATTGTCAACCTGCTGGCGACTTCCGTTGGAGAGGTAAAAACTTATAGCATCGTAATACAGACATTTTAAAATTAATACCAGTTTTGTTAGCCTGATGGGGGTAAACTTGTTTTCATTTTAATATCCGCAGACAGCTGTCTTTAATATAACTATTATTTATTGAAACATATTATGGGAAGGGAATTATTGTAGATATCGCGTAATTAACATATAAATATCATTTGAATTTAGTTACCTGGGCTTATAAGACCACGCCTCTTTTGACTTTTGGTAATTCTTTCAAAGTTATCATCGAGAGCAAAAACGGAATTCTAACTTATTGATCAAAATGGTCAAATAGTATTATGATTGTTTTTTATTGGTGGAAAAGATACTCCACCAGGCAATTTTTAACAATTTTTTATTTATTTCAGATTGCAATGAAAACTATGCCAACGTCTATGTACAGATTATTAACTGGACAAGAAACACCCATCTATATCTAATAGCTTTATTTGGTTAAAAAATAAAGAAATTTAATTTTGCTTATCAAACTACTTTGGAGAGAGAGAGAGCTAAGAAAGAAGGTGAATTCTAAAAATAAAATATTAATGTAGAAAAAAAGAGCTATGCAGCCAAAATGTGAAACCAAAAAAAACTTGTTATTAACAATTATCCATTCAGAAGTTAAAGGATATAAAAAACCTTCGCCATTACTTAAAAAGAAACCTTTTCTATATATATTACATATAGAATAAAAAGTGTATTAAAATGAAACCAAAAAAAAAACTTTGGCATAAGAGTGCCTGTAAAAAAGACTAATAAACTAAACTAAAACATATTATACTCATGTAATTGAGAAGAAGAAATGTTTCATATCGTTTTGGTAAAAGTTGTGTATTTATTACTGTTGTTGGCTTGCCGGAGACTTTGTCAAATGTTTGGTCAGTCTGTCAAAAATACAGCTAAATCAGTTTTTATTAGAATATTTTTTGTTTGCTTTTAATCAGCGGAACAATTTTAATTTATTTTAAAAGGCAATATAAAAGCTTTTTAGGGTTAAACAAATTTGATTATCCAAAATTGTAAAAATAAAAATGCTACATTAGGTTATATAAAAAGTTATATGCCATAGTAAAAAAAAATTTGAAATTGTAATTTTAGAACTTTACACATAATTAGCTTGAAAGCTTCATTTTTATCCACTTTCTTTATATAGGAGAAAAAAATGTATTTATTATTATTATTAGCAAACTATAAAGCTGTTAAAATGTAAAAATATATCTTGTGACTGCTAAGCTGTAATATACATAAATAAAACAAACTAAAAAAATTAATAAATTTCTGTATTAACCAAAAATGCTTTAACTAAATTAAGCTTGAGATATTAAAAAAAAACTATTTTGTACTACACTGTAATTAAATTTAGTAAGGCTGTTTTAATTTTGTGACTTTTATGTTTTAGTTATATTTTTATTTTGTGTTTTACCTAGAGTTTTTAATGTATTTCTTTCAAAAATACAGAATTAACTTTTGGTAGGTATAACATAGACCTAGACAAAAAAAAATGATTTAAAATACAGATAATTAATTAGCGCTAGTCAAATAAAATAATTACTAATTAATGTGAAACATAACTAACTCTTTATTAGGACCACTAACTACCACACAGAATTAATTACTCACTTTTCTACTCGTAATAATTAATTATATAATTATCATTAATTAATTGTGTCCACTTAATTAGTCTAGGTGTGTCTCAGCCCCCTGTTTTTAAAAATCAAACCATTGCTTTATCCGCGAAAATCAACAAAAAATTTTCAACAAAAAAAACTTTTAAATTGGCTATGTATTCCTTAAAATCAAATTATGTTTGGTTCTCGTGGGTGTCGATCAAGGTGACCGCTGGATAACTTGCTGTTTGTGCCATATCATAATATTTAATTGACAATATGTAACTTAATTATTCTTATTAATTAATTATTATTATGTATTATTTAATATTATTGTTTTGATTATATATTAATTTACATCTGGACGAATAGATTATTCTTTACTGTATTTGTTGTATTTTTTTAGTAGCGAAGCTACTCTATAATTTGTCTGTCAGTCAGTCCATTACGCTTTGGTGGAAATGTCATGTTTTCGGCTGCTGTTGTAGTTAGAATGCTGATATTTTCAGTAAAGATTTCTATGGTATATGTGCATCTAGCCTATACATTGTTTTGTCAGTCTGTCTATCGGCCATGCTTCAAAAGACATTAGGCTTATTTTTTATTTTTAAAGATTTCGTTATTTACTTTGAGTTTTTGCATATTTTGGATATTTTTATTTAATCTACAGATTGGGTAATTCTGTTGATCATCATCAGGAATCTATTTCAATTTACCGTCCAAAGTCACATCCCTTAGGACACTTCATTAGCATACAATAACAAGAAAACTAAGGTTCCCCAATCAAAATGCTGATTATAAGATGTTGTTTTACTTTGTTATATAACTTTTATTAAAACTAGCGGCTTCGCCCCTAGCCTCAAGGATTTTTTGTTTTTGGGGGGGTTGCGGGTGTCCCACCCCCCAAGAAAATAGCTTAAAACCATCACAGGACCAGTAGGTATAATCCCTAAAAAGTAGAGCCCAATCGGTTCAGCGGTTACTGAGATCTTAAGCTTCAGACGGACAGACCGACCTCGTTCTACTTTGTATTATAGATATACACTAGCAGATACGCCCCTAGAAGCCTCTAGAGGCACTTAAGGTAGGAGGGGGAAAAGTCGACCTCATCCCATTTAAAATTTTAGTTTCAAAAGAGAAAAAATATTTTTTGGGGAGGAGGGGGGTGAAGATACCCTCCCCAAAAATAGTTTTAAACTTTCCCAGGACCTAAAAGAAGCTTCACTGAAACGGAGAACAATATCGGTTCAGCAGTTAGCGAGATCCTTCGGGACAGACAAAAAAACGCTTACTACTTTATATATTAGGATAGTCTGTGGCTGGTAGAGGAAGCTGTCCTAATGCAACTTTTACACCATGACGGTAAGGGTATTCATAGTTCTAAAGGGATAAGACAATGACCGATAAATTGATGAAGCCCAAATTATCCCTTCAGTATATAAAAATTAATGGTTGAAACATTTTAACACTTAATTTAAGAAACCAACCAATCAAAATTCACTAAGATCCCCAAAGTTATTAAGCAAATGAATAAGAAAACGTGTTCATAAAACTTTGGGGACTAGTGTAATAAACAGCACAATGTCCCCTCTCTCTCTCTGAAGAGTATTACATTAAGAAAAAGAGTGTAACAAACCAATTTAAAAGGTGTTAATACCATCACACAGACAGTAGTATGAAAAATAGAAAAAATCTTGCGATTAGCGAATTATGGGATAAAATTGGCGGTATTGCATTTGGCTGGCTGGTACATTATTCTATCGTTCATTATCTTATATCTTACGATTCTTAGAGGTAGGGGACAATGGACAATAATTCCAACCACGTTATCTTATTCGTTGTTGGTTCAAAAACTTACTTTGATTTAACTTTAATTTGTTGCTTCCGAACTAGCAGGGTCCGACAAAGACCAAATTGCTGCAAAATTGTATCAAAAATGATCCATGTGACGTCATAAAAAAAGAGGGAGGTGAGAGAAGAAGTTGAAAAGAAAACCCGAAAAAAGAGATGGATAATCCCTCATTTTTATGACGTGACATGGCTGATTTTTGACACAATTTTAAAGCAATTTGGTCTTTGTCGCAGGGTCCAAACTTTTTAACTAATGATTTGATCATTTAGGATCACATCAAATTGTCTTCCAAAGTCTTTTCCCTTATGATCCCTATTTTTTCATTGAATAAACGTCATTTTGCACTCGGCCCAGATTAACCGATCTAGAAAGAATTTTCTCATTTGCCATTACATTCAAATGTTATACGAGAGATATAATTAAAACAGTATGGTATCGAAACCATTGAATATCCGGTGGATTAGAACCGGTTCTTCCGCCAAACTGAAAAATAATGTATAGCATCGTATTACAGGCAATTTTCCACGAATATTTAAATAAAAATCATAAAATAATAAAAAAAAAAGTTTATTGGTGGTCCTTCGGCCTTTCGAAGCTGACACTGATATTATTCTTTTGAATTTTCATTTTTATATCCGCGGAAAACGATGAGATAAAAAAGGTATTACCTTTTCTCTATCAAGACTGTACATAATAAAAGACTGACAAGGACGATTTGTTACATTTGTTTGTGGGAGGAAAATGTCTGATTTTAAACAATTAAGAAGAACAGGTCTAAATATCGTATCATTGACAGATTTTAGTGGATAGTAAAATAAAACCTATATCATATAAAGAAGGTGTATCAACTATTTTTTTTATAGCTAGCCGGTTCTTTTAGTAAGTAGTAGATGTAAAATTTTTCATAGAATTCAGATATGCAATCGGTTTTTTTGTAGACCTCTTATTTTTTAAGTAATTTAAGTTTAAAAAAAAAAAAATTAAGTCGAATTTAAGGTACTAAAATGCAACAAAAAAAAGAAAGAAAATGGTCATTATGAACAAAAATAGTAAGATCTTTAATTTGACACCTTACTTTTTCAATTCTGTCAGGTAATTATTGAAAAAATCGATTTTTTTTAACCCACGAGAATAAAAACTTTGAACTTAATTTTATTATTTCACAAATAAAAAAATATGGGTTCATATATACCTTCAGAATCAGAAAAATATTACGAATCCATTGTAAGCAAAATTGAAAAAAAAAGTTTACAATATAGTATATAAACTACAATAAAAGGAATTATATGAAAATATCATATTATATTGTACAGGCAACGTCTTAATTCTTCAATTGAGTATAAAAATGGGAAGGGGGTAAAGAGGGGGTAAAAAAGGGAAGACAATAGTGTTGTCTGAACAAAAAAAATAATTGGCCATTTCTTTAATTTTTTAATTTTTTTCAATTTTGCTTACAATGGATTCGTAATAATTTTCTGATTCTGAAGGTATATATGAACCCATGTTTTTTATGTCTGTTTGAGAAAATATTTAGGTCTAAAGTTTTTATTATACCGAGGTTAAAAAAATAGATTTTTTCAATAATTACTCAACAGAATTTTAAAAGTAAGGTGTCAAATTAAAGATCTTACTATTTTTGTTCTTACTGGCCATTTTCTTCTTTTATTTTGTTGCGTTTTAGTACCTTAAAACCGACTTAATTATTTTTTTAAAAAACTTAAATTACTTAAAAAATAAGAGGTCTACAAAAAAACCGATTGCATATCTGAATTCTATGAAAAATTTTACATCTACTACTTACTAAAAGAACCGGCTAGCTATAAAAAAAAAAGTTGATACAACTTCTTTTATTTTTTATCTTAATATTCTTGGAATGTAGTCTGTAATACGATGCTATACATTATTTTCCAGTATAGCTGAGAACCAGTACAAATCCAGCGGTTTCGAAGCAAGCTGGGAATATTATACCTTTCATACGCATGCGAAACAGTGGGGCGCTCAATAGTAATTCACCGGGGGTGTAATTAACCCATTAGGGAGTAACTAAAAATTGATGAAAGACCTTCCCAATATTCAAAATTTAAGAGGGGTTGTTGACAGCTCCCTACGGCACTGGTTTGAAATTATCCTGTTGTATCTTGATAATATATATTGTAGATTAACAAGGATGACAACATCCATAAAAGCGAAGCTCTAACGGTAGGACAAACGAACATTAAAACTTGTAAAAAATTGTAAGTAAATTTGTTGCAAAACTTCTTAAATACTGGTTACTGTTTAAGGACATGCTTACATTTTTAAAACTTAATTTTAGATATGCTTTGCTTAAAAAATTGTACCTTGTGGTATTAGGAATCAGTATTCTAAAAATCAGATGAATAGGATAATTATAACATACAGAAATTTGTTGTCAAAAGGTTAAAAATCAGCATATTTTGAATGGACGTATGGACTTTCTGGTAATGCCTATAGAGTTGCTACGCTTCCTAAATCGTACCTAATTGTTATTCGAATTATCATGCAAAGTTTGAAATCAAAACTACAATCTTAACCTGTTTAAAGAAGGTGTATTAACTTTTTTGCTTTTTATTTAGAATAGCTAGTCGGTGCTTTTAGTAAGTAATAGATGTAAAATGGTCCATAGAATTTAAATATGCAATCGGTTTTTTTGTAGACCTCTTATTTTTGAAGTAATTTAAGTTTTTTTGAAAAATAATTAAGTCGGTTTTAAGGTACTAAAACGCAACAAAATAAAAGAAGAAAATTGCCAGTATGAACAAAAATAGTAAGATCTTTAATTTGACACCTTATTTATAAAATTCTGTTGTGTAATTATTGAAAAAATCAATTTTTTTAACCTACGTTTAATCAAAACTTTAAACCTAATTATTTTCTCACACAGGCATAAAAAATATGTGTTTATATATGACTTTAGAATCAGAAAAATATTACGAATCCATTCTAAGCAAAATTGAAAAAGTTTTAAAAAATTGTAATAAAAAATAAAAAAATAAAAAGTTTATTTTAAGAATTGTAACTACTAAACTAGCCAATCACAAATCGCGAAAATTGACGAATCGCGAAGCTTAACCTATAGAGTTAACCAATAGAATTGCCAAAAAAAAAGGAGAACGTTCATACCATATATACAATAGATACTACAATAAATATAGTGATATTACAGAACATGTAAAGAATGAAAAATTATGAACAAATATGCATCAGTCTGTTCTGTTTATAAACTTCAAAACAATGCAGTTAAAAATACAATATTGTTTCTTGTGTTTAAAAAATATCTGCTACATTGCATTGTCTTTTGTTTAGGTTTTGTTCAGGTTTTGTTCAAGCTAACCCTTTAAAGCCGAAAATTATGATTCTTAAAATAAACTTATATTTTTTATTTTAGTTTTATAAAACTTTTTCAATTTTGCTTAGAATGGATTCGTATTATTTTTCTCATTTTAAAAGTATATATGAACACATACTTTTTATGCCTGTGAGAGGATATTTTTAATTTCAAAGTTTTGATTAATCCGAGGTTAACAAAATAGATTTTTTCAATAATTACTGAACAGAATTTTAAAAATAAGGTGTCAAATTAAAGATTTTACTACTTTTGTTCATACTGTCAATTATCTTCTTTTTTTTGTTGCGTTTTAGTACCTTAAAACTGACTTAATTATTTTTCAAAAAAACTTAAATTACTTCAAAAATAAGAGGTCTACAAAAAAAAACGATTGCATATTTAAATTCTATGGACCATTTTACATCTATTACTTACTAAAAGCACCGACTAGCTATTCTAAATAAAAAGCAAAAAAGTTAATACACCTTCTTTACTAAAAGAGTTAACCGTTACACGAAAAAGCTAACTGTCCTTGTTGAACGGACGGAACGACCCTAATTATAGAAAAGCTTCGCTTTAAAAATCTTTCTACTCTATAATTGTGATTGTGAGAATTAACCCTCCTCCCTTTTCGTTAAATAAAGTCCAAGATCAGATTATGTGATATTTACAGGCATTTTCAACTCCGCCCATCGATTCCCACATCTATATATATAAATATCCAGCTATCTAAAGGGATAAGACAATGGACGATAAATTGATGTACATCCCCAATGAATACACAAAAATTACCCCTTCTTTATACTAGGTACAATTAGTAGTTGAAACGTTTGGACACTCAACTTAATAAACCAACCAATCAAAATTTAGTAAAAGTCCCCAAAGTTGTTAAGCCAATAAATAAGTAAACTGTATTATAAAACTTCGGGGACTAGTGAAATAAACAGCCTCTAATGTCCCTCCCTCCCTGGTATATGTCCCATTATTACAGAACACAACCCACCAATATTTTTGAGCACATCCTTGGTCTATAATACACCTGTAGTTGAAGCAGGAATATAGGAATTGGACAATGGGCATTAAATTCAATAATAGATTTCAGAGTACAGGGATAGAACAATCCAGCTTATTATAATGATTATATTTCTATTTCTGTCTTATTCCACTCATAGTTTGAAAAGAAAAAAATAAAATTTTGTTCCATTAGATTTTTATTGTCTGTTAGTATATTTTTGTATTTATGTTAAGTAATCTTCGTCTACCTAACAATAGAATAACTTTTTCACGGTATTCTAAGCGATAGTGTACAAGAGTCCAAGACAACCAAAAGATTAATTTTTAGATACATTGCCCTTCTCTACATCCCTAGGTTTAAAGATGAAGTGAGGGGGTTGGGAGTCAAAATCCGCATTCATATTCAAAGAGATTACACAATATGAAATAAATAAATAGGTTAGAGAGATAGGTGAGTGTAAATCAAAGAGGCATTTGAGGAAGGGAAATTGGGGGGAGGGGGGGATTGTTTTTTTTCATTATATTTTTTAAGAGGAGTAAAAAAGCTAGTTTAGGTGGGGGGCGGTATTTTTAAATGGATAATTTTTCCTAAAACCTTTTAATTTTATAAAAGGATTTATATGAGTTTGTCTAATTTGTTTAGCTTTGCTTTCAATAATGTTTTCAACCTTGTTCTCATATAATTCTAGTTTCTATAACTACAATAAAAACAGATTATTAGAACCCATTGAACCGTTTTTGGCCCATCAAACCCTTCGTCACATATCTATGCGGGAGACGTTAAACATTGAGGGGCTCTCTCACCGAAGCAGAGGTCTCCTTACCTTAACCTAACTAATACAAAAACTAGATTACCTTAAATCTACAATATCTACATTATTTATATTCACCCCCAGACTCCTCCCCTTTCCAAACAAAGGAGATATTATTTTGAGTAAACCATGTTAACTATTAGTTATCTGTTGAAAGCCAGGCCAGTCACCCGATATTCAAGGTACGCCTATTATTATTAGCTTACTACTGGGAAGGGGCTTTTTGGAAAGGGTGGAAAACTATCACAATGTGACTTCAGAGCACAATTGCTTTAAAGAAGTACATTGTGGATTTGTAAAAATTAATTTTGTGATATTCAATTCTTAATTTTTATTGATTTATGACAACTAAAAATCTGCTCTTTTTATACCACTTCGTAAGTCAATGTATTATTTTTGGGTTCTTCGCTAATTAATGATATTGTTATCCTTTTTAGAAGTGAAGCTCCTATATAATTTGAAATGTCCGTATGTATGTCTGAAACGTTTTGGGAAAAACGTGATTTTCTCGCTTCCTATAAAATATAGAAGGCTGAAACTTCATGTCAACATTCCAATTGATATGGAGTATAATTAAGTGTAACACATCCAAGCGGTCGGACTGCTTTTAAGCAGCTTTTTAGCCACTTTTATTTTTCACTGCCAATTTTCTCGGCTCCTGTAAAAGATAGAAGGTTGAAACTTTTTAGCTGCTTTTCTTTTTATAACTCTCTGCTTTGTTATGTTAACAGATAATCTGCTTTATAACTCACTTTGTCCATTTGTCTATTTCATAATAAATATTGTGCTTCGCTACTTCTGGATGTTGGCATCCTTGTTTGACTCTTAAGAAACTGACTGTATAAAATAATAAAACTGCTAAATCAATATTTAAATAAAATATCCTAGCTAGTATATAGATAATTTGATAAAAAAAATGGTATTGTCTTTAAGAAATACTTTTTAATTATAAACTAAAAAGTATAGATAATCATTGGTCAGTGGAATTTTCACGCAAAAAAATCATCCGTCTATGTCAGGTGCGAGTCATAAAAAGTTAGAGTAGGAGGAATGCCGTGGTCTAAAACAGGCGCAACTCACTACCATGCACAGTTAGGACTTATCAGACAAAGGTCGTGCAATTAAAGGGTTGGTTGTCTGATTGGCAAATGGACGCTTTACACCGCAATTATAGTGCTTAGGGCTGACAACCTTATCCCATATCCATAAAAAAAGCCACATTGTTACAGAAACACTGACAAATTGTCAGCGGCCTATGCTCCCCCTGTTGAGTGAAAACGGCTTGTTACTGTTTTTTGTTTTATGACTGTTAAAATGTATTTACTACCTGTACCAAGATTTAATTTTATTTTATGATTTCAGGGTGCTCTAAACAGGGCAACCATAAATGCATGATCCACGTATGACGTCATACCAGCATGCGGGACCCCCACCTCAACCCAATGGGATGGCAGCACCTCCTGGAAGTGTGGGAACCCCTTCACAACCCAATAGGATGGCAGCACCTCCTGGAAGTGTGGGCACCCCTTCACAAACCAATAGGATGGCAGCACCTCCTGGAGGTGTGGGCTCCCCACCACAACCCAATAGGATGGCAGCACCTCCTGGTGGTACGATACGACCGCCCTTCAATTATGCAGATCCACCCTACGGACACTGCTACCCTTGTCCGTCCATGAGTTCAGATGGCCGTTGTGCAGGCATGCAGCCAAGTCCAAGAATGATGGGACCAACTGGAGGCCCCTTTGGTCCAGCAGAACCAGGAGATGTTGAATTAATTATGAGGGAAATGCAAGCATTGCAAAAAATGGTAAGGTTCATCTATTATCTTAGCAATAGCCTACAGCAAAAGAATTCAGAATTTTTATCTAAGTGGCTACGTCACTAGAGGCCTCTTATAGTATTTGAGGGGGCGGGGACAGAAGAGCTGTGGTTGAATTCGATACATTTTTTTGTGAAATGGACATCTTTTATTGTTCAGTTTGTTCATCTTGTAGGAGGGAAAGGAATGGCGTAAAGGTTGTTACTGGGGAGGGGGGGTTCGTTATTTTAGCAAGCTACAAGTTTTATTTATCAGAATACATGATAGTCTGGTGTAAGATACAAGTAATAATAAATCCATTGTTAACCCATATGACCCTAAAGTATATTTCCTTATTTATTAGTACATTAATATACAACTGATTTATAGCCATGGAAAGTTAGTTATCATTATGTTCTGTGTTTTAACTAAAACATTTTCTCAATTTTCTTTCTTTTTATCTTTTAGTAGCGAAGCTACTCTATAATTCGAAATGTCCGTTCGTCTCTCCGTCCATCTGTCCGTCTGAGACAAAATGGCAGAAACGTGATTTTCTCGGCTCCAATGACATATGCCCATCGAATCTATACATTGTTTTGTCCGTCTGTCTGTTATTTAGTGTGCTAGATTGATTCCTAGATTTTCAAGTTTTTTAGATTTTCTCAACTCCTTTTCAAGATAGAGGGCTGAAATTTTCTGGGACTAATCAATTTTAGATTTTACTTATTTTCACGAAGTTTTGATAAGATTTGTCTATTGATTGGGGTGCTAGATTGATTCCTAGATTTTTAGGTTTTCTTGATTTTCTCGATTCCTATTCAGGATTGACTGCTGAAATTATCATGGATTGAATATGCTCATATTATACATATTTCCATCAAGGTGCTAGATCGATTCCTAGATTATTGAGTTTTCGTGATTTTAAAGGTTATATCCATTCAGAATTTTTGAGCTTCGCTACTTATGGATGTTGTCATCCTTGTTTTTATAGATTTTCTGTTTTTTATCTTATTATCTTAACTTCTGATAGAGCTAGGACTAGTTTTTTTGTTTGGTTTCCCTGTTAATAATAGGCCTAGAGGTAAAAGAAACTTTTTTTAGATGTTTGATTTGCAAGGAGGGATGTGGCACCTCCAAGGACAGATTGTGCAATTCCAGCAGACAATTGCGGCTTCGGGTGCCGTCGGTTCGTTAAGTCATTCAGCTGCCACTCAAACCTCCCTCCCAACCCAAGAACAACCAAAAGTTAGCAGTGAAGGTGCACAAGTTCAAGCACACCAGACAACTGACTCTCAGGTAGCCACAACAAATAACTTCATATCAAAACTAGCGGCAACGCCCCATAGAGGCTTCTGGGGGCACCTGAGTTAGGGGAAAGGGGAAAAGTCAACCCCCCCTCTTAATTTTCAATAAGGAAAAAAATGTGAGAATTTTTTTTAGGAGGTTGGTGGGTACCCTCCTTCAAAATATGTCTAACCCTTCTTAATACCTATGAGAAGTTACATTGTAAAGGAGAACCACATAGGTTCAGCGGTTAGCGAGATCCTTCGGTACAGACAGACGCACAGATATCCTGTTACTTTATTATAAGGATTAGTTTAATAAAGGGCCCTTAAGTAGCGAAGCACAAAAATGTAAAATTTGGGGGGGGGGGGGAGATATCCTAAAAACATAGTACATTTACATGATAAATTTCCCATTTTATCTTTGTAGAATGTATGATTCAATGAACACTACTTTCACTATTATATTTATTTAATTGATATATTTTAATAACCCCCCCCCCCCCACACACACACACATACTTTGGGTTTCCTGGGATGTGGGGGGGGGGGGATTAATTAAACATTGAAAAATTTTGATAAGAATTAAACAAAAGATGTTAGCTTCGCATTTATTGATATTTTTATCTTGACATTTAAGGGGGGGTATTACAAGTCACCCCCCCCCCCCCATATATTTGTATCTTATCCCTCTTTCTACTCATCCGACCATAACAATTTTGCTCTTAAAATATCTAAAATACAAAACACTCAATGCAATGGTTGAAAGCCCAATTTATTTACGTGTATCTATGATTTTTTAAAGCGAAGCTTTTCTTTAATTAGGGTCAGTCCGTCCGTAACAGTTATATACGTACAGACTTTCTGGTAACGATTATAGAGTTGCTGCGCTTTCTAAGATGTACCTAACTGTTATGGGAATCAGTATGTAAAGTTTGAAATCGATATAAGAATTCTTACTTGTTTAAATTAACGAAAAAAGCTATCCGTTACGGACGGACGTACGGACGGACCGACCCTAATTATAGAAAAGCTTCGCTTTTAAAAATTGTGGGGAGGGGGAAATTTTTTTTTTTTGGGGGGGGGGAGGGGTTAGTCAATCCCCCTTTTAAAATTTTTGTTTTAAAAAGAAGAATTTTTTGGGGGAGGGGTATTTTTCATTCTTTGGGGGTGTAGGGGATGTCTCACCCCCCAAGAAAATAGCTTAAAACCATCACAGGACCAGTAGGTATATTCCCTGAAGAGTAGAGCCCAATCAGTTCAGTGGTTACTGAGATCTTAAGCTTCAGACAGACAGACAGACATCGTACTACTTTGTATTTTAGATACTTAAACGTTAAACATGCCTCCTTTGATTAGTTATCAATCTACAATTATCCCCTTCCCCCAAAAAATATTTGTTCTCTAAATTTAGTAATTAATAAACCAGGTATAAGCTTTTATTTCCTGTGGTGGTGGGGGGGGGGGGGGGGGGTTACAAAATATCAGACAACTAAAAATGCTTTAAGATATGAATATACAAATAAGCCTTCTGCATGGGTTAGGCATTTAAAAACCTATAAGATGGTTTAAAATAGGTTAGGTTAGGTGAAGTGTCCACTCCGACGTATTTGTCAATCCCGAGTTTGTCCTAGGACAGATACATTTTTCTTATGTCCCATTTCGTCCGTACGTCCGTCCGTAACGGATAGCTTGTTTCTTCAATTTAGGCATGTTAGAATTGTCCTATCGATTTCAAATTTTTCATGGTGATTCCTTTAGTAGTTAGGTATGATTTAGAAAGTGTAGCAACTCTATAATCATTACCAAAATGTCCGTACGTCCATTTTTAACATGTTTATTTTTATACTTTTTTAACAACAAATTTTTATGTGATCTAATCATCCGATTAATCTGATTTTTGGTATATTGATTCCTGGGACAACACAGTATAATGTTATAAGTACGCAACTCTATAATCAAGTCCTAAAAATGTAAGTATGTCCATAAACATTATCCTGTTTTAAAACAAATTTAATTACAATTTTGCTTTGACTCTTATACATTTGTATTCTGATTATTCAGTTCTGACACTATATAAGTGTTAATGTCCGTTTGTCCTACCGTTTCAGTGCTTCGCTTTTATGGATGTTGTCATCCTTGTTTTAATATTAAAATATGTATATTCTAGGATGGTGATAAAGGATTCCAAGACTTGCCTCCAGAGATTATAGGCAAAATTATGAGCTTTTGTTCCACGGAGGATAGGAGACAAATGAGATGCGTTTCTAAATGGTAAGATATAATATTTTAATTCTAAGGCCTCTCCCCTAGAAATGCTGTTTTAAAAGCGAGGCTTTTCTATATCTAGGGTCGGTCCGTACGTCCGTCTAAAACGGATAGCCCTTTTCGTTAATTTAGGCATGTTTGAATTGTTCTATCGACTTTGCATGATGATTAATATATGAGTTAGGTACAAGTTAGAAAGCGAAGCAACTCTATAATCGTTACCAATAAGTCCGTTCGTCCATTATACACATGTTGCTTATTTAACTTTTATATAAAAAAAAAATTAGAGGACTAGTGTAATAAACAGCCCATTTCATATTCCCAGTACCACAACATTTTAACTAAAATACTTTCTTTGTTCATCTATATTTTATTTCAGGTGTTTCAACGTGGTTTCTACAGCTTTCGAGGAACTGTTTGGAACCATTTATCTTCGGTTGGATAATTTTTGTGAAATATACAAAAATCTAATTACAAAAGAAGTTAGGATGGAATTAGATTTAGATGATGATTCTTATGCTACAAAAATATTGCTGCAACATCATCTGGAATTCAAAAATTTAAAAAGGCTAGAGTTGAATTTTAATGATTTAGATGATCCCTTGAATCTATGTGAGGCAATCTTGAGACAATATGGTGACCACCTGGAACATCTTGGTTTAAAGAATTTTGATCGTCTAGATGATACTGTCATTCAAGTGCCTCATCTACCTAAACTTAGTTCACTATTGTTTGATTTTGTAGGTAGACAAAAATTGCACTCCATAGTAAATGCAGTCAACAAAGAAAACATTACTCATTTGTCGCTAGAGTATGTTGATCCCTATGCCAACTTAAGTAATCTCATATTTCCCAAGCTAAGATGTCTAGAAATATGGGGTCCGAGTGATGATGGTGAAGCTGCTCTAGAATTGATCAAGTGTCACAAGAATACGCTTACAAAGCTGAAGCTGATTTTAGATGATGTTGATGATTTTAAACATTTTGATATATATGTACCAAATTTAGAAATCCTAGAATTGGACTTACCTAGCGAATGTTCTCTATCCTTAATTGAAAAAAACAAGGATACCATATGTGAGTTAAGATTGATCACCTCTGGACATCCTTCCTTTCCAGTTGTGGAGATGCCAAGACTGAAGCGTCTTTATCTAGAGGATTATGATGATACTTCTGTATTGAACTGTATAATGGCTTTTGGTACAAATATTGAAGAACTATGGTTGGATCAGATAAGAAAATCTGCTAAAGAGGTTAAAAATCTGAAGAAAATGCTCAAGAGGTTTACAGGCAAGAAGGCTACTCGGCAATCTAAACGGTAGTCAATCTGGTGATTTCAATACTCGCTATTTTCGAAATTTTATCATAAGCAAAAATAATTCGCTTCATCCTTTTGGGTAATTATTCAAATTGATATATCTATTCAAATAATGGGCCTTGAACTACAGACTGAAAATGAAATCAATTTTGTGACATCTATCTTTTATACTTTGGAAGGGGATAAAATATATGATTTTTAATTCTAAAACTCACAAACAAAATATGACTTTTACGTATTTATTGAGAATGTCATTCTTGTTTGTTAGTAGAGATATATTCTGTAAATATTATATAAATAAATATTTTTTGTTAATATATCAATAAAGCTTATAAAATATACTTAAAAATATTGTTTTTTTTTAGTTTGGTTATACTATTTTACCTGTCGGTAGGTCAGTACGGTCCGATTATAAAAAACATTTTTAGTAGCGAAGCTACTCTATAATTCAAAATGTCCGACTGTCCGTATGAAACATTTAGAGGGAGATGTAATTTGCTCGGCTTCTATAGAAGAGAGACGGCTGTAACTTCTTGTAAACATTTCCATACATATGGAGCTTTTATATTTTTCACATATTTCTCCATTTCTTTTGTGTTGTTGTTTGATTATCAAAGTTTTTTTTTTTAAATTTTGTTAGAGAGAGCAATCGGTCCTCATATTTATTTTTTGGTAGCTTTTTATCTTTTAGCTTAATCTAAAATGTGCATGAATTTAATTATAAATACTTTTGTAAGCATTTTAATTTTTATAAATGATGTATACTGTATAGCTCAATAAATTTTAAAAAAATGAAATAAACGAGTATATACTTACAGTACATATAAGTATAGTAGAATAGAAAATGTATTATTGATCTACCGATTTCAAGCGTTGCATGGTGATTGCGTAGCAACTCTATAATCATTACCAAAATGTTGATTTTTTACCTTTTTAATTATCCCATTGTTCTGATTTTTGGTATACTAATTCCTGGGACAACAAAGTACAATTTTATAAGCAAAGCAACTCTATAATCCTAAAAATGTAAGTATGTCCATAAACATTATCCTGTATTAAGAAGTTTTTCAACAAATTTACTCACAATTTTGCTTTGACACTTATTCATATTCTGATTATTCAGTAGTTCTGACACTATACAAGTGTTAATGTTCGTTTGTCCTACCGTTTTAGAGCTTCGCTTCTATGGATGTTGTCATCCTTGTTTTTAAATTGGTTTGAAGTCCATATCTTTCTGTCTTAAATGTGTATAAAAATATTAAATTACCAAGGATGGCAACATCCATAAAAGCGAAGCTCTTAAACAGTAGAACATTAACACTTGTAGAGTGTCAGAACTAAAAAATCAAAATATAAATGTGAACAAAAGTAGAAACAAAATTTTTAGTAAATTTGGTCAAAAACTGCTGAAAATACATGATAATTTTTAAGGACAGACTAACACTTTTAGGATTTGAATATAGAAATGCTTCGCCTATAACACTGTACTTTGTTGTCCCACGAATCATTATTCCAAAAATCAGAAAAATCGGATGATTTTATCACCTAAAAATTTGTTGTTAAAAAAGTTAAAAATCAACATGTTTAAAATGAACGCATGGACATTCTGGTAACGATTATAGAGTTGCTCCGCTTTCTAAATCGTTCCTAACTACTACAGGAATCATGATGCAAAGTTTGAAATCGATAGGACAATTCTAACATGTCTAAATTAACGAAAAAAGCTATCCGTCACGGACGTACGGACCGACCCTAATTATAGAAAAGCTTCGCTTGTAATAACAAATAACCCTGACAAATGATTTTGAAAATTAAAATTAACAAGTATAACAACAACCATAAAAGCAAAATACTATTTATCCTGAGTCGAATGTCATGCTTTATCGTGAAAGGAATCACCATGGAAAGTTTGAGGGAATTATAAAATTTTTGAAAATTGCATCTTTTCTTTTCACGATTAAACCTTATCATGAGAGGAATTATTATTCATATCTAGAATTCATCAACACATAGCAGCGCGTCATTACAATCCTAAATCTCTAAACTTTAGTGCATATGAAAATTTTAAAAATCCTGAACACGTTTTTAAATTAACCCAAAATATATAAAACTTGTACTTTGGATGAATGTTTTTTTAAAAACAAGGATGATAAGATTAATAAATCAGACGGACAAACGAACATTGACAAACATAAAATGGCTGCACTATTCATATAAACGTACAGATGTTTTAGAATAGATTATATAGATGACTCATTTCATTACACTGTGCCTATTCATTTAAGGAATCAACCTTTCAAAATTCTCGTCATGTAAAAGATTACTTAAAAGTATATTTTAAAATTGACCTTTTATAGTTTATATAGATTATAGAGTTGCTATGCTTTCTAATTTTTATCAAACTGTTTCATGAATGATAATACAAAATTTGAAACAGATACTACAATTCTAAAATGCCTTTATAAAAGATGCAAGCAATATGAATAACCTTAAATGTAGGACATCTTCGCTTTTTTAAAAAAAAGTATAATTTGCAGAGTCCTCTATTTAAGTGTGTTTACTTTTCTCTCTCATTTTACCACATATAGATGTTTTTAAAAAGTTGTAAAATTACCTAAACAACAATTAGAACTATTTTCTTTAAATTAGAGTAAAAAAATTATAAAAGCGAACCTTTTCTATAATAAAACTATTTAAAACTTATGCATTTAAACCATGTTGAAGTTGACTTTTTCGACATTTTTTGTGATGTTATATCCCATTCATCTTATATTTTAATAATGATACCTAGGACAATAAGATACAATTATGTTATAAGCGAAACATATCTAGAATTTGTATAATTAGGGTTAGTTCGTCAGCTACAGTTTTTGATGGTTCATGTTGATTATGGTTGTATATTAGAGAGTGTCGGTGCTTATCCTTAAAGTGAATCTTGAGCATTTAAACTTCTCCTCCCGCCCCAAATAAATTGGAAATACGGGAGTGTAGTTTTTCTAATCTGCCTAACCCCTTCGGGGACCCCTAATATAGTATAACCTTACCTGACCTAAAATAATAAAGAAACAAACCAAAAACTATTTCTTAAATTAAGGGGAAGGGGTTTCAGTGCTTGACTAGGCACTTTGAGGGAAACCGCTGACATATCTGTGAATATAGAATAATAGAAAAGTAGGAATGGCGAATGTATGGTTTTTTATTTTACACTAGCGTCTTCGCCTCGAGAGGCCTCTAGGGGCACTTTAGAATGTGGGGTTGGGTAGACCTCTCCCCCACTTTGAGTTTCATTTTACTTTATGTAATAGGATTAGGTTAATATATTAAATTATTGCTTTTTTGTATGAACTGTTTTAAACCACTTTCCTAATCTTTACTCAACTAAAACACTGTCTTTCCGTCCACAGTTATTTAACACAGGGATCTAAAGGGATGAGAAAATGGCCGATAAATTGATGTACATCCTTAATGATGACACACACAGTTAGCACTTCTGTAGAATAAAATTAGTGGTTGAAACGTTTGAACACTCAACTAAATAAACCAACTAATCGAAATTCAGTAAAAGTCCCCAAAGTTGTTAACCTAACGTATAAGAAAACGTTATTGTAATACTTTGGGGAAACCAATTGCTTTTTAAAACTGTTTTAAACCAATTTCCTAATCTTTACTCAACTTAAACACTGTCTTTCAGTCCACAGTTATTTAACACAGGGAGGGAGGGGACATGGGCTGTTTATTACACTAGTCCCCAAAGTTTTAATATAAAGTTTTCTTCATTTATTGGTTTAACAACTTTGGGGAGTTTAGTAAATTTTGATTGGTTTATGCATTAAGTCGATTGTTCAAACGTTTCAACCACTAATTTTAATCTGCAGGAGGGGTAATTTTGTGTATCAATATTGGGGATGAACATCAATATATCGGCCATTGTCTTATCCCTTTAGATCTCTGAACTAAAACACTGTCTTTCAGTTCAGTTATTTAACCTCTTATCTAGAAATACCGAGGATGAAAACGATAAAAAAGCCAAGCTCAACAAATCGGACGGTCAGACTAACGAACATTACTATACAATAGGGTAACAAAACATCTCAAAATTATTATTCAAATTAAGGCATTAAAATGAGTTTGACTAAAAAATGGCATTCGACGATTTATCTTTAATCTAATCGTTACAGGGATCTACAGGGATTAGACAATAGCCGATAAATTGATTAGTACATTCCCCATGATTATACGTAAAACACTCCTTGAGTAGATTAAAATTAATGATCGAAACATTTGAACACTCAACCTTTTGAAACAATTAAGCAAAATTCGCTGATGACCTTAAAGTTGTTAAGACAACGTTATTATAAATCTTTGGGTTCCAGGGTAATTAACAGCCCATTGTCCCTTCTTTCTAAATTTAGGCAAGTCAGAATCGCTCTGTCGATTTCAAACCTTGAACAAGGATTATTGTTGTTTAGTTGTTAACAGATTGAAATGTTGTAAAAATTTAAAATAGTGAAATCAACAAACATAGACCTGTTGAGTGGTTGCGTTTATTTCAAGTTATATTTTTGACCTGTTTCTTTCAGTGATCTAAAGGGATGAGACTAAGGCTGATAAATTAAGAAAACGTTATTAAAAACTTTGGGGATAAGTGTATTTTACAGCCCATTGTCCACTATCTTTCTGGTTAAGTTAGGCAAGTAAGAATCGCCCTGTCGATTTCAAACCTTGAACAAGGATTATTGTTGTTTAGTTATTACCAGATTTAAAAATTGTAAAATTTAAATCCAGGGAATCAACAAACATAAATCTGTTGAATGGATGTTTTTATTTGTTGATTTATTTTAGACCTGTTTCTTTCAGGGATCTAAAGGGATAAGACAATGGCAAATAAATTGATGTACATCCCCAATGATGATACACAAAATTAACTTTTAAAATTAGTGGTTGAAACGATTAAACACTCAACTTAATAAAACAACCAATTATAATTTACTGAAGTCCCCAAGGTTGCTTGCTAACAAATGAGAAAATATTATTCAAAAACTTTGAGGACTAGTGTAATTAAGAGTCCATTGTCCCCTCCCTCCCTGTGTTTCTTTACATTTTTTAGACCTCATTCTTTTACCCCACATACATATTGTTCAATGTTTTGACCTGTAAAACTCTTGCTCAAGTTCTCGGTACTTTCACACAAAGTGCTTTGTTAAGCACTGGTAACCACCCCCCTTCACTTTATTTTTTGAAATAAATGAAAATAAGGGGGGAAGGGATAGTTTTTTGCTTGTTTTGGTATTACTTTAGGTAAAGTTAAGTTAGGTTATATTTAGTACTGGATAGTCCCGCAAGGTTAGAATACCACAGCCCCGCATTGGTTAAGCATAGGAAAATAAACTAAATCCCCTTTTCTTCTTACTTTCAATTTATTTGAAAATTAAGTGCAGGGGGTCATCAATGCTCAACCGGCACTTTGTGTGAAAGCATAAAGTTCTCTACCCATTCATATCAATTTATTTGGGATAAGAATATTGTACTAAAAGGCCAGGAAATAGGCGTTCACAGGTTTTTGCAAGTAGCTAAAAGAAAATAAGTACACCCATCTTAAATAATTTTTATTGTGCTGAGAGGTTTGTCCCTATATCTCGGTCATTTACACCTTTTCATCAGAATTTCATACAGCAATGTCATATCTTTATCCAGTTGAACATATATTTGTTTAAATTGTATCAAAAAAAGGATAACAGCATTCTTAAAAGCGAAGCTCTAAAATCAGATGGATGGACAAAGAACAATAACTTTTGTCAGAACTTATAAACAGAAAATTAATTAATTCAGATAAATCGGATCATTATATCACATAAAAATTTGTTGTTCAAAGTTCCTACGCTTCCTAATTCGTACCTAACTGCTATAGGAACCATCATGAAAAGTTTGGAATCGATAGGACAATTCCAACAAGTCTGGATTAACGACAAGAGCTGACCGTTCCGAATATAACGAAAAGCTTCACTTTTAAAAATATACACAGAAGACATTCCCTTTAATCTTAAAAATACTTTTACTTTTATTTGGTTATTTGCCTAAAATGTTTTTAGTTGAAAGAGTTTTATCCAAGGATCTAAAGGGATAAGACAATAGACAAATAATTGTTGTACATTGCACACCCCTAATTATGACAAACAAAACAAAATAAAATTAGACATTGCTAGTGTGTACCAACCAGCCAAGATTTAGTAAAATTCTTCAAAGTTTGTAAGCTAACGAATTGAAGAATTTTTAAATATTAACATGAGTTGTTTTTACAATTAAATATGCACTATATTGTCTACTTTTACGTTTATCGTCATTCGCCTGACCGTGCAATCACTTTCAAATCTTTGATTGCATATCCCGGATCCCTGATTTGTATAATATTCCAGAGAGAGAGGGGAGGACAATGGGCTGTTTATTACACTAGTCCCCAAAGTTTTATAATAACATTTTCTTATTCGTTGGCAAACCAACTTTGGGGACTTAAGATAATTTTGATTGGTTGTTCATTAACTTAAGTGTACAAAAGTTTTAACAACTAATTATAATCTACATAAGTGTAATTTGTGTATCATCATTGGGGATGTACATTAATTTATCGGTCATTGTCTTATCCCTTTAGATCCCTGATATGTAGAATATTCCCATAGCTATCAGGTTGAGAGGTAGCAAGCAGGGATTTAAAGGGATAAGACAATAGCCGATAAATTCATTCATCACCAAAGTCCCCAAATTTGTTGAGCTAACAATATTATTATGAAACTTTGGGGACTAGTGTAATAAACGGGCCATTGTCCCCTCCCTCCTTGGGTAGCAAGACAAATTACAACAATATACAAAATAAAATATAGACCTTGGAACAGTTAGGATGATAACATTCATAAAAACGAAACTCTGAAATTAAAGGGTATGACAAACGAACATAACCACTTGTAAGATTGTTAGTAATTAATCAGCAGAATATTAATTTTAAGTCTAAACAAGTTTTACGCAAAAAATACATAAATATCCCAATTTTCATCAATTTCAAATAGAATCAATTTGCTGAAAAACAGAACCTGTGTAATGGTATTATGGAAACAATGTTAATAAAAAAACGGCGGTAAAGACTCTTTAAGATATTTTAAAAAGTAAACCTCTATTTCTTGTATGTTATATAAGAAACGCAATTTTTATATGTATGCAATAAAACTCAACTCTTAAGACATTTACAAGCTTACAAAAATATTTATTTTTTCAATGCAAAAATTTATTCAAAATATAATATTCATTAAAATAGTTTAAAACAGTTTTTATGAACTTGCTCTCTCATTGGTTAGCTTAAAACTTTCGGTATTGTTTTAGATCTTTATTAGTAGGTTCAAATTTATTTTTAAAGATTTTTTACATCACGGAGGTAATTTTGTTTATTATATTGGTAGCATACATCAGTTCATTGTCCATCAATTGTTTTATCCCTTTTAAGATCCCTAATAATAGTAGCTACTTGTAAAATTCAGTGTTGATTAGGGGACAATTAAGGACATGTTTATAAGAGTAGCTTATCTGTAAATTACTTTGTCTGACAGGCCGTAAGACTGTAACTACGTATACATAAAAATACAGTGTGATTTTCTCGACTGTTATTAAAGATAAAAATTCACATAAAAGTCAAGGAAAATAATAATTATAAAACAATCTTTGTATGTTAAAAATATAACACAAAATATGCATACTTGTATAATATAGTGTTAGTAAAACCCAGGATTCTAAAGGGATAAATACACGATGATTATATCAAACAAAATTACCCCTCTTACGTACATATTAATCGTTGGATATAGTTTGGACACTGCTAGTTTGAATCAACCAATAAAGATATAGCATTTATTTAGCCAACAAATTATAATACGTAATACTTTGGGTACCAGTATATTTTACAGTCCAATGTCCGCTCCCTCCCCGATAAGACCTGATACTTAGATGGTAGCTGCTAGTGAGAAAAACAAAATCCGTGTTAATTCCTCTAAATCGCACCATATTTCCTCTAAAGATTTATATCTTTATCATTGACTAACAATAACAGAGATCGGAAAAATATAACACCTGGGCCAGGAATAAGACAATCGATGATATATTGAAGTACAACCCCATTAATATTAATAATACACAAAATTACCCCTTCTGTTGATTAAAATTAGTGGTGGAAACGTTTGGACACTCAACTACATGAAACAACCAAAACCAAAACTCAATAAAAGTCCCCAAAGTTGTTAAGCCACCAAATAAGAAAACGTTATTATAAAACTTTGGGGATTAGTGGAATAAACAGCCCATTGACCCCTCTCTCTCTGGATACCCGCACTATATTTTATGTTATCTATGTTAGTTATAAGAAAACATATTCTAGAATACAACTTCGTACCTTGTTCAGTTCACATCAGAAAAAAAAGAAAATGTTTTGAATATATTAGTTTTTCTATGCTTAGAATGTAATCAAATTTGCTTTTTGTACATAAATTATATCAAAGCATCTTAATAAGCTTGACAACATCCATAATAGCAAAGCTTTACACATTATAACAAATAGTCCTAGGAATCCAAATATATTCCTAAAACAAATTAAGTTGGAAATTTCACTGTTTTAACCTATTTTTAAAAGGTATATATTAAAAATATAATCTGACACTTGTAGAATCATACTGCAGAGCTAAAAATAAGAATAATAGCCCACGTCGATTTTTATTAGGATTTTAATTTTGTTTTATTTTATTCATTAAGATCATTTTGCTAGATATTGATGTATCTTTTCTTTTTGGGTAAAATTCTCAGCTTTCATAGTATTTAGCTACATAAATATTGTACTCTAGTAAAGAGTAAAATTAGGTCTTTTGATTAAATCTATCAAAACTAATTAAAAATTAATTCTTTACAATATATCAATGAATTAATCTAAACATGTTAGATCATCTATCACCCATACAATGCTATATATGAGAACCGGTTATGATCCAGCGGATATTAATCCGTTTTGAAGCTATACTAGAAAAAGAGTTCCTTTGATGATATTGCCCCTTTCTTTTAAAACCTTCTTATATGTATCTTTTAAGCATTTTACTTTATGCTAAAGCCTATTTGATTGCGAGTTTTTACACTTGCCATAAAAGATTTTAGGATGGTGTTATTAAGTTTGGTATTTTCTAAACAATTTTCTAATCTTTACTTTACAACTTCCAAGGATAACATTTAAAAAAACAAGGATGACATCATCCATAAAAGCAAAGCCCTGAAACTGTAGGACAAATGATCATTAACACTTGTAGAGTGTCAGAACCTGATAAGCAGAACATTAATTTATAAGTCTATAAACGAAAGTGTACATAAATTTGCTGCAAAATTGTGTAAATACAGGATACAATCAGGAATTAATTATAACCATGAAGAGAAAAAAATCTAAAATTATATTTGGGGGGCAAATAGAGGTCGTCGATGTGTTGCCCCCCAACGACAGTTGAAATAACGTATAGGTTTCATGATTTTTTCCGAATTAATTTCGTTGTTAATATAAGCTGGGATTAAATAAAACTTCTTTTTTAAGAAAAGAAATTAATTAATTGATTAAAGACAGGGATCTAAAGGGAAAAGATAATGGCCGATAAATTGATGCACAATGTACATCCCCTATGATGATTCACAAAATTAGCCCATATTTAGATTACAATTTATTGTTGAAATGTTTGGACACTTAACTTATTAAACCAACCAATTAAATTTCAAAGTCCCCAAATTTAAACTAACGAATAAGAAAACGTTATTATAAAACTGTGGGGACTATTGTAAAAAGGGCTGAATGTCCCCTCCATCCCTGGATTTGTGGCCATTACTCTATGTTTTACTTTGCATGCAGATATCTTTTTGCACTTTGCTACTTGTGGATGTTGTCATCCTTGTTTAATATAACAAATAATTTGTATAATTTATTACATGATATCATTAATCTTAGAAATTATTTGATTTCATATCTAAATTCCACAAAGTCTGTGCTTTACATAGATCTTGTGATGGTTTAAGGCTATTCTATTTGAGTCTTTTGATGGTTTTATGCTATTTTTTAAACCTCTTTTGTCCCTAGAAGCTAGCGGTGCTTCCGATAGTGTTATATAAACTAAAAGACACGTATGAAAAGACAATTTAAAAAAATATTTTTGAAAACTACATGGTAGAATAATTTTTTTGAAGTTATAGTTTACTATGAAGAAAATCAAATTTGTTTTTTTTTATCATTCACACATAAAACAAAGAAAAGGAATAAGTTGTTGTCTGTGAGTCTGTCTGTAACAAAGGATCTCACAAACTGATGAACAGCCCCTAGAAAAATTACCCCCTCCCTTTACATTTTTTATAAAAAAAAACTTAATTAAAGTGGGATTATTAACTTCCCTATCCCCTCTTCCCATCAAGCGTTTTTCATATAGAGGCCTCAAGGGGCGTAACTGCTAAAGCGGTTTATACAAGAGTAGCTTTGCTCCCAGAAATAAAGAAATATATGAGAAATGTGGTTTCTTTTGTCTGAAACTCATTTGGTCTAAATTACCGCAAATATCGGACAAATTTTTTATTCCCCTCGGATGAAATAAAAATTGAAGTGTTTTTCCAATCATGCAAAATTTTTGACAATTATAATCTTAAAAAACCTAGCATATATAAAGTTTTGGGTAATATTGTGCAGTTCGCGGTAAAATGTTCCTGGTAACGATTATCTCCAAAAATCGTTACCAGGAACATTTTACCGTAAACTGCACTTGACACAAAGATTTTTTTAATTGTATGACGTTAATGCTTGATCTTAAACCTTTAAATATCTAAAAAGTAATTGGTTTGTACCAACCAATCAAGATTTAAAATAAGTACACAAGTTTTAGTTTGATTAGAAAACATAATTATAAAACTTTGCTAAAAATATAGTTTTTTTGTTCAAAATGAACCGACATGGTTCTCCTTTACAGTGGAATTTCTCATATGTCCGCTAAATAAGTCTAGTTAATATCTAAAGTTATTTTAGAGAGGGATCATCCACATTCCAAATAGAAATTGGTCTAGAAAAAAATGCCCCCCCCCTAAAAAAAACCAACAACTAAAATTAAAGGTAAAAGTTGAGGGTCAACTCCCCCTCCCCTCCCCCCCCCCCCGTCAAATTCCACTAGGGGCGAATCCGCCAGTTTTAAATATTCCATGTTTCATTGATGAAACACTTTGTTGTGGAATGGGCAAACATTTGGGAGAGAAAATGACAAATGATTAAATATGGTTTACGCCTGAGAGAGGGGGTACAATGGGCTGTTTATTACACTAGTCCCCAAAGCTTTTTATTCATTGGCTTAACATCTTAGGGGACTTTAGTAAATTTTGATTGGTTGATTCATTAAGCTGAGTGTTCAAACTTTTCAACCGCTAATTTTAATCTACATAAGGGGTAAATTTTTTGGGATGTACATCAATTTATCGGCTATTGTCTTATCCCTTTAGATCCTTGGGTCTACGCAGCTAGCTAGGGATGAAAGAGAATGGGACTGTAAATTACACATGTACCCAGTGTTTTAGAACCACATCAAATTAAAAAATCTTGGGTACCCTCCCTAGATTTAATTAGGGGATCTTGCCAGATATATCATGTATATCAATCTATCGTCCATTGTCTTTTCCCTTTTGACCAATAAACCAATAAAATATCATATTCTTTCAACAACAAAAAAAATGTGTCACCCACCCTTATAAAATACTCTCTTTCAATTAATTTGGAACTAGAGAGGCAGTCACTAATGTCATAAAACTGAAAATTTATAATTTTATCTTTCTATTCTTTACGGACCTACCCTTATTATAAAAAAGCTCCTCTTGTAAAAATTATATGAAAATATACAAAGAGCCTATTACACATTTTCATGCAAAGAGTTCCATTAGTTCTCGAATTTTTATTGATTGTGTAGAAATTCAGATTTTTTCGGGAAGTTTATTGTATTTTTATTATTCAATACTTATTAATAGCATTTGAAAATTTTATTATATAATTTTTTTGTATTTTATTTTAATATAAAAAAGAAACCAAAAAAACTCAAATCAGCTGTTAATTATAATTTATCAGCTGATTCTGTGTGTATTGCGATCTCTGAAGCAGAAACAAGTGGAAAGTTAAATAGTTTGTTTTAATTATTAAATTAGTATTGTTTTTATTAAAAAGTTATTAATATCTTTTTTTTAATGATGTAAAAGTGATTTCTAACTAAAAATGTGTTATTATTACGTACTTGATCTGCATTTAAAGTCCGTAGATACACTAAATAGTTTTATTTTATTTACTTAATTTCAAATATCAAGAATGAAAATAAGGGGCGTTTCGTCGTATTTTCACAGTAGCTTTTGATAGGTTATTTTAGGTTAGGTAAATGTTAATGATTGCCCTGGAGGATTAGGCAATTGGCCCCGCAGGTTTAGAATTTCCCGCGGGGCTAGAAATTGAAGAAAAGCTACCATGAAAATACAACTAAACGCCCCTTAAGAGGCCATGTCACGAATCGACAAAACCCGTTAATTTTAACTTCAGACCCAAAATTCGAAGTTGTTTGTAAAACTTCAGATAATTATGAAGCTTGCCTGAAAATCAGAACAAATAAGTAATGGTTAGGTATATTATTACTTAGATGTTGCACCAGATTTTCATGTTCAATAAAGTGATGCTCGCAGCTGGCTTTACCCCTCATCCACCCAATTTACCCCATCACCACCCCTCCTACTGGATGAACTAACTGACCAATAAATAAGGTGCTAATTTGCAAGCTAAATAGACGATACAATTTCCCCTGTCAATCAACGTATATTCTATATCCTTAAAATTAAGTAACAGGGTGTCTGTATGTTTGTTCTAAAGGACCTTGCTATTCGCTGAACCGATATGGTTTTCCTTTACATGGTAGCTTCTTTTAGGTCCTAGGAAGGTTTATAAATATTTCGGGGGAGGGCAATACCACCCTCCCAGGATCGAGAAATCGCCCTTCTCAAGTGCCACTAGGGGCGTAGCCTTAGATTATTACATAATCTCATATTTCAGACTAAAGATGCAGTCTCCAGTGCTGCGTAGCCCTCAACTACATCAGGTATACAGGGATATAAAAGGATAAGACAATGGCCGATAAATTGATGTAGGTACATTCCTAAAAATCTTCTGTAAATTATGATTATTTTTGACACATTTGGGCACTCAACTTAATAAATGAACCAATCAAAATCCATAAAAAGTCCCCAAAGTTGTTAAGTCAACGAATAAGAAAACATTATTTTAAACTTTTGGGACTATTGTAATAAACAGCCCATTGTCCCCTTCCTTTTTTTAAAGCGAAGCTTTTATATCATTTGGGTCGTCCCATGCGACCGTAACGGATAGCTCATATCGTTAATTTGGACATTTAGGAATTGTCCTGTCGATTTCAAATTTTGCATGATGATTCCTGTATTAGTTAGGTACGATTTTTAAACGTTAATAAGTACGTAAATAAATTTTCTGCTATTGTTAGTTTTCGTTTGTCCTGCTGTCGTATTAGCTTCTCTTTATGGATGTTGTCATATTTGTTTTTAATTCAAAACATGGGCGGGCGAACATTCGACCTCCTCCCCCTCCCTCACATTGGAAAAAAGTACCTCGGAAGAGATATTTTTTTATTTACGGGGGGAGGGAGGTTGTCATGAAAGGTTTTTGTTGTTTTACCTTTACTAGCGGTTCGCCCTAGCCTCTAGAATTTTACGCCCCCTCCCCCCCCAAAAAAACAACAAACTTTTTCTACATTTTTTTGGCACTGTCACACAAAGTACCCTAGTGAGCGCTGATAACCCACCCTATTTAAAAGAAATAATTAGGATAAGGGGTCATCAATGCTCAATTGGTTCTTTGTGTAAAATAAAAAGCACCTTTTGTTTACAATTTTCAGGGAACTCCAACAATACTGAAAGTGAACAGAAAGATAGAGGCAGACTCTCCACTACTCAAGGCAAAGTAAAATTGAATTAAAAGAGTACCTACTCTGAATGAGTTGTTTAATATAGAACTTTCAGATAAATGCAATTCAATCAAAGGGTTTGTTTTCTACAGGAATTCAGTATCGGGATTAAGGGGACTATGCACGAACGAGAGCAAGTGGTATTGTACCTTCCATCAGTACTTTCTAGCTTTTTTTTGTTTAGTATACTAGGTCCCCTTTTAATCTAAAATCAATCCTAGGTATATCTTATTGTAATGTCCAATTGTCAAAAAACTCAAAAGTTTCAGCTTTTAGTATTAGGTATATCTTAGTTATGTTCAAATTTCTGTGCTAAATTGCCACTATTGATACTATGTTAGCGTAGGTTAGTCGCAACTTATTATAATGCCCTGTTAGAACTTCCAGATGAAGAGTTATTAAATAAAAGGGTTGGTTTTCTACAGGCATACAGTTTTGAGAGATAAGAGAGCAAGATGACATTTGTCTGTAAATTTCACTTTTTCTCAGCACGATCTAAAATTCATTGGCTTTAATAAATCTTTTGGGACTTTCATTCAATTTATACTTGGTTACACAAACCTTTATTGTCAAAACTTTTCCATCAATAATTTTCATCTGCTGAAGGGGTAATTTTATTTATCGTAATTTAAGGTTGAACATTACTTAATTGTCTAAGACTCTAAGATACAAAATCAATTTTACTAAATATTTGTGAAGGCTGGAAACCGAAAGATCGAAGTAGACACCCCAACCCAAATTAAAGCAGCCAATAAGAAGCTAGAAGTCTTAGATACTCCTGCCCAAATTAAAGCAGCTAACAAGAAGCTAGAAGTCTTAGATACACCTGCCCAAATTAAAGCAGCCAATAAGAAGCTAGAAGTATTAGATACACCTGCCCAAATTAAAGCAGCCAATAAGAAGCTAGAAGTATTAGATACACCTGCCCAAATTAAAGCAGCCAATAAGAAGCTAGAAGTATTAGATACACCTGCCCAAATTAAAGCAGCCAATAAGAAGCTAGAAGTATTAGATACACCTGCCCAAATTAAAGCAGCCAATAAGAAGCTAGAAGTATTAGATACTCCCGCCCAAATTAAAGCAGCCAATAAGAAGCTAGAAATTGAAGCACCAGCTGCCTTTATTAAAGGTGCCCAAAAGAAACTTATTGAACATGATACTCCTACAATGCTTAAGGAATACTTTTTTGATAACATTTTATTTTTTTTTAATACCTAGATAGATTTCATGGTGTTCATAATGTTTCATTTTCATTACTTGATAAAATACTATTCAAGGAAGAATCCCTTTACTTTATGTTTTACTTAGACAGCATTTGTTAACAACCTTAAATTTTATTAATTGTCATTTGCTACCACAGACTGGGTAATTTTGTTTATCATAATGGGGCCGGGTACATCAATTTATCTTCCATTGTCTTATCCCTTAATATCCCTGCCTAATACGGAAACAGTTTTAATAAAAGAGTATCTATACAGCAGGCAGCCAGAAAGGCAAGTATCCTGGAGTCCCCCATCAGTAGTGTCCTCAAGAGCAAGAAGAGATTCTTCAAGGCTGTCAAATTCAATGAAGAGGAAACTTTGCCAAACAAAAATTAATTTCAGTGTCCTTAAGTAGTGCAGCAATAAAAAAAACAAATTCTTTTTTATTACGCCCCTAGGACCTTTAGGGCACTTGAGACGGGGGAAGGAGGTAGTTTAGTTTTAAAATGAAAAAAAATATGGGGTCGATTTCTATTGGGAGGTTGGAGGTACCCTCCCTCAAAGAAGTTATGAACCTTCTCTGAACCTATGAGAAGCTTTATTGTAAATAAGAACCATATTGGTTCAGTGGTTAGCGAGATCCTTCAGTACAGACAAAAAAATCTTACTACTTTATAAAATAGCAAAACTGAATGTGGCTAGATTACAAGTTTACAAGATGATAACAACAACTATAATGAGTACCAAGAGATCAAATCTTATAAAATCATGAAAAGGAAAGTTCGAGATTAAAAATGAATGATCAAGTAATAAAAGGGGGGGGGGGGGGGTTTAATGCAACCATCTCGTAATCAGTGAGCAAATGGCACTTAGAATTCGAATTTCCATCTGAAATTTTGCATTAGTAATCCTTGGTAGGTCTATTTTCCCTAAATCGAACAAAAAGTGGGAAAAGTAACGGCTAACGGCTGGCGGCTCAGCAGTTTTGCCATTTATTGGATATATATAGTACAAATTATTCACGAAACCTATCTCCACCTTATTCTTGTTGCCACTCCAAAACGCTATCAAACGGTTCTAAACGGAAGCTGTTGGTAGTAGAAGTTTCAAAAATGGTTATTGCTATTATTTAACATGAATTAAACCAAAAATATGTTTTAAATAGTTGATTCCTACGTAATGATGAATTTACCCTGAAAATAGGCAAAAAACGGCTAAACGGCTGAGCCGCCAGCCGTTACTTTTCCAACTTTTTGTTCGACTTAGGGAAAATAGACCTACCAAGGATTACTCATGCAAAAGTTTAGATCGAAATTCGAATTCTAAGTGCCATTTGCTCACTGATTACAAGATGGTTGCATTAACCCCCCCCCCCCTTAAATAAGGAGGGAGAGGACATTGGTATGTTAATAGTTATGTACCTTAAGCTTTAAAAATATGTTTCTTATTTGTTTTCCTAAAAACTTTTGATACTTTTATTAATTCTTGTTTAGTAGATACAAACAAGCAGTGTTCAAACTTTTCCAATAATATTTTACAACAGAAGGGGTAATTTTATTCTTATACATTGGGGTTGTAAATAATTTTTTCCGTATACCTGTTTAAATTTATTTGTCATAGATTTTAATATCATTGAGAAATACTGCTCGGGCCTCCGTCTATTCAGGTCTAACAAAACTTGTTTTAATCTTTTTAAAAAAAAATCATGTCTCTAATTCGATTTATTAAAATTACAATCTTGAATTGAACATTTATAGTGAGATGGCAGAAAAGAAAGTAGCTAAAGAAGATGTTAAAACAATTGCCAAGCCTGAAATATGTTCAGATGCCTGCAAAGTTAGGACTTCTGGTTGCACAGGTAACAATCAAATATAATATTGTCATATTACATTTTTGAATGCTAAGGAAAGTTAGGTTAGTAATAACTGGAAGATCTCTTGGATAGTACCCCTTGGAGGTAGAACCCTCAAATTGTATAGACCAATTCAAGGCCTAGGAAACTTTTATCTTAAAAATTCAATATCCTATTATATAAGATAGTCAGGTTTCAATTACCTCTGAACTGGTTGTGATCTACTTTTTGAGGAAGCTTTAGGTCTCGTGATGGTGTTGGGCTTTTCACTATTTTAAGCATATTGATGGTTTTAGGCTATTTTTCTGCCCTCTTCTCAATCCTTTGAACACAGAACCCTTAGATGAATTGCTAAATAAAATAGAAATAATTTTAGAATCCTGTATGTCTAAACCTCCGACTACAACCCTAACTCCAGAAAACAAGAAATCCTGGTCAGAAGGAGCGGAGAGTCCCTTAGCTCCAGGTACAGAAATGTTATTTTTTTTTAAAGTATTGTAATTAAATTGATTAATAGTATAAGTGTCATCTAAAACACATTGCTTTCCCTCAAAGAGCAAAGCATGCACAGAACCTCCTCCCTTCATTATTCTTAAAATAAATTGTAGGAAAAGAAGCCCCAAAACTACCTCCCTTCATTTCAACTTATTTTAAAATAGGAGGGGGGTGGGTAGAAGGGTCAAGGCTAGGTAGTCACTTTCAGGAAAACATAAAGGAATTCTTAATAATCAAGTTCCAAATAAAGGATATTTTTTAGACAGTTAGTCTCAAATAATTCCAAATGGTCGGTTGTTTATTATAAGGATTATTATTATTTTTAAGGAATGTTGAAAGCTCGAGAGAAGAATGACCTGACAGGATCCCAAGTTGAAAAGCTACTCCTAGAGAGACTTCTTATTAGGTAAAAATTAGAATTATCAGATAAAGTAACAGAATGCCTGTCTGTACTGAAGGATCTCGATAACCGCTAAATGGTTCTCCTTTACAGAGATGCTTCTTCTAGGTCAAATAACTATTTTGGGGGTGGTTACCACCACCCTACCAAGAGAAATCACCCCTAGAAAATAATTACTCCTTCCCCCAAATTTGTTTTTACATTTCAAAATCTAAAATATAGATTGAGTTTTCGAATTCAACTCCCCCCTTTTCAAGTGCCCCTAAAGGCCTCTAGTAGCGTAGCCGCTAGAATAAGTATAAATTATCTATTAAATCATCTATTTTACTGATTGTACTATTAACCCAAGAACTAAGCTTACATGTATGTTCTTTAAGACCTCGCTTACCACTAAACCGTTAAAGTATTTCATGTTAGGCAAGGTTCACAAAGGTCCCCTCCTAGGACAGTTTTAGGCTATTTCTTGTTCAATTAAAGTTTTAGTGTGGATGAAGGCTATTTTGTAGTTCCCCACCTTCCTTATGAAAAAAAAAATTATTTGATTTAAAATCTAAAAGAATTTCAAAATGAAAAGGAATATTTTGATTAATTGCTGAATTGTTAAATCTTGAAAAGAATTATTGTCTCAACTCCCTGTCGACAGATTAATGTTTCTTAAAGTCATCACATGCCTACAATAAAGTTAATAAAATAGCCAAAAACTAGTAAGGTAGTAATATGATTTCAATATGTTTATGGTTTGTGTGTCTTAACACGAAGACCCACTAATTTTTTTTCATGTAAAAAAAGGCAACAGTTTTCAGGCTGGGATCTAAAGGGATAAGACAATGGCTGATAAATTGATGTATAGTGTAAATCCCCTTTGATGTTAAGTCCCTAAAAGTAGTTAAGCCAACGAATAAGAAACCTTTATTATTAAACTTTGGGTACTAGTGTAATAAGCAGCTTATTGTCCCCTATCACTTTAGTTTTCATGAAACCTAGTCTTGTTTAAAAACAGTTTATTGCTCTTTTTTATTAACTTACAATGCTGCGTAATCTATGGTCATAATTGTCCTTGTTAGATTTTGATGAATTTGACCAATCTGAAGAGACTCCTATTAATCTTAAGATTTTGATATGATCCTGTGATCAGTGTCCATTTATGTGTAGCGAAGCTACTCTATGATTAACTTTGTCTGTCCGTTCTTCCGTAACAATATGTGAGAAATGTGATTTTCTCTGCTGTTATTCAAGATAGGCTGCTGAAATTTTTGTATGAAGATTCCCTGTATCAATGAGCATCTGGTATATAAGGGGGGGGGGGTAATGCAACCATCTCGTAATCAGTGAGCAAATGACACTTAGAATTCGAATTTCGATCTGAACTTATGCATGAGTAATCCTTGGTAGGTCTATTTTCCCTAAATCAAACCAAAAGTTGGAAAAGTAACGGCTGGCGGCTCAGCCGTTTAGCCGTTTTTTGCCTATTTTCAGGGTAAATTCATCATCAATTACGCAGGAATCAACTTTTAAAACATATTTTTGGTTTAATTTATGTTAAATAACCATTTTTAAAACTTCTAGTACCAACAGCTACCGTCTAGAACCGTTTGATAGCATTTTAGAGTGGCAAAGAGTATTATGTGGAGATAGGTTTCTTGATTAATTTGCAATATAGATATCCAAAAAATGGTAAAACGGCTGAGCCGCCAGCCGTTAGTCGTTACTTTTCCAACTTTTTGTTTGATTTAGGGAAAATAGACCTACCAAGGATTACTCATGCAAAATTTCAGATGGAAATTAGAATTCTAAGTGCCATTTGCTCACTGATTACGAGATGGTTGCATTAACCCCCCCCCTTACTTGGTCTGTTATGCTGCTATATCCTATTATATAAAGTAGTAAGCTTTTTGTCTGTAGGGAAGGATCTCGCTGCTGAACCTTTTTGATTCTCCTTTACAGTTAAGCTTCTTATAGGTCCAGAGAAGGTTTTTAACGATTTTCGGGGAGAATATCTCATTCTCTACTATCAAAATAAAAATGATACCCCCCTATCTTAACTTAAGTTACTCTAGAGGCGTAGCCGCTAGTTATAAATATTTCGTGATTTATTTCTTTATTTAATATCACGTACTTAAAGTTTACATTGTCCGTATTTACAACAATGGTAGTTATGTGATACGCTAATTATGGATGTTGTCATCCTTGTTGTTTTTAGGAAAGATTTGAAATTGGCGAGTATGCAAGAAAGAATTAAAGAAATTCAGAAAGAGATGGAGCTTATTAAGGTGATTTCTATCTTCATTCATCCTTTTTTTCTTTCACGACAGCTTTCTTTTATCCAGAGAGAGAGAGAGAGGACAATAGTCTGTTTATTACTCAAGTCCCAAAAGTCCACTAGGAACGTTTTACTTTTGGGACTTTAGTGAATTTTGATTGGTTGGTTAGTTAAGTTGAGTGTTCAAACGTTTCAACCACTAGTTTTAATCTACTGAAGGGGTAATTTTGTGTTTCATCATTGGGGATGTACATAAATTATCGGCCTTATCCCTTTAGATTCTTGCCTTTATCAGAGCTTTAAAAGTTAAACAAGGACAACATCATTAAGTAGCGAAGCACAATAAAATCATGGAATGGACAAACGAATAAAGTGGGTAATAGATCAGATGCTCAGTTATCATAAAAAAAGCAAAGGAAGAGAGAATGTGCAAAAAAACTTAAAGAAAATCACAACAGCTTTAAAAATAAGTTTTAATATGTTTTTTAAGCATGAACACAGAGAGAGATGGACTAAATAGTATATAGACTAGATGCGCAGGGATCTAAAAGGATAAGACAATTGATGTACAACCCTAATTTTGATACACAAGATTACACCTTTTGTAGATTAAAATTAGTGGATGAAATGCTTGAACACTCAAATTAATAAATCTATCAATCAAAATTCATTAAAGTCCCCAAAGTTGTTAAGCCAATGAATAAGAAAATGTTCTCTTTAAAGCTTTGAGGACTTAGTGTAATAAACAGCCCATTGTCCCCTCTCTCTATAGTATATGCTATATTAATCTTAATTTTAGCTGTCTATCAGGATAGCAGAAGAGAAAATTAATGTTAGCGTTACGGACTGACTAACAGAAGTTAAATATAAAGTAGCTTTGCAACTAAAGAAGCAAATAAATGTAGCTTTTGTCAAAAGCGAAGCGTCTGTATGTCCGTACGTAACGGATAGTTATTATTATGATTCCCTTTAAAAAAATCCCTAAAATATGAAAGGCTTCATTGTGCGGGAGTATCATATCGGGCCAGAGGTTATAAAATTACTTCTGTACAGACAAACATATAAGACATCCTGTTACTTTAATATATTAATAATATTTTTTGTTTATTTTTAGGAAAATCACGCCAAAATAGTCAAGGCAATGAAATAAAAAGTAAAAGCAAAAATTGATCAGAATATTATAATAAGAAAGGGGGAGGTGGTTGTGCTAAAATTTCGTAAATGTGTGAGTTTTAATGCTTAAAAACAGTAGTAGAACGATAATATTCACTAAATATGTGTATTCCTTATTGAATAGAACCATACACAAAAAAAAATTATATACTTATATTAAGTAAATATTATCATTCTACTAATGTTTTTAAGCCTTAAAAATCACACCTTTACAAAATTTTAGCAAAACCTGCGCCTACCTCCCCCTTTATTTTTTTGGTTGATTTTACTACATATATCTTTATTGATTTTAAATACATGCTCAAATTAATTAAAAATATATATTTTTTTATGAAAGATTAAAAAAAGAAAATTTCTATTGCCTCAACTGTGTAGAATTTGAGAGAAGTGGCTGAAGCAAAAGAATGTGAAATAGAACGGTTACAGGTATAATCGATATATTATTCCTTGGATGTTGCACCAGATTTTCATGCACTCTGATAAAGTAATACTCGCTGCTGTCTAGAATAACCACCCCCTTTACCCCATCCCCTACCCTCTCCTCTTACTGGATGAACAAACTGAAATAAATGAGGTACAAATTAGCAGACTAAATTGACGGCAAAGAGAGGGGTAGGTTTCTGGTAAAATCCGTAAAGGTTATGTGTTACAAGTAAAAAAGAGTAGTAGAACGATAAAAATTTATGTTAACTTTAATTTTTTTGTTGTCTATAGTTATTTTCAATAAGAAATACACATATTTAGTGAATATTATCGTTCTACTACTATTTTTAAGCCTAAAAACACACACCTTTACGGATTCTACCAGAAACCTACCCCTCTCTTTCCCCCTGCCATTATATACCCGTATATCCTGTGAACACTTAAACATCATTTTTTCAGATACTCCATTTGTCTCACTTAGTTTCCCTTTATGGATGTTACCATCCTTGTTGGAAAAAAACTTATACGGTATCTGTATTTAAAACATGAGACGTCATCCATAAATATAATTTTACAAAGAAGGTGTATCAACTTTTTTGCTTTTTATTTAAGATAGCTAGCCGGTTCTTTTAGTAAGTAGTAGATGTAAAATTTTTCATAGAATTCAGATATGCAATCGGTTTTTTTTGTAGACCTCTTATTTTTTAAGTAATTTAAGTTTAAAAAAAAAAAATTAAGTCGGTTTTAAGGTACTAAAACGCAACAAAATAAAAGAAGAAAATGGCCAGTATGAACAAAAATAGTAAGATCTTTAATTTGATACCTTACTTTTAAAATTCTGTTGAGTAATTATTGAAGAAATCAATTTTTTTAACCTCGGTTTAATCAAAACTTTGAAGTAAAATATAATCTCCCACAGGCATAAAAAATATGGGTTCATATATACCTTTAGAATCAGAAAAATATTACGAATCCATTGTAAGCAAAATTGAAAAAAGTAAAAAAATAAAAATAATAAAAATGGCCTAACGTATTATTTTTTACAGGTAACACTTAATTGTAACTATTAAACTAGCCAATCACAAGTCTCAAAAATTGACTAATCGGGAAGCTTAACCTGAAAACCTCAGCCAATAGAATTGACAAAAAAAAGGATAATGTTCATAGAATATATACAATAGATACTACAATGAAAATAGTGATACTTACATAACATGTAAAGAACGAAAAATTATGAATAAATATGCTTCAATCTGTTTATAAACTTCAAAACAATGCAGTTAAAAATGCTTTATTGTTTCTTGTGTTTAAAAAATATCTGTTACATTGTATGTATATTTATTTAGGTTTATTTCAAGTTTCAAGTTTTCAAGTTGTTCAACCCTTTAAAGCCGAAAATTAAAATAAACTTATATTTTTTATTATAGTTTTATAAAACTTTTTCAATTTAGCTTACAATGGATTCATAATATTTTTCTGATTCTAAAGTTATATATGAACCCATATTTTTTATGCCTGTGGAAGATTATATTTTACTTCAAAGTTTTGATTAAACCGAGGTTAAAAAAATTGATTTTTTCAATAATTACTCAACATAATTTTAAAAGTAAGGTGTCAAATTAAAGATCTTACTATTTTTGTTCATACTGGCCATTTTCTTCTTTTATTTTGTTGCGTTTTAGTACCTTAAAACCGACTTAATTATTTTTTAAAAAAAACTTAAATTACTTAAAAAATAAGAGGTCTACAAAAAAACCGATTGCATATCTGAATTCTATGAAAAATTTTACATCTACTACTTACTGAAAGAACCGGCTAGCTATCTTAAATAAAAAGCAAAAAAGTTGATACATCTTCTTTTGGATTTAAAGTCAGTGGTAACAAAATAAAAGGGACAATTCGTTGGTTCTTTAAGTTGAGTGTCTAAATGTTTAAACAAACATTTAAATCTACAGAGGTGTAATTTATTTATTAGTATTGGGGATGTAAATCAGTTTATTGTCCATTGTCTTATCCCTAAAGATTCCTGCCTTGGATTAACAATGACACTCATGTTTGTCTGCTAGGCGGAGAATACTAATCTCAAGTCTCTACCTGGACTATGTGTGCTCCAAACTATTCTGTACCTGTGTCATCTTCCTGTCCTGGCACTCTCATACCTGTTGTATTTAGGCGGAGAATACTAGTCTCAAGTCTCTACCTGGACTCTTTGTACTCCAAACTATTCTGTACCTGTGTCATCTTCCTACTCTGGCACTCTCATACCTGTTGTATTTAGGCGGAGAATACTAGTCTCAAGTCTCTACCTGGACTATGTGTGCTCCAAACTATTCTGTACCTGTGTCATCTTCTTGCCAGGCACTCTCATACCTGTTGTATTTATAGGCGAAGAATACTAGTCTCAAGTCTCTACCTGGACTATGTGTGCTCCAAAATATTCTGTACCTGTGTCATCTTCCTGCTCTGGCTCTCTCATACTTGTTGTATTTAGGCGGAGAATACTAGTCTCAAGTGTCTACCTGGACTATGTGTGCTCCAAACTATTATCTACCTGTGCCATCTTCCAATACTGGCACTCTCATACCTGTTGTATTTAGGCGGAGAATACTAGTCTCAAGTGTCTACCTGGACTATGTGTGCTCCAAACTATTCTGTACCTGAGTCATCTTCCTGTCCTGGCACTCTCATACCTGTTGTATTTAGGCAGAGAATACTAGTCTCAAGTCTCTACCTGGACTCTGTGTGCTCCAAACTATTCTGTACCTGTGTCATCTCCCAGCTGTGGCACTATCATACCTGTTTTATCTACCTTTGGTAAGTCTTCTTTATTTAGAATTAACAGAATGTCTGTATGTCTGTACCAGAGGATCTTGTTCATCGCTAAACCATACGATTCTCCTTTACAGTGTAGCTTTTCATAGGTCTTGGTGAGTTTTATTACTATTATGGGGTAGTGTATCACGATTCACCAACCTGCCAAGAAAAGCGCCAAAAATCCAAAAATATAACTAACTATATTTTTGGTAAACAGCTGATCTTAACATATATTAAAAAAAAAACATTTTACATTCTATTAGAGTCCTCTAGGGTGTAGCCGCTAGTAGTAATAATGCATTTTAGTACCTACATTTAATTATGTCTGATATTTTCAGGTGATTTACAACTGTGTATGGAATTTTTACAGCTGTATATTCCACACCAGTGCTGATTGGGCAGAGGCTATGTGCTTCTTTTTAGAGTTCTCTGCCATTAAACTAAGGTATAGTAGGTAAACAAAGGCAGGGATCTACAGGTATAAGACAATGGCCGATATATAGATCTACGTCCCTAATAATGACGCACAAAATTACTCATTCTATAGATCAAAATTAGTGGTTGAAACGTTTGAACACTCAACTTTATAAGTCCCCAAGTTTGTAAAGCCAACGAATTAGAAAATCTTATTATAAAACTTTTGGGAAGTGCAATAAACAGCCCATTGTCCCTTTTCTCTGACACAAAGGGGGTGCTGCTATTTTTACAAGCACCAAAAGTACAAAGAATGTATTTTTGACAATAGGAGAGGGACAGTGTTTTTTGTCAATTCAAATAATTATAGGTGTATTATTAGTAATATTTTCTATACTCCCATACTTAATTCAAATAGGTATATTTTTTAGATGGAAATTACGTGAATATATGAAAACTACAAAACCAGTTCTGTCACCCCCACCCAAAAAGGTAAAAACATATTGTGGCATAAATTAGTGGCGTGCAAAAGAGGAGGTGTAGAGGATTTCATTACCCCCCTAAAACCTTAATTTTGAAGGATTGTGTTTACCTTTTTTCACCCACTAAAGGTTTTACACCCCTTGGGAAAATCGCTGTGCGCGCCACTGGCTTAAGATCTTTTGAAAAACTAACAATAACCTAATTATTTAGTGAAGCAAATAAGTATCATTACTGGACAAATGGAAATTAAGTTAAAGAGCGAATGTTATTGTTCATTGGTCATAGAAAAATGCACCAATTTTGCACATACGGAAATAGAGCTTCTAAAATTTTTTAAATTGAAAAAACCTAGAGGATTATACCCAAAACTGGTACCTTTTTATTGTAATATTCGTAGAAAATTGTCTGAAACAAGATAAAATACATGATATTTTAGTATGGCTGAGAACCGATTCTAATCAACCAGATATTAATCGTTTTAGAAGCCATACTGAAAAATGCCTTATTTTCTAGGTAAAGAAAGGGAGTGACGAGAAAACAGCTGAAGAAGAGTGTTCAAACAAAACTGGTAGAAACAACAACAATGTGACCAAACGAAAGCGCAAACGTTTTTACAAAAACTAATCCTCTCTATTTTATTATTGTTTTATACCTTATTCAACGATGTTATATTTGAGCTAATAATAAAACTTGTTTTACTATGTAATATTTTGTCGTCTTATTTAAGGTTTTACTTTCAACAAAAATAATCCTTATATGATGTCTGTTTGTCTGTCTGTACCAAAGGATCTCGCTAACTGCTGAACCGATATGGTGCTCCTTTACAGTGACTCTTCTTTTAGGTCCTGAGATGGTTTTTGGCTATTTTATTTTCATTTAAAGCTTTGTTATGGTTTTAGGCCTTTTTTCTGCCCTTCTATATCCCTACGAATATAGAGTCTCTAGGTAAATTCTAGGGGTGCAGCCTCTAGTGATAAATAAGGTTTGTGTTGTATAGCCTAAGATTTTGATAACCAATAAACCAATTGAGATCTCCTTTTAACAGAAGCTTCACACAAGTCCCGGGATGGTTTTAGAATATTTTTCCGCTTTACCTGCTACTCTGAATTCAATTCAAAGCTTTAGATGCTATTACTATGAAGTCAATACTAATTGGACGGAAAACTTCTTTTTAAATTCTTTTATATTAATTAATTTTTGTGGTTTTCATACGTAAATTAAATTAAATTGATTAATTTTGAAGAAGTTTAATAAAGATAAGAGGTTTTAGGCCTTTATTACTACTTCTGTAGATTAAAATTATATGTACAAAAGTTTTGGATGCTGCTTGCTTGTACTACCAACCTAATTAAGATTGATTGATAAGTCCCCAAAGTTTTTAGTGAAACGAATGAGAGAATATATTCACCATAGTTTGTATCCCTGCATCAGTGCATATGTAATACAAGAATTTTAATATTTAAAATTTCAGATAGTCAAATATGTTGCTGCTGTAAATTCATTAATTTTCTCTGCAAGCAATATCAGGTAAAATTGTAGAAATATATAACAACTAGCGGCTTTGCCCTTAGCCTTAAAAATAAGCTCATAACTTAAAATTTTAGTGTTTTGGGGGGTCTTTTGCCCCACTAGCCCCTAGAGGGAAAGTCCCAAAATTCAATTTACAAAATTTTACAGGTAGATCCAATCATATAAGGGAGCTTACAAAAAGAATTAGGTTGATAACTATAAAAACAAGCCCAAACGGCCAGGGCAAAATTTGGTACCGAATTTTCATTTCCTATAACTGTACAAACTTCCCCCCCCTTACCTCTGGAGATGCCCCCACAACTTTTAAATAATTTTTTTTTTAAAATTAAGTACTTGATGAGAAGCACCCACTCCACCACTAATATTAGAAAATTTAAAAAAAAATTTAGGGGGGATTTTATCATTTTTTTTCGGGGAAAATAGCCTAAAACCACCACAAGACCAGTATGTATATTCCTTGAAGAGTAGAATCCGATCAGTTCAGTGGTTACCGAGATCTTAAGGGACGGACGGACATTAAGCTACTTTGTATTATAGATATAAATGGTTTACATGGAAAAAAGATATATCAAATAAGAAGCTTTTCTATGATTTAAGGTCCTTATCGTTATTTTAGGCATTTTTGAATATTATGTTATAATATATTAATGTTAGAATGTTTTTCAACCTATTTTTTAAAAAAATACACTATTCTAAGAATGTTACAAGCAAAGCATCTCAAATAAAGTCTTTGAACAGAATCATGAATTTAGGAAATTTGTAACAAATTTTCATTAGAAAAGTATCTCTAGTTTTATTTTTGATTGATATTTTGTTTTTAGGCAGGCGAAGTTTTGGTGATATAATGGATGATCTTGCAGAAAATCTGGCTAATATTCAGGGTAAATAAAGTTTTCCTATTGAAATTGAAAAAAATATGTATAAAGTAATATGCCCAAAGAAATAAAGGAAGAATTGTAATTGAAGGTTATTTTTACAAAATATTAAATGTTTGGATATCCATCTGGATGTGCCCCCTCTATGTTTGGTAGTTTGTTTCTAGATATCCCATAATTATCATATTTTAAGGTTCACTACTCACAAGTACCTCAACTTTTTAAATGCTCTTCATGCAACTATCCCTTTTAGATTAAAAAAATTCATTTGGTGAATATGGTTGTTAGGCTTAATCTTCACTAAAGTTGATTGTGTTCGAATGAGAGCAAGTGATTCTAAGCACCTTCCAGCAGTGATTAATTATATTTTTTTGTGTTAATATACTATAGGTATGTTTGACATAGTTATTTCACCTTAAAAAAAAGTTTCTCCATGGTTTTTTATGAATAAAACTTTGAAATGTTAAGCATTTTTTGATGAAATATCATCAAATGTTTTGTTGAGTTCAAAGGTTTATATAAAATAAAACGCCAAAACATGTCAAATGCTGTATAATACGAAAGTACACTGATAAAACTGTTTACAATATTACAAGTTACCATACCTTTTTCTAAATAAACATTTTTCATTGAAAAAATTTACTTTTCTGACAAAGCACTTTGAACTCAACAAAACATTTGATGATATATAGCCAAAAAAAGTCCAACATTTCAACTTTTTTATATTAAACCATGGCGAAACTTATTGTTTTTAAAAATTGGTTTAAAAATATCTAACATAACCCTAGTATATTCACCAAAATCATTTGGAATCACTGCTGGAAGGTGCTTAGAACCATTTGATCTTGTTCGTGCATACTTATCTTTCATGTATCATTTTTTTCTTTAGCTGGAGAGGCTATCATTGAGGAGCAGATGGATGAGGGAAGCCTGGCCAATCTTCCAAGGGATGAATACCAAATGGTACTTGGATATCTCAGTCCTAAAGACAAGAAGAATTTGAAGCTTGCCTCCAAGGCTTGTGAAACAAGAGTCATGGCTTTAGATCCAACTATGAGAAGATGGACTGTTAAATTTATAAATTCTAATGAGAATATTCAGCACAATTTGGAGCAGTGTGTAGACTTGATTAAGGCAAGAGCTAAACTATTAAAGATTGGGATTATTGATGACATACAACTAACTCTTCTTTTTTGCGATATTCCAGGTGAACCTACAAATTCATTTTTGATCTTGCAATGAGTTTAACAGGACATGAGTTGTTTCTGATGGATCCAGCACTGAAACTTCCCAGGCTTAGAAAGCTATGCCTGGAAGGAATGTTAGATGAAATGAAAACTAACAGTGTAGCAGTACCTTCTACCTTAATTGAGAATCAAGTAGAATCTCTTGAAGTACTTTATGTAGACAATGTAGATTTTGAAATAAAACAAAAATTAAAATTGGAAACGATTGTTGCTTGTCACAATGTTTCTTCAACAGCAAGGGGGGGGGGAAGTTCTGACACATTTGCGTAAACCTGGTGTATAGGCTTCATCTTTAGACTGAGAGGATAGGTTATTAGGGATAAAATCATTCTTATATGATGAATTTCCCCCAGATTTAAGATTTTTTGGATAGGCCTCCAGGTTCCGGAGCTCCAGGCCTCCAGGTGGTCTCTCTACAGGTAAAAATGAAGAAAAAATTTTTTTTTTAAGAGTTAGATGTCAGCTTATGAGACAAAATATGTATGTTTTTTCTTCAAATATGTGAATAACAATCAAAAAGAAGCATATTTTGTTTTATAAGTTAACCTCTAACTCTTCAAAAAAAAATCTTATTTTTAATTTTTACCTGTACAGAGACCACCTGGAGGCCTGGAGCTCCGGAACCTGGAGGCCTATCCAAAAAAGCTTAAATCTGGGGGAAATTTATCACATAAGAATGATTTTATCCCTAATAACCTATCCTCTCAGTCCAAAGATAAAGCCTATACACCAGGTTTACGCAAATGTGTCAGAACTTCCCCCCCCCCTTGTTTCAGTTCTAAATAGTTCAAAAGAAAGTTTGAAAATTTTATGGTTATTGTACATCAATCCTGAGTCAAAATTTGAATGTCAAGAACTAAATATATTGGAGTTAGTTTGTATTTGTGTAGATTTGAGCCAACTTTGTGCAATAACCAAATCATGTCAACAGTCTTTAGAAACCCTACAAATCAAAGACCTGGGAATCTCTGATGAAGATGACCTAGAAATAAATGCCCTTCCCTCAAAGTTAAAAAACTTTAGATCACAAATAAGCTCAGATGAATTTGCAGTTTTGATTTTAAAAGCAAACTGTTCAACATTAGAAGAATTGTATGTTGAAGGTCAGCACTGGAACAATTTTGATTATGATATACCTTTCCTTCAAAAGTTGATCAAATTTGAGGCTTATTTCATTGAAGGAAATTTTGTTGATTGTATAATACGATCCTCAACAAACACACTGAGAGAGTTGATTTTATCTAGAATATTTGAACCTGAAAATGAGTTAGAAGAAGTCAACGCAATTTCAAGAGTTAGAATGTTGAAGAAACTAAGTCTTGATTTTGTTTACCCGCAGTTGGCTTTTTTGATTATTGACTCAGTCAGACATTCATTAGAGGTACTAGAATTTCAGAGAATACAAATCATTTCTCCTGACTTGATTAAAGGAAAAGAATTTCCTAACTTAAGAAAATTGAAGTGTGATGGAATATCAAAAGCTAATGTTTTCAATTTTATGTTCTCAGCAAAAAGCACTCTGAAAGATCTCAGTGTTATTTCGGGTTCAGACATTAGCTTTGACTTCGATGTTGAAAACAATGTTTTTAACTTGGAAAGATTCTATGCACAAAGAACTGATGAGAAGTTTGTTTTTGATGTTCTTAAGACTTCTTACAGAACTCTTCAAGAGTTAGCATACGGGATGTTTATTCTTCAGAACAGACTTACCATTATGATTTTGATTTACCAGAAATCAAGAAGATTGTGGCATCCTTTTCTTCTAATGAAATGGATGACAGACTTTCCTTTTGGTCTGATCTGTTCAATTTTATAAATGGTCAAAAAGTTCACCTCACTATTCTACCATTGACAAACGAAGAAGATTTTAATGGCATCCGTTTCACTATTGTGTCAAACGATTGAAACAATATTCATATAGAGATAACAGATTTCAAGAAACCTGGAAATCAAAACATATGTATATTACATAAATGTTGTAATATGTTTTATCAACTTATGGCCAAGTAATTCTTTTTATGTCTTGTGATTTATTTTTAAGGGGGGGATTTTTAATGCAACCATCTCGTAATCAGTGATTAAATGGCACTTAGAATTCGAATTTCTATCTAAAATTTTTCATGAGTAATCCTTCGTAGGTCTATTTTCCCTAAATTGAACAAAAAGTTGGAAAAGTAACGGCTGGCGGCTAAGCCGTTTAGCCGTTTTTGGCCTATTTTCAGGGCAAATTCATCATTAAGTACGTAGGAATCAACTTTTTAAAACATATTTTTGGTTTAATTCATGTTAAATGATAGCAATAACCAATTTTTAAATTTCTAGTACCAACAGCTACCGGCTAGAACCGCTTGATAAGGTTTTTGAGTGAGAAAAGTATTATGTGAAGATAGGTTTCGTGACTTTTTTGCTTTTAAGATAGTAATAAAATGGCAAAACAGCTGAGCCGCCAGCCGTTAGCCGTTACTTTTCCAACTTTTTGTTCGATTTAGGGAAATTAGACCTACCAAGGATTATTCATGCAAAATTTCTGATCGAAATTCGAATTCTAAGTGCCATTTAATCACTGATTACGAGATGGTTGCATTAAAAACCCCCCCCTTTTATTTCAGATTTGTAAAATGATTTTTCTAAACTTATGTACAAGTCAAACTTAGGTAGGATTTAATATATTGTTAGCTAAACCTTAAATTTTGAAAAGTGTATATATGATTCAATTCATGAAACTTTCTACTTGAGGGTAAAGCTATATGTATGTGTAGAGGGATTTAGCCATACTTGTTTAATTTATAAACCCTTATAATAAATTAACAGGATGTTTGTTTGTCTGTGTGACTGTTTGTACCAAGGATCTTGTTAACCGCTGGTTTTCCTTTACAGAGTAGCTTCTAATAGGTCCTGGGAAGGTTTATAGCTATTTTGGGAGAGAGTACCATCACCCTACCAAGAGAAATCACAAAAAATAAAAAAAGGCCCCCCTGCAATGATTTTTGGTACTAGTGTGGTAGGGTGAAGCGTTTCAACCCTACAATCGCGAGTTCGATTCAAACGAGCCCCTAGCCTTAAAGATTCTATCAATGAATAACTAACAGTAGTTACTACTAAAGAGATATATTTTAAACTGAATACATTTACAATAGGATTATTACTTTATATACACAAATAGATGATAAAATAGGTTAGGTAGAAAGGGGTGTGGGGATATGGGGGCGGAGCCACATTCCGGTGAATAATTGTGGGGTAGGCTTCAGCAAGGGGAAGGTAGACATCTCCCGGCAAGGCAGGTGACTGGGGACTTGGGGTTGAGAGGGGCCGCGCCCCTCCCACTATCAGAGGTGTCCAATTTGACCGCTGCTTGTGAGGTGTCGGCAAGGCCCAGAAGGGGCCGGGTGGAATGGTGATAAACTAGGATTAGCGCTGGGTTGTGATTTGATAAGCCGAAGCATAGCATACTCTATGAAAGGCTTGTCCGTATGATGCCACCTACCACAACCTTCCCTTCAAGGGCTGCGGGACCACCGGGACATCAGGCCTTGAACCATGGGGGGCGGCAGACTCTCCCTTGGGCACAGCGCGGTGTAGGACAGCTCGGGCTACACAGGCCCCTCGGGAAACTCGTTGCTCGGTCTGACTGTGGTTGGATATCAGCATGGTCAACTCCCGGTTGGCTCCCAGCTGAGGGTTGGCGACAGTCAGGCCTCAGCACTGGAAGTTAGGCCTTGTCTGGAGAACTATCTCTGTCTCGGCTGGCAGCTGGACACGGAGACCCAAGCTCACTCTAGAGGCTCCCAGAGGAGGGACCACGATGGTAGTAGGCGCGTAGAACTCCATGGGGGCGCCTGTCTTGTCCAGGTTGCTTGGCCTCTTGGCTCCTACCCGGATGGGGATAGCTGTCATCTGGAGGGGGCACATCGCTTCCGCTTCGTCCTCGGGGGACGCTACTTCCATCTCGGTGGCAACTTCTCGTCCTGGGGGCTCGCTGCTGGCAGGTAGGGGCTCCATGTCTGCGTCTGGATTCCATACTGCATCAGTGGGTGGTTCTGGGACTGGCGGCGCCGGCCGTTGCTCGCTGGGCTGGTTCTGCAGGTTCTCTTCCACAGGGTCACAATCCTGGTGGCTGGGCAGTGATGCTTCTGTGGCCGCGGCAGCTGGCTGGTACACGGGGAGCTGACCTGGTCCACTGGATGGCACATTGGCGGCTCCGACCGGCAGCTCGGTGGTGTCTTCGTCGCCGTCCAAATCGTCCTGAATGTCCGTTGGGATCTGCTGGGCGGTGACATCTTTAGTGTATTTGCGCAGCCGACCAATATGCGCGGTGATTTCCGAGATCTTGGCTGTTGGAGAGGCTGGGCTGATAACGTAGTGGATCTTCCAGGGGCCAGTCCACCTCTTGGTAATCTTGGCTGCTTTCCCCGGCACCAGGCGGGGGGCCAGATACCTCGTCTCCAACCTCGTACTTGGCCGTTCCCTCGTAGGCTGCCGCGCTCCTTCGGATGGTCCTGTCTTCCAGCTGCTGGATTGCGTCAAACACGGCGTGGTATCGCTGCAGGATGGCCTGGACATTGGCTGGGACCGACGCATACTCAGTGTCAGGCAGCCGGAGCACAAGGTCCACTGGAAGCTTGGCCTCTCTCCCAAAGTAGGCCAGGAAGGGGGTCACGCCTGTGGTCTTACAGGTCTTGGTATTGTAGGCAAAGGCAATGGCAGGCAAGTGCGGCTCCCAGTTGTTGTCGTCTCTGTCTAGGAACAGCTGCATGCCTGTGTTGAGCGTCCGGTTGGACTGCGGGTTGTAGGGCGGCGGATGTGTCAGGCCAATCTCGAGCTGGGCGGCCAGTTCCTTGAATACCTAGCCGGTGAACTCCATCCCATTGTCGGAGTGGATCTTCAGGGGGCATCCAAACGTGGTGATGTGGGGGTGCAGTAAGGCCTTGGCCACAGTGATCGTGCGCTTGTTGGGGATGGCGTAGAGGCTGACAAACCGGCTGAACCCATCTTGACAGGTGAGGATGTAGCGGTTCCCGGCTGGCGTAGGGGCCCCACAAGGTCAATGAACAGGACTTGCTGTGGATACCCCTGCCGGGAGGGCACGTGTATCCCGGCTTTCAACCGCTCCTTGGTGATCTTCTGTACACACTCAGGGCAGGTCTGGACCATCAGGCGGACGTCGCGGTGCACGGTAGGCCACCAGAAGTGCATGGCGACGCGAGCTATAGTGGCTTCCATCCCATGGTGTCCAGCCATGGGGGCTCCATGGGCCAGGAAGTACGCATCCTGCTGGAGAGCCGGGGGCAGCAGGTAACGAGTCCTCTCCCCTGTCAGGGTCTTGGCAGTGATGGTAAGGCAGCCGTGCTCGTTGAGTCTCGAGACTTGCCCAGGAGCCCAGCCTTGGTTGGGGGCTTCCCGGAGCAGGAGAGGATCTTGGATCTGGGCTTCCAGGACTTGTTCCGGGTCCAGGCGTACTGCTGAGGGTCTGCCAGGCGCGGGCTCCCCTAGCTGGCAGAGGTGGTGGAGATACTCAGCCTGCTTGGCTAATTCCTCGGCGGACGGGGCAGGCATGTTGTCATCCTCCCGGCGGCTGAGGGCGTCGGCATTGGTGTTCTGGGCGCCGGGACGATGGCAGATGGTGAAATCCAGGGCCGCCAGTTCCTCCTGCCAGCAGGCTACCATCCCTGTGAATGCGTTGAGCGACTTCATTTGTAGCAAGGCAGAGGAATCGGTGTTGATCTGGAAGCTGCGGTAGGACAGGATCCCGTGGAATTTCCGGATCCCATACATGATGGCGGCCATCTCTCCCTTCCATGACGGGTAACGGGTCTTGGGGTCAGTAGTCTTGCGCCCCACGGCGGCAATGAGCCTCTCCTTGCCGTCCTAGCACTGGCTGAGAATGGCGGAGATGGCCCGGCTGCTGTAGTCAGTGGTGAGCTGGAACACGGCTGGTAGGTCAAACCTGGGTGGCGCTCGGATCGGGGCTTGGCAGAACTTGTCCTTGAGCTGTACCAGCTGGGCATCCATCTCAGCCGTCCATGTCAATGCCTTGGCCGTCTTCTGCCAATTCATCTCGTAGGTGAGGTTGGCGTACTCCAGGATGAACAGCCGGTAGTACCCAAAGAACCCCAGGAGCGCCAGCAGGTCCTTGGGGGTGCTGGGGGCTGGCCAATCTAGGATGCGGTCGATGTAGTCCTCCTGCATGGCTATGCCTTCGTGGCTGAGGGTGTGGCCCAGATAATCGACCTTGGCTCGGAACAGCTTGGTCTTGGAGGGCTTGAGGCGGATTCCTCCCCGACGGTGGGCTTCCAAGACCTCTCGGAGTCTAGCCAGGTGGGCCCAGGTGTCATTGTGGAAGGACAAGACATCGTCCAGGTAGGACTGGAGGTTGGCCGTGCCCAGTGGGTTGAGGACCCCGGCGATGAACCTGGAGTAGACGAAAGGGGCGGTGGCTAGGCCAAAGGGCATCCTTTTCCACTGGTACAAGCCTCTAGGTGTGGTGAAGGCCGTACAGGGCTGGCTATCCTCGGACACTCGGATGGTGTAATATGCAGCCACCGCGTCCAAGGCACTGTAGACGCGGTGTCCCCCGGCTCTCTCTACCAGTTGTTGGATCTTGGGCAGGGGGTAGCTGTCTAACTCTAGGCACTTGTTGAGGGCCCGGTAGTCGACAGCCCAACGGGTGCTCCCGTCCTTCTTCTTGATGGGCACCAGGCCGAGTCAGAGGGCTCTATCACTCCTTCCTTCAGCCAGGTATCCAACTGGCTTTCCAACTCAGCCTCCTGCCGGGGATTAAGATCGCGAAATTTCTGGCGGATCGGCTGGGTCCCAGGCTTTAGTCAGAGTTGCAGCTCTACTACATCGGTGCAGCCTGGGGTAGAGTTCGAGAAGACGTCTCTGTACTCTGATATCATAGTCCAAACCTCCTTCTTGAGCAGGGGGTTCTTGCGCAGGAACTCGTTCTCCTCCAGCTCAAGGTCTGCCCACAGTTGCTGCATATCTGGGGGTTCAGAAGGTTCTTGGATGGAGTGGAGGCGAGGGGGAGGTTCATCGGAGACCTCCAAGATGTCGGGTTTCACCAGCTCCCCTGCCACGGGGAGGCCGGCGTCCAGCAGGAGAGGCATCTCCCCCTCATTTACCACCAGTACTTGGAACATGTTGGTGGAGCCAGGCCGGTGCGCATACAGGCCTTCTGGGATGACAAGGTACTCCCCAAACCTCTGTTCTGGGGCCGACAGCTGGATGGCGTCTTTAGTGCGGTGCCCCACCAGTTCAACGGGTACAGCCATGATGCTGGGCCCAGGCAAGGCCACCCGTTTGGCCGTCCGAAGCTGGGGTGGTTGGCCATTGGCTGGAGTGACGGCATTCAGCTTGTAAGTGGTTGCTGGCGCGGGGCCAGCCTTGGCTCCAGGGGCGTCCGGCCGCGACTTGATGGGCTCGGCGCCGGGAGTGGCTGAATCACGTGGGTCAGGTGCGGCTCCGAGTGCATCAGGCCACGACTTGACGGGCCTGGTCTTGGACTTAGCTGACTGCGACTTGTCTGGCTTGGCCGCTGGGGGCCCCAGGTAAAGGGGGCCGGGTGGACACGGCTGGCCGTTGACAAATGTATCTGCAGAGAAGATGGCCTCTGAAGGGCTGGAGATCTCGGGGAACGTCGTTGGCAGGCTCTCCAGGGGCACTGGGGGCACTCCCATGGCTAGCAGGTTGGTCCCCTTGTGGGCGTTCAGAGCGGTATCCACCCAGTGTGTCCCTCTCTCGACTACGCGCGGCTGCTCCGGCAGGGGGCCTGGCAGCGGCCCCTCGTAGCTTAACTCTCTCTCGGCGGTCTCCCGGTCCACAGGGACCCGGGGGAAGAACTCCCCACGCACCCACAGACAGGGGGTTTGCATGTCGAAACAAAGCCTAGTTCCGAATTCACGCAAGAAGTACCCCCCTAAGTTCAGTGGATGCGAGAGATTCCGTACCACGGTCACGTGGTACAGGTGAAGTATGACTAACTGCCATATACAACTCATGTAATTTCCCAATTACCTGGAGGGGCTGCCCTTCCTCATTAGCGGTCAGGATTTGGGTGTTGTCCGGAATCAACATCCTCTGCACGCCCATTGCGTGCATGAGGGACTCGGAAATAACAGCAGACCCTGGTACACGGTTGCCAGAATCAACCATTGCATCAACCTGTCTTGAGTGGGGTACCTCACCCTGATATGGCAGGGGAAGTGGAGGTCCTGGCCATTGGACAAGGGGGCCTCCCGTTCTGCCGGGGTCGGGCAAAACTTAAGCGGCGGTCGGGCCGCAGCTATGGTGCTCTCGCCTACCATAGTGAGCGCAAACCTCTGGGGGTGGTTTACACTTGGGCTTCGAATCATGTGAGCTTTTCAAATCACTATGTCAACAATTAATACTTTATCACTTGGTTGACAGTTTGGAACACTTATATATATTTATCACTCAGAGCTCGAGAAGGTGATTCTGGAAGCGGTGGCAGCAGGGAATGCTCGTCCTGCAAGCGCCGGTAGGTTGTGTCCTGGGCTGGTTCCAGCGACACAGTTGGGTTTAGAAGCAGCGGCGGCAGGGAATACCCGTCCTGCTAGCGCCGGTGGTTCGTATCTGGAGTGGTGGCGGCGGGGAATGTCCCGTCCTGCAGCGCCGCGGGTTCGAATCCAGGGTGGTGGCGGCAGGGAATGTCCCGTCCTGCAGCGCCGTGGGTTCGAATCCAGAGGGGTGGCGGCAGGGAATGTCCTATCCTGCAGCGCCGTGGGTTCGAATCCTGAGAGATGGCGGCAGGGAATGTCCCGTCCTGCAGCGCCGTGGGTTCGAATCCTGAGAGATGGCGGCAGGGAATGTCCCGTCCTGCAGCGCTGTGGGTTCGAGTCTAGAGAGATGGTGGCAGGGAATGTCCCGTCCTGCAGCGCCGTGGGTTCGAATCCAGAGAGATGGTGGCAGGGAATGTCCCGTCCTGCAGCGCCGTGGGTTCGAGTCCAGAGAGATGGCGGCATGTAATGTCCCGTCCTGCAGAGCCTTGGGCTCGAATTCTGCTATCCGTCGCAGATGGTAGGCCTTACTTGTGTGCTAGAGCTTCGCAGCCACACATTGCCTTCTCTGGGAGACCAGCTACGCAGCTGTCCGTCTCCTAGGTTTGGCCTGGGTGTCCTGGGGCTTGTCCCAGCTACACATGCCAAATTAGACTCGGTTCTGTAGCCGTCTGGGCTAAGTTATCCGATCACCGTGGTTGCGCACCTAGCGCAGCTCCCAAGCGGTGCGAAAAACGCCGTTAACTGGCGCTTCTAGCAGGCCAAATCTGCCTGCAGTAGGCCAGATGCCTACGTAATGCGTTCAAAATGATGGAAAATTGACCTTAAAAGGCCATCTCTCGGGTCAGTTGGCTTCTTTGTTGGCGGCTGACTGTCCCCTTACTTGCAAAAGGGTCCAATCAGAGATAGAATTGGCTAGTTTTAGCAGGGCTCGATTGAAACACGCTGACACCAAATTGTGGTAGGGTGAAGCGTTTCAACCCTACAATCGCGAGTTCGATTCAAACGAGCCCCTAGCCTTAAAGATTCTATCAATGAATAACTAACAGTAGTTACTACTAAAGAGATATATTTTAAACTGAATACATTTACAATAGGATTATTACTTTATATACACAAATAGATGATAAAATAGGTTAGGTAGAAAGGGGTGCGGGGATATGGGGGCGGAGCCCCATTCCGGTGAATAATTGTGGGGTAGGCTTCAGCAAGGGGAAGGTAGACATCTCCCGGCAAGGCAGGTGACTGGGGACTTGGGGTGGAGAGGGGCTGCGCCCCTTCCACTATCAGAGGTGTCCAATTTGACCGCTGCTTGTGAGGTGTCGGCAAGGCCCAGAAGGGGCCGGGTGGAATGGTGATAAACTAGGATTAGCGCTGGGTTGTGATTTGATAAGCCGAAGCATAGCATACTCTATGAAAGGCTTGTCCGTATGATGCCGCCTACCACACTAGCGGAGAAAAAAAATTTTTTTTTGGTAAATAGCTGATTTTAACATAGATTGACAAAACAATTTTATGTGTTCCTAGAGGCCTCTAGGGGCATAGTCACTAGTTTTAAATATAATAAAACAGTTTTTATATTCAGATCGGAAGAAACTGTAACTGGTATTGTACTGACTAAGTTCCAAGCAGGCAATCTTTTTACAGGTATGCAAAGTTTTTTCAAAATAGATATATGGCAACTTTTGTGAAGGGTATTTGTTGAGTTAAGCAACTAAAAGAGCATGGAACATTATTAGTAGTCCAGCTACTATGTAACTACAGCATGTCAATTTGTAATCTCACTCCATAATAGACAACATGAAAATCCTTCAATCATTATAAGGTTTAGTGATTTTTAGTATCATACTATATCATTTTAAAAACCTATATTTCTATAGATAACATAAACATTGAATTTATTTTATATTTTTAAAAAATTTAATTTGAAATTTGTTATATTCAATAGTCAGGACATTGTTCCATTATTTCTATAGGATTAATTTCTTGTAGAGTTGTTCCATTGGCACACACAGCATCTTGAAATACAAATGTTGCATCCAAATCATAAACCAACCATTTTACATCACATGAACACTCCAAAGGATTTGATTTTATTGAAATATATCCAGTAGCATTCATGTTATTGAGTATACCCTCAACATATGGTCTAAAGTTTGCTTCTGCTAATTGTGTTATATTATTTCTGTCTAAGCTGACATAGGTATTCCAGTTCAATCCAGTGAGATCCACACTTGTTATCTTATTGACAGACAAATCAATAAATTGGCTTGATGACATGTTATGAAAGAAACCTGATGGAATAACTTCAATATTACCCCATGATGAAACGAATAGTTTTAAAGCTGGAAAGTTTTCGATAAGACCAGCAGGTAGCTCTGTTACTTCAAGATTATTTAGACGAAGATAATACAACTTTGACATAACTGGAAACATGTTTGGAGTCATATTGCTCATCTTTGGATAACTAAATCCCAAGGATTCCAAGTTTTCAAGGCTTACTTCTGGAAACTTTTGAGCATCATAATTGTAATATTGTAAGTTTATATATCTCAGCTTGACTAAATCAGCAAGAAAATTCTCAGCAAAAAAAAATGTTTGATAACCAGGACAGGTATTTTGCCAGATTTCTATCTCAGCCAAGCTTATCTGGGAATTAACCAAAGCTGTATCTGAAAACATGACAGGACTGTGCTCATCAGTTGTACAAAAAGAACCAACTTTCAAAGATTCCATTTCTAGTCTTCCAGTTGATTTGGAATTGAAAGAAAAGTTTTCTGGTCTTTTATTGGTTCCAAAATCAATGTCCACTTTTGCAAACTTGTTGTTGGTGTCATCAAAGTTGGCAAAGATAGTTTCAACTTTTTCAGTTACGTCTTCATTGGCTTTAAATTCGAAGCTACATTTCAAGGTTCTCCCATTGCTTTCATCAACACTGAAACAAATTAATCTCATTTATAATATCATACAAATTAAGGTCCAAGTCAAATGTTACTTGGAAAGAGGTGACTGTAAATTACATGGAAAACTAAAGTTTTTATAACCACATTAACTTATTCATTGGCTTAGAAAATTTTGTTAATTCTATTGAATATTAATTGGTTTGTTTCAAATTTAAAGTTTTCAATTAAATATTTTAATCTATAGAGTGGATGATTTTGTTTATCATCAATGCAGATAGATGTAAAGGGGGGGGGGGGGCGAAAGTGACACTTTTTGAAACCAAAACTAAAAGTCAAAGGAACTCAACTAAAAAAAGAGTTACAGGTCTGACATTTTGCATGGCAGTTGCTTTATAGGGGTACAATATGGAACTGTGAAGAACGGCGGCGCAGCCGCCGAAAACTGCCGAGAAAAGGCAAACAAAATTTTGGCGGGAAACGGCGGTTTTAGGCGGTTGCGCCGCCGTTTCTTCACAGTTCCACATTGTACCCCTATAAAGCAACTGCCATGCAAAATCTCAGACCTGTAACTTTTTTTTTAGTTAAGTTCCTTTGTTGACTTTTAGTTTTGGTTTCAAAAAGTGTCACTTTCGCCCCCCCCCCCCCTTTATGTCTATTGTCGTATCATTTAATATCACTGGAAATAAATAAGCATTAATTTGAAAATAATGTTTAGGATGGGAATATTCACTGAACTTAAAGTTTTTTTTTGCTTTAAATCCTCATTATTAAATAATTTTACCTACAAATGCAGGGGGCTATAGATTCTGGAGCCGGAGATTCACATGCCACTAAATATTTTGATTATTCACAAAAATAAGTATTTTTTTATATAGACAAATTTGGTGTTACAAATGTTGTCATCCTTGTTATTGTTTACTGAAAATTCAGGGATATACGGATGTGACAATGGACAAATAACTTATTAATTTTTATCTATTGAACTTTGGTGCTAGCGCAGAATACCTTTACTTTTGTTAATTTCTCAGCAGACAACGATCACTTAAAATAATCAAAGCCCTTTTGTTTTACCCCTGCCTAAAATATTTTCGTTTTATTTTGAAATTTTAAAGTTGTTTGATAATCAAACACATGATAATCACTTCAAAAGACCTGTCTAACCCAATGTACGATATTCTATCTCTTTAGAGAGCCTTTTTTTTATCTCGGATTAATATAGTTTCCCTAGCTTCGCTTTTGAATTTTTGTAGATATATCTGGTCTGTTACAATTGAGCTAGAGCTCTAAAATCAATTGCCCACTGCACTGTCTTAAACCTATGTCCCTGTGAAAATACCACTTTTATGTGTTTTTTTTAATAATGAAATAGAGATAATCCAGAGACACGCTCACTAAATCAGCCAATAGGAAAATAATGAAGGAACAACCCGGTCACATTATTGGTTAGAAAGTGTACCATTATTAAATAACCTTATTATAATACCTTGTTCTCTATATTCATGATAAAGCTGTAGATCAGATCCTTCTAAATATGCTACTCCAGTATATACGCCAGAAACTAGTCCAATTAGCAATCCAAAATATTTTAAATATAACATTTTTAAGCTAAAATAAATCCACAATATGAATACTTATTAGTACTTAACAACAAGGTTTTGATAGACTGATACAAATTTTAAATCCTGCGAAACTCCCCGCAAAAGATAAGATACATGAAGATTATTTGCTAATATTTAAATGCAAAGCTTTTCTGTTATTAGGATGTGTTTTTACGTCAGAGCATCAAAATGTCAATAGTTTTTAGTAGCGAAGCTACTCTATAATTCACTTTGTCCGTCAGTCAGTCCGTCAGTCAGTTAGTCCGTAACGCTATGGGGGAAATGGGATTTACTCAGCTCCTATAGAAGATAGAGTGCTGAAATTTTTTGACAACATTCCTATAAATAAGGAGAACAATTAACTACAAAACATCAATGGCGGTCGGACCGCTTTTTTAGCAGGTTTTAGGCTATTTTTGTATTTTTCTCCATATCTTTGGTGTTTATGGTCCGATTTCCAAAATTTTTTCAGTTTTAGAAATCAAAATTAAATTTCCTGTCTTTTAAAGAAAACAACTATGACGGTCAGAATACCTTTAAACAGGTTTTAGGCTATTTTTGTATTTTTCACATTTTTCTCCATATCGTTGGTGTTTATGGTCCGATTTCCAAAAAAATTCAGTTATAGATATCAAAATTAAATTTCCTATCATTTAAAGAAAACAACCAAGGCAGTCAGACTGCCTTTTTGCAGGTTTTTGGCTATTTTTAATTTTTTCCTTATTTTTCCATTTCTCTTATGTCCGATTTTCCCAATTTTTTAAGTTAAGGATATAAAAATTAAATTTTCTGTCATTTTAAAAACAACCGTATTCCCATCCATGAATTTTTAGTAGCGAAGCTACTCTATAATTCACTTTGTCCGTCAGTCAGTCCGTCAGTCAGTCAGTCCGTAACGCTATGGGGGAAATGGGATTTACTCAGCTCCTATAAAAGATAGAATGCTGAAATTTTTTGACAACATTCCTATAAATAAGGAGAACAATTAACTATAAAACATCAATGGCGGTCGGACCGCTTCTTTAGCAGGTTTTAGGCTATTTTTGTATTTTTCTCCATATCTTTGGTGTTTATGGTCCGATTTCCAAAATTTTTTCAGTTTTAGAAATCAAAATTAAATTTCCTGTCTTTTAAAGAAAACAACTATGACGGTCAGAATACCTTTATACAGGTTTTAGGCTATTTTTGTATTTTTCACATTTTCTCCATATCGTTGGTGTTTATAGTCCGATTTCCAAAAAAATTTCAGTTATAGATATCAAAATTAAATTTCCTATTATTTAAAGAAAACAACCAAGGCAGTCAGACTGCCTTTTTGCAGGTTTTTGACTATTTTTAATTTTTTCCTTATTTTTCCATTTCTCTTATGTCCGATTTTCCCAATTTTTTAAGTTAAGGATATAAAAATTAAATTTTCTGTCATTTTAAAAACAACCGTATTCCCATCCATGAATTTTTGGGCTTCGCTACTTATGGATGTTGTCATCCTTGTTTTTTCATTTATAGGCATGAAAGACTTTACATTTTTTATTTGATATATCTCAATTTTCACATAGACAAGTGTAAACGATGAAGTCTTTGTGTATAACCGTAGTTAAGCACTTTCAATATTCAACAAAGATTGCGGTTTTATGAAAAAAAAGAAGAAAAAAATAAAGCGGGGGGGATTTTTCCTATTGCGATTGGTTGGGGGGAGTTACCCTCCCCTAAAGTAGTTATACATCTTCACTAACATATGAGAAGCTTCACTGTGAAGGGGAACAATACATGTCTAGTGTCCAAAAGTTTCTATTACTAATTGTAATCTATAGAAGAAATATTTTGTGTATAATCATTGGGAGTTGTACATCAATTTATCAGCCATTGTCTTATCCCTTAAGATCCCTGGCAAACATAGATTATTATTCTTGTTTTTTTTTTATAAAGGTCAAACAGATTATTTTAGGGAAGACATGATAGAAAACTTATATCCTTAGGGTAACATTGCCATTTCACCAGATTTTATGTTTAATATATTTAGAGAAATTGATGCACATTTTGGGTGTTTTTTTTTACACACGGCTAACTATGTTTAACAAGGATGATAACGTTTAATTGTAGTGAAGTTGGTAAAAATACACGATCAAAATGAAAATTAAGTTAAAAACTGGCTTTTGGTTATGATCAGTGGCATGCGTTGAGGGGTGTATGTACGGCTCAAGAGGTGTCAACACCTGTCTTTCCTTTTTTCGCCCCTGAATGGTTTCACCCCCCCCCCCCCCCACCCCTAGTTATATCATTGTGCACGCTAGTTAAAATTTACGATGAAAGCTATCCGTTAATGAATGCGGAAGGACAAACTGACCATAAATATAGAAAAGCTTCGCTTATAAAAAGTTCTAAGTGGTAGAGATTCTTTGGTAGAGTATGTTGAGTATAAATATTTTCAGTATGGCTTCCAAACCGATTGATATCCGCTGGATTAGAACCGGTTCTGAGTCATTCTTAATATCATGTATAGCATCATATTACAAACAATTTTCCACGAATATTAAAATAAAAATCATAAAATGAATACCAGTTTTATTAGCCCAAGCCTTTGGCCCCTCAGGCCTAAAAAACTGGTTTCAATCTTAAAATAAATTTTCCACTTTAATATCCGCGGAAAGATGTCTATAATACGATGCGATGAATAAGTATTGTAAATGTCAAACTGTAGTAAAATTAGTAATTATCAGTGTCTAAAGGGCAAATTTTACTACTGGCAATCTAGGAAGAAATTTAAGATTAACAAGGAATATAACCTTCATAAAAGCGAACCTTCTAAATAAATATTGTGCACAAATCTTCCAATATTATCCTTTAATATAAAGAAGAAAGGTGTTTTTTCAGTAAGTATCTCACTAACAGCTGACCCGATATGGTTCTCTATCACAGTTTAGCTTGTAATGGGTCCTGGGAAGGTTTATAACTATCTAAAAAAAAATTTTTATGAATTTTAATGTAACAGATTAAACTTTTCCTTCAGAAATGGCGATGAGTTGTACAAATCTTAATTATACTATAGAAAAGATTCGCTTTAAAAAATATCTTTTCATCGTTGTTGCTTTAAGTACAAACAGTGTCAGCTTTTTTTAGCCAATCTGCTTTTTGGTAATAAAGCTACTCCATAAAATGCAGGGAGGGAGGTGACATTGTGGATGGGATTGGGTGGCATCGTTATTTTAGCCAGAGCGAGTACATAAAAATCTGGTGCAACATCCAAATAATAGTATATTTATGGACCGGATTTAGATTCTCACAAGAACTTAAAAAAGAAATTAAGGAATTCACTTTTACCGGGTACTGGGCAGAATCTAAAGCTGCGTTTTTTCATATTTCCACAGTAGCTTTTCTATTTCTAGACCCTACAGCGGCCAAAATGACTTAAAAATTAAAATATATATCCAGACAAAAAAACTCAAGACGCTTATTTTACCTAACAATTAACAATCCGAATCCGCTATTTAAAAACGGATTCCTAATTCGGATTCCAAAATTGGCCAAAAATTGGGCGGATCCCGGATTCAGATTGCCAACCCTAATATTAATTCTTCTTCTAAACAACATACGCAAAAATGCGCATTTTTGCATGGCTTTGTAACCCAACTCTGCAAATCCAAGATTTTATGCAAAAGATTATTTGCAGTTATTATCGTTGTGCGCATTAGAATGTGCTAATTTGATATTTAACACCTCATTTCCTCACATTGTATACTTTTAAACCTTTCTGCAAAGACATATTTTCTTTTAAGACAAAATTAAAACAAGGATGACAACATCTATAAAGGTAAAGCTCCTAAATCAGAACATTAACTTACAACATGCATAATTTAAATTGTATGTAAATTTGTTGCAAAATTGAGTAAATGTAGGATACTGTTTAAGGATTTACTTATATTTTATGACTTGATTATAGAGATGCTTCACTTGTAACACTGTACCTTGTTATTTTGGAATGATTATTCAAAAAAACAGAAAGAATAGATTAATTATATCATAAAAAATTGTCAAAAATCTACATGTTATAGATGGCCCCTACATACTTTATTTTATCGAAAACTTGTCTATATCTGTCATAAGTGTGTGAATTTGTTATATTTAGAGTAAATACAAGACATATGCTTCGCAGTGGATGTACAATATACGTGGATATTATGACACGAGAAAAATTGTCGTCAATTTAGATTGCAATTTACCCGCGCTATCATTGGTCGGGATGTTTATCCAGTAGGAGGGGTGGGGATGGGGGAGATCATTATTTTAGCCCGCTACAGAGTTCACTGTATTATAGAACATGAAAATCTGGTGTTATATCCAAGTAATAATATATCCATTGGCTTCGCCTTGCACATGATTTATATAACAAACCACAAATCAATTATAATTAACACTAAATAATGGACAATTTTCTAGTTTTATTTGCTTCTGGGCCCTTTAATTAATTTCCTCGTTTGTGCTATTTTGATTTATTTAAAAGATAAGAGTTGTAGAGATCCTTCTTTTTTTTATCCGGCTGGGCCCCTAGCATCTTGGGGCTAGGTATTCGAGAGGCATAAAGAATAGCTCAAGACCATTAAAAGACTAATCTAAAAATAGAATAGCATTAAGTTACTCCGGCTCTTCGGGACCTATGTGAAGCTACCCTAAAATTAAAAAGTCGGTTCAGTAGTTACGAATTTTTTTAGCTAGACAAAAATCCTATTTTTTTTATCTAAAACTAAAGATGTTGGAAATGGCTAGTCCAAAAGGTTGTATTTCTCAGAGAAGCTTTGAAATGTCTTGGGGTGGTTTTAGGCTATTTTCCTGAACTAAGGAATAGGAAAATAATATAATACAAATAGAAATGATTATCCTTGAGGCTTGAGTTATTTTTTTCTGGGAGTATCCGTAATAGTACAATAATGGTTTTAAGCTATTTTACTGGGGACTGATGCTCCCCCCCTCCCCTCCAAATTAGCAAGTACATTAAACATTAAAATATTAAAAGTAAAAAAGAAAGGGTTGACCTTAATATTTTCATAATAGAGGAAATTTAGAATGTCTATTTTAGTTTTTATATTATTTGTAGCGATTATCGACAAACGCTTAACCTTTATATCTTAAAAAGAATCTTCCACCCGAATGTCTAATTTGGTTTCATACCCATCATGAAACCATGGCTATTGGGTAAATAGGATTTTAACAGCTGATATTTAAGATAGGCAGCTGAAAATTTACGTGAATATTCCCTAAACCAACAAGCCGCCAGTATAGATTTTATTAGGTCCGTCAGTCTGTCGGTCATTCTTAAAAAGACATAAATACTTTTTTCTCTAAAGATTTCGTTTTTTTATTGATTTACTTATATTATTTCTCTTTTATGACAACTGTTCTGCTATATGACTCGCTCAGTTTTCCATCCTTTATTTTTTGCGCTTTGTCATCCTTGTTATTATTTTTTTTCTTTCTAAAACGACCAAGTTATTATTGCTTGATTCACTTCAAGAGACAAAATGAATTGAAAATGATGGCTGCTGAAATATAAACATATCTTAATGTCTTAGAAAAGTGTATTTGAAAAAAAAGGTTGATACCTAAACATATTTAAAATATTGTTATTTTTCATATTTTTTGTGGTTATGTTAGCTCTATACTAATTGTTTACCTAAATGATGATCTTGAATGTTTAAAAGTTGAGAAACCAAGAAATATTATCTTCTTGTGGTTAACTTATAACAACAAGATACATGAATTGTTCTCTATGGTGCATTATTTGCCAAATGTACCACTTTTCTGCACTACCTCTCCGATTTTGTTAATACTCTATATTTTGGTCCGTTGGGTCATTCAAGGATGCTGGATGGCCAAAAAAAAGTTTCAGAGTCCCTGGATGTCTAGATATCTAGCTATCTATGAAGGTAGGTAACAAAAATGTAAAAAACACCCATTTTTTCACAATTTTAAAAATTAATTTTTTCATCAATCTTACATCCAATCTATACATTTTATACACCAAAATGATTGTTTATTCATGTAAAAAGCGCACATAATGCTATTTTGGCCAAAACTCTAATTTTACAGGGTGTCCAACAAAAAGTGTATTTTGGATATCTAGCGTAATACCCAAAATACCTGTCCGAAAAAAATCATTTTTTTTGGCTTAAATCCTGTGTTTTATCTGTGTGCATATGTGGTATATAACGGTTCGGACCACCCGGGACTATAAGGTTGTCAAATTTCACTTTGGGACACCCTGTAAATGTGATTTTTGCGTCTGTAGAGCTAAAACTTGGTCCAAATTGGCTATTTTTTTCAAATTACTCTAATATGAGTCTTAGTATGTTTGGCCATAGTGTTTTCTGACCAGATCAATATTTTCATATTTTTTGGACACCCTGTATTTTCAAAAAAAGAGAAAAAAATTTTTTGTTTTTTTTTAAATTTTTTTTCTATTTTTAAGTTACTTAAAACTGTCATATAGATACAGATTTTGACTAATAACAATAATATTTGCCTATTTTACAATTTTTTACACTTTTGGGACACCCTGTGCATGTTTTCGAAAAATGATGGTTTTTGCCCATTTTTGGGGGGAAGGAGTCGTTTTAGGGCCATAGACTATTTCTTCATTTTTGTAGAACTTTTCAAGACACATCATTTGTTATTTATGCAAAAACCGCAAAAACCGAACCGTTTTGCCGTTATTCACCGCTAAAGGCGGAATTTTTTTACGTTTTTGCCGTTCCGGAGGTTGTAATGGGCATTTGTGGTAAGAAAACGTTGATTTATCAAAATCCCTTTTAAATACTTTTATTTAGGTAATTTAATTTACTAAATTTCATATTAAGTAAAATTTTTTGTGCAGCTAACCGTTTTTCGTCAAGATGGATTTCAATTGTTAAAACAAGAAAATTAAGTGAATATAACATAAATAATTGCTATAACATAAGTGATTAAAGAAACATAAATCATGTGCATTTGAAATTCCTTTTGACAAAAATCGGTTGGATATACAAAAAAATTTACTTCACATGAAATTTAGTAAATTAAAATGCCTAAATAAAAGTATTTCACAGTTATCTTGATAAATCAACGTCTTCTTACCACAAATGCCCATTACAACCTCGGGAACGGCAAAAAACGTAAAAAATTCTGCCTTTGGCGGTGAATAACGGCAAAACGGTTCGGTTTTTGCGGTTTTTGCATAAATAACAAATGATGTGTCTTGAAAAGTTCTACAAAAATGAAGAAATAGTCTATGGCCCTAAAACGACTCCTTCCCCCCAAAAATGGGCAAAAACCATCATTTTTCGAAAACATGCACAGGGTGTCCCAAAAGTGTAAAAAATTGTAAAATAGGCAAATATTATTGTTATTAGTCAAAATCTGTATCTATATGACAGTTTTAAGTAACTTAAAAATAGAAAAAAAATTTAAAAAAAAACAAAAAAATTTTTTCTCTTTTTTTGAAAATACAGGGTGTCCAAAAAATATGAAAATATTGATCTGGTCAGAAAACACTATGGCCAAACATACTAAGACTCATATTAGAGTAATTTGAAAAAAATAGCCAATTTGGACCAAGTTTTAGCTCTACAGACGCAAAAATCACATTTACAGGGTGTCCCAAAGTGAAATTTGACAACCTTATAGTCCCGGGTGGTCCGAACCGTTATATACCACATATGCACACAGATAAAACACAGGATTTAAGCCAAAAAAAATGATTTTTTTCGGACAGGTATTTTGGGTATTACGCTAGATATCCAAAATACACTTTTTGTTGGACACCCTGTAAAATTAGAGTTTTGGCCAAAATAGCATTATGTGCGCTTTTTACATGAATAAACAATCATTTTGGTGTATAAAATGTATAGATTGGATGTAAGATTGATGAAAAAATTAATTTTTAAAATTGTGAAAAAATGGGTGTTTTTTACATTTTTGTTACCTACCTTCATAGATAGCTAGATATCTAGACATCCAGGGACTCTGAAACTTTTTTTTGGCCATCCAGCATCCTTGAATGACCCAACGGACCAAAATATAGAGTATTAACAAAATCGGAGAGGTAGTGCAGAAAAGTGGTACATTTGGCAAATAATGCACCCTTAGATATATTGGGAAAGATAAAACAAGAATCTCTTAGCTTCAAAGAACTTTTATTCTTTTCAATTACTTTAATACTGTTACTTTAATAATAATAATTAAGTTTTGACTTAATCTACACCTTAATATAGTGCTAATTACGCCATAAGTTATTTTTTTAAAAATTTTATATAGTTTTGAAAATTCTGACAGGTTTCTGAACAGCTTGAAAATAAGCACTAAATTCACCATCCATGGATCTACCTGAAAAAAATCATGCAAGAATTTATATTTTTGTAAACAACAAGTTTATTAATGTTCATAAGAAGCGTTGTTTAGAATAAAGATTTTTAAAAGAAATAGTTATAAATGATAAGCGGGTGGAATTTGTTTCAGTTTTTATTCTTTTCTTAAACTACTCAAAAAGGCAAAAAGATATTTTCATCTAAGCAAGGTGGACAAAAAAAAAACTCCAACATTTTCCTCGTTAAAATAATTCTAATTAAGACCCCTCCAGCCCAACCTCCTCACCCCTCGTTCGTTCATCTGCTTAGTGTCTAGGGACGCAGCCACTAGATTTTGTAAAGCAGGAAAGAAAATACGACCTTGACAATGCAGAAAAAGAATGATATTGTTGGAACATCAGGGTAACCAAAACATAAATGAATAGGCCATTATTTCAGGGATATAAATGGATAAGACAATGACAGATAAATTGGTGAACATCCCCAATGATGATACACAAAATTATCCCTTCCGTAGATTAAAATTAGTGGTTGAAACGTGTGGTCACTCAACATAATGAACCAACCAATAAAATTTAATAAAAGTTCCTAATATTGTTGATCCAGCAAATAAGAAAACGTTATTATAAAACTAGTGTATTAAACAGCCATATGTCCTCTATCTCCCTGCCATTCTAACAACTAATGCAGAGAGTTGGGACAGTCAAATTATTTCTCCTTGCTTAAACAAATATATCAGATTAAATAAACATCATTAAAGAAAGATGAAACAAAATGTTCATATCAATACACTAGGGTAAGGGGGGGGAAATTTCGGTATTTTTTCGGTTTTTTGAAAAAAAAATGGGGTAAATATTAATATTTTCAAATGAAACCAAGACCGGTAGAAAGCTTATGGAAAGGACTATCAGGTCCTAAAAGGACGTTATCCTAGGACTTTTAGAAGTTTGCCGAAATTGACCGCAAAAAAGTTACCGAAAATTCCCCACCAGCGGGGGAATTTTCGGTAATTTTTTTCAAATTAAAAAAAATCGTTGAAAAACGGCCAAACGGCCAGTCAAACATAAATAATCATAATTAGTATAGGTTATAGGGATTATCCACAAAAAATTTCATAATGATCGGACTATTCCTTCTATGTTAAAAATGAATTTTTTTGAAAGACGCGAATTTTCGATTTTTTTTTCAAAAAATTTTTTTTTTTAAACTTAAAATTAATATAAGAAAAAAACGTATTTTGTTACTTTTTAGGCCTGATCCTAAAAAAGCTCACATTGAACTATAGATTTAGACCAAAAAACATGAAAATTGATTAAAAATTGACCTCAATAATCGAATTTGAAGCAAAAGTGTCATCTTTGCAAAAAATCTTGACTACATTTTAACCTTAAAAAAATCGTTGAAAAAAGGCCAAACGACCAAACAAGCGTAATAAATCATAATTAGTATAGGTTATTGGGATTAACCACAAAAAAATTCATAAAGATCGGACTATTCCTCCTATGTCAAAAATATTTTTTTTCAAGGGACCAGAAATTTTGATTTTTTCCTCGCAAAAATTTGCTTCAAAAAATAAAATTATTTTTTTTTTTGTTTTTTATCTGTTCTATTCATTTTTAGGTCTAATTCTTATGAAGTCCATATGGAATAATAGATTTGACAAAAGAAAACATGAAAACATGACCTTAAAAGTTGAATTTTAATTTCTTTTGAAATTACCGAAATTTCCCCTGGCGCCAACTTTGGTTTTAAAGCTCTCAACAGATTTGGAAAGAGCGGGCAATTCTTAGTTCAAATGGTTTTTACGGATCAGCTCTAGGTCTTACCAATTTTTTTGTACGTCGATCTTTACACACCTACTAAAAAATTTTTGAAAAAAAAAATTTTTTTCGTCCGACTTTGAGACCCAATAAGTACCATTAATATTCATCTCACAAAAAATTCATTTTATACTTTTTTGTAGGCAATTTAATAAGGAACAAATTTGCTTTTATGTTTTTTTCTGTCATTTGAAAGGAACATGGAGAAAAAGGTCATTTAATGAAGGTAGGTCGAATTTACCGAAAATAGCCCCTTACCGAAACTTCCCCCGCCTTACCCTATATTATTGAGACTCTATAATTTTGGAGAAAGAAATTTTTTTTAGGGGTGGGTCGTAATTTTAATATAACCAGTTGGTAAATTCCATGAAAGCCCCCCCCCCTTCTCCTGTTGTTAGCCACTGCGGGGCCAATTGCCTAACCCTGCGGGACAATCACCTAACCTAAAATAACCTACAAAAAGCTACTGTGAAAATACTACGAATCGCCCCTTAGGGAACTACACCAAGGGTATTTCTGATTGGTGGTTGTTGCACACAAAAATAACTAGAACTATGGATGCAGTATTTTGATTTTTATTATTAGAAGGGAAAGGGATAGGCCCATATAAAGTTTCTTTAAAATGGAGAACACTATCGGTTATCTCTATCAGTAGTTATCGAAAAACCTTACTACTTTATATAATAGGATAGAAAAGTGTATGTGATTACAGGTAGGTAGGGGACAATGGGCTGTTTATTAAGTTTTAAAATAACGTATTCCTATTCGTTGACTTAACAACTATGGGTTGAGTGTCCAAACGTTTCACCCACTAATTGTAATTTACAGAAGGTGTAATAGTGTAAATCATCATTGGGGTTGTATTCAATTTATCGGCCATTGTCTTATCCCTTTAGTGCCCTGGTGTGATTATCATTTAAGAGAAGAGAAAACATATCAGCCTCCCGTTTAGATTTAATTAGTCTCTCTTTCTCACACGCTGTATGTCATCTATACACTGGTAATGACGAGATAATGGATATAGGATATACATGGATATTTATATTGACACGGGGAAAGTTGTAATCAATTTACTTGATAATATGGACCTCAGTTCGTTCATCCAGTAGGAGGGTAATGTATGGGGTTTAGGAGGTGTTGTTATTTTAACCCTCTGCGAGCATCACACTTTATCAGAGTACATGAAAATCTGGTGCAACATCCATGCAATAATATATCTCTGGACGAGAGTAAAAGGGGGGGGGGGGTAATTTTGATGATTTTAGGATGTAATAAGAGGGAAGTAAGTACACAACTAAACAACCATATGTCGCGAACTAAGTGTCTTTGTACCTCAGCCAAAAAAATATAACTTTTTAACAAATGACAAGTTGCCTTTCAAAATAATTTTGTAATTTGCTTAAGCGGTAGCTGCACGAAATACATTTAAACTTAAATTTAGTGAACTGCATATTTTTTTATCTTCAATGGTTTAAACTACATTTATAGTGCATATATTTGAAAAAATTTCAATTTTCTACCATGTAGTTTTAAAAAATATTAATACTTAAAAATCCTTTTCTTGTGTTTTATCAATTTATATAGTTGGCCTTTTTTCATAAAAACAAATAACGTCAAAAACTTAACATTTAAACACCTTATAGCAACTAAAAGATTAATTTTTCAAAAATCACGAAACCTATACGTGATTCTCATCTGTCTTTGGGGGGGCAACTCTTATTAAAATTGATGACCTTTTATCTGCCCCTCAAAATATTATTTTAGATTTATTTTGCTTGTTGGCTATGCCTTATTCATGGCATTTAAAACTTCATTTTTAAGATTTTCTGTCATTTTAACTAAATTGAGATGATATAAATTTTTTGTTGCTTTTTACATACTAGTGACTTCTCCCCAAGGGTGGTCGTATCTTCCCCAAAAATAGTTATAAACCTTCCAATGAGAAGCTTCGCTGTAAAGGAGAACCTTATCAGTCAAGCGGTTAGCGAGATCCTTAAGTACAAAGAGGCTCGCAAACATCCTATTACTTTTATATAAGGATTAATTATGATACTGAGTGATAGATACTATGATTTGAACCAGTCTTAAACTATTTTCTGTTGCTTAAAAGCAAAAACATCCTTAACATCGTGCGTTCGTCGCACGCAAGTCGCGTGTTTGTGTGTGTGTGCGTATGTGTGTTTGTGTGTGTTTATAGTTTAGTTTGAGGGTTTTACATTTTCAAAGATGATAAATTTTCAGCGGCGGGAAAATGGTTCGCCCTCCAAACAACAAAAACTATTTTAAAAATTAAATATATCGAGAAAAAAATGTTTTGATACTCCCCTGAAGGCGTCTTGGAGTACTTTAGGGAAGGGTATTTTTTCCTTGAGAGGGTGGAAGAACCCCCAACCAAAATAGTTATAAACCTTCCCTGGGCCTATGAAAATATTCACTATAAATGAGAACCTTATCGGTTCAGCCGTTAGCGAGATCCTTTCAGTACAAGCACACAGACAGATATCCGGTTACTTTTATATATTTTGAAGTTTATTAATATTTACCCATATTTCTAATTGTTTAAATAAGCAGGGATAATCATCTTACCAGTATGGCTTCGAAACCTATTAATAGCCGCTTAATTAGAACCGGTTCTAGGCCAAACTTAAAAGCTTTTGCCTTCGTCATCTCGGGGATAACAAAACTAGTTTTAATCTTATTATTGTGCATTTTTATGTCTGCGGAAAGCTGTTAATAATACGATGCGATAGTTAACTTTATTCTGTAGTATTGTAAGAGCACCTATGGGGAAAAAATTACCCTTCTCCAAATTTTTTCACTAATGCTACTTGCACCATTTATGTTACTGGAGAAAAAAAATATTTTATTAAAAGCCAACATTATTTTTGAATTTTAAATATCAAAATTAAGGTTTTTAGCTCTGTAATAATAACTTGTAACTTGTAAGATTGTATAAGTACAGGGATCTAAAGCGATTAGACAATGGCTGTTAAATTGATGTATATTCCCAATAATGATACACAAATTGTAGCGTGAAATTAGTGGTAAAAAACTTTGAACACTAAACTAAATAAACCAACCAAGCAAAATTCAGTAAATGTACTCAAAGTTGTTAAGCCAACGAATGAGTGAACGTTGTTATAAAATTTTTGGGACTATTCCTGATTCAAATCACAAAAAAATGCGTATTTTTTGTGGTTCTGTGCGAGCACCGGTGTTTACACGGACCTAAAGAATCCTGAATTATGCAATACACAGATATCAGAGCGAGATATTCGCAGCGAGCGAGAGATATTGAGGGAGATAGAGATATAGAGAGAGATTTAGGGATGGAGGGAGATAAGAAGCGAGTGAGAGAGAATGAAACATTGAGAAAATCCCATTACAAGGGTTTAAAATAATTGTCAGTTGAATTTTAAACTTTGATCTGTAATCATCATAAAAAATGAAACTGTTAATGCTTATAATGAAAGAAATTAATAAAAACTAGAATAAAGTGATTTGAAAATAATTATTTTAAAATAAGTTAAAACAAGGACAAAAAATAAAATGGTGCAGCTAACATATATTTGCCTTCAGATTATAGTCATCAATGCAATAGGTAATTATCAGGGAGGGAGGGGACATTGGGATGTTTATTTCACTTGTCCTCAAAGTTTTATTATACCTAAAGTTTTCTTATTCATTTGCTTAACACCTTTGATTGTATGGTTCATTAAGTTAAGTGTCCAAACATTTCTTCAACCATTAATGGTCATCTACAGAATGGTTAATTTTGTGTATCACCATTGGGGATGTACATATTTTTTTCGGTCATTGTCTTATCCCTTTAGATCTCGGGGTAATTATCATTTCAAGGCTGCAGTAAAATAACCATTAATTTAAAGAGTATTAAAAATTCTTATTTAGCAACATTCTGCAATTCACTTTGACCGTCCGTCTACTCTAAAGTTTTATTTACTTGTTATCTTCACTGATGAATAAAATTTGCTTCTGGAATTATTTGAGTCGATTCCTCAGATTAATGAGCATATATTGCTTTTCTTATTTTTATATACATATTTCCTTTTTTACTTTTTTTATATACATGAAAATCAATATATAAAAGTTACTTGATGTCTGTCCGTCTGTTTTTAGCGGAACATTTTAGTTACCACTGAACCAATATGATTCTCAATCACAGTAAAGTTTCTTAAAGGTATTGGGAAGTTTATAAACTTTCGGGGTAGTGTCCAAAGAGAAATATTAATAACCTTCATATGAATATTTTTTACTTCTTCATTTTTAAACTATATTGGTAATTAAGAATCGGCGTTATCTCCCAATCCCTTTACTGCCCTCTAGTTGCCTCTAGAGGCGTATCCGCTAGTATCAAATCTTCAAAGGATGTTAACACTCTTTCATGATTACCCCTATAGTGTTTCTGACCGACCAAATCGAATTTTAGAGTATCTATGCTACTATACACAGAAAGAGAGAGGGGACAATGGGCTGATTATTACACTAGTCCCCAAAGTTTTATATTATTGTTTCATTATTCGTTGGCTCAACAACTTTGGGGACTGTAGTGAATTTTGATTGGTTGGTTTATTAGAAACTTTTCAACCACTAATTTTAATCTACAGAAGGGGTAATTTTGTCTATCATAACTTGGTCTGTACAACAATTTATCGGCCATTGTCTTATCCCTTTAGATCCTTAACTATAAATATAATAGAATTTCTTTTAATACTGTTCAAATTATCATTTGATGCTTGTGATCTAAAAACAATTTTATTGTACTAAAAAATTATTAAATTAAAAATTAGATTGAATAATCGACTATAAACCCATCCCTTAACTGCCCCATAGTTGCCTCTAGGGGCATATCCGTCAGTATAAAATCTTAATAGGGATGTTCTTTACACTCTTTCATGATTAATCCTACATTGTTTCTGACCGACAAACGACCAAATCGAATTTTAGAGTATCTATGCTACTATACACAGAAAGAGAGAGGGGACAATGGGTTGATTATTACACTAGTCCCCAAAGTTTTATATTATTGTTTCATTATTTGTTGGCTCAACAACTTTGGGGACTATAGTAAGTTTTGATTGGTTGGTTTATTAAAAACTTTTCAACCACTAATTTTTATCTACAGAAGGGGTAATTTTGTGTATCATCATTGGGAATTTACATCAATTTATCGGCCATTGTCCTATCCCTTTAGATCCTTAACTATAAATATAAAAGAATTTCTTTTAATAATGTAAGAATTATCTTTTGTGATTGTGATCTAAAAATAATTTATTGTACTAAAAATAAAAATGTTTTTAAAGCTCAATAAAATTGTTAGACACCTGTATGTATCTATAAAACGGAAATTGCTTTGGCCTAAAATTTCAAGGATAGTGTCATTTGGTACCCACAATTAAAGGATATTGTATGTACAGGGAAATTAAGGGATAAGACAATGGACGATAAATTGATGCAACTCCCCAATGATGATAAACAGAATTTCCCCTTCTATTGATCAAAATAAGGCGTTGAAAAGTTTGAACAAATTAATCGGTATTTAATTGATGTACCCAAAGTTTTTAGGCTAATGAATGAGAGGACGTGTTTATAAAACTTTGGGTACCAGTACAATTTACATTCTCAATATCCCTTCCTTCCTGCTCTCTCCCCTAAAGCAATGAAATACCAATGGAAGTTTTTAGAAGTTAATCGTTGTTATGAAGGGCAAAATTTGCAGAGAGAGAGGTGACAATGGGCTGTTCATTACACTAGTCCTTAAAGTTTTATGATAAAGTTTTCTCATTGGTTGGCTTAAAAACTTTGTGGAATTTGTGAGTTTTGATTGGTTGATTTATTAAGTAGAGTGTTCTACGTTTCTATCACTAATCTTAATCTACAGATGGGGTAATTTTTTGTATCATTATTGGGGTTGTACATCAATTTATCGACCATTTTCTTATCCCTTTAGATCCCTGATTTGGTTGGTAGCTAGTTGTCTGGGGATACGAGCATAATAATGTTATTTATTTATCTAATTGGGACATTTTTCACAAAGCTTTGCGATACATTGGTTTTCTGTACGGTGTCCTTCGATTTCGACATTATCAAATAATTTAGAATCAACCAGAATTATCTAGAGTTGGTAGATTATTTAATTATGCTGTAGATTTCTTTTTTTTCATTTCAGAAATTTTGTTTAGATCTATTTTTTTATTCTATCGGAGGCGCCCCTTGCATCTAGGGGCTCTTTCGTCAAATAGGCAGAAAAATATCCTTAAACCTCATAGTTTAAACATATAAATAGAATAGCCTAAAACCATCCCAGGATCTATATGAAGATTCCCTAAAGAGAGAACTTAATCAATTCTGTAGTTCTGTATATCGAAATTTTAAAAAAACGTTTTAGCCATTCATCGTATTGAATTCAATTATTCTAAAATAATCCGATGGGAAACAAAGTTTATTGTGTTACTTTTTATGGTTGTCAACAAAGAAATTTGCAAGGACCTAAAGGGATAAGACAATGACCGATAAATTGATGTACATCTCAAATGATGATACACAATTAATGGTTATAGATTACAATAAAAAGTTTAAATGTTATGACACTCAACTTAATAAACCAACCAAAATGAATTTAATAAAGGCCCCCAAAGTTGTTGGGCCAACAAATGAGAAACATTTATTATAAAACTTTAGGGACTGGTGTATTAAATTTCCCAATGTCTCTTCCCTCCCTTGTATATGACACTGTTACTACTTTAATTTACTTACTTTTGAAATAGATTTCAATGTCAGGGTGAAATTGTGTGAGTACCATTAAATTCTTCTCACGGTGGACATTAATAAAATGCCGTTTCTCCAAGTCGTACGCTGTCATACGCAGTGTTGGAAGGGTGGCGTAAATTTCAGATCTCAGTTTTAGAGATTTTATTTACGTTTTTATCTTTAAGATAAAAGCGATTATCTAAGATTATCTGATTCACTATGATGTAAAGATGAATTTTTACGCAAATCGCGAAAACTGAGATCTTAAATTTGCATCACCTTTTCAACATTGCGTATGGCCGCGTACGACTTCGAGAAACGGCATTTTATTACTGTCCATCTTTTCTCACAATAGCTCAAATTAAAGTTGATAGCAGCGTAGCTAATCGAAATTCTGGGATCTAAAGGGAAAAGACAATTACTGAAAAATGTATGTGCATCCCAAATGTTGATACACAAAATTTACCCCTTCTTTAGATTAAAATGAGTGGTTGAAACGTAGAACACTCAACTTAATAAACCAACCAATCAAAATTCACAAAGTCCCAAAGTTTTTATGCCAATGAATAAGAAAACTTTATCATTAAACTTTGGGGACTAGTGTAATAAACAGTCTATTGTCCCCTACCTCTCTGTCTACAATTACTTGGAGGGATGGGACATTGAAATATAAATTACACTGGTTCCCCATAGTTTTATGACCACCTTATCTTATTCGATGGCCCCAAAACTTTGGGTACTTTTATTGAATTTGATTGGTTGGTTCCTAACTATTAGTGTTCGAACTTTTTAACCATTAAGTTTAATCTTTAGAAGGAGTAAATAGAGGGATAGAGTGGGGGTTATTCGGGGTCCGATTTTTTGTAGAACTTATACTTTTTTTGTTTTTTTTTTGAAAATGTAGTAAATTCAAAAAAAAATGTTAAGAAACTTGGACAATTAACTTTAAATGCGTAGAAATGTACTTTAAACTATTACACAACAATATGTCAAAAGTCAATCAAAGTCAATTTCAAATGTGTCACATCTTTTTCTCAAGACTTTGACATTAATTTTTCGCTTTTTAAACAATTACTTAAGAAAATTCATGATTTAAATTTTAAAAATGTTTATTATTATAGCCCACTTTGTTGATCTATTTTAAGGGGGAAAACATGATTTACGTGGATTTTATTAAAGATATTATGTCCGTCCATTAGAAATGCTACAATGGACATGACATCTAATAAGGAAAATATACTTTACTGTTCTTTTATTATATAAAGTTATAAAATTGGCTTCGCCCATAGCCGCTATGCATGGAAAAAAGACATTTTTTTGTTTGGGGGGGGGGGTAGCTTAAAACCACCAGAGGGACAGTAGCTATAATCCTTGAGTAGTAATATTTTTTTGGTTAAGCTGTATCAAGATCAAAAGCTTCACGGACAGTCGGACAGACATTGTACCCTCCCCAAATTAATTAAAAATCTTACCTGGACCTATAGGAAGCTTCACTGCAAAGAAAAACCATATCGGAGAGTTGAGCAGTATAAACACACAGACATCTTTTACATATGGATAAACGAACGAAATTTTTAAAACAAGGTTGACAACATCCAAAAAGCGAAGCTCTGAAACGGTAGGACAAACAAACATTCACACTGCACTTATAGAGTGTCAGAACTGAATAATCAGAATTTAAATGTATAAAATTCGTAACAAAATGCAGAATAATGTTTAATGACATACTTACATTTTTAGGACTTGTTATAGTGATGATTCGCTTAAAACATTGTACATTGTTGTCCTAGGAATCAGATCAATAGGATAAAAACAAAGCATAAAAATTTGTTGTTAAAAAAAGTTAAAAAGCATCATGTTTAAAATAGACGTACGGACATTCTGGTAACGATTATAGAGTTGATACGCTTACTAAATCGTACCTAACTACTAAAGGAATCACCATGCAAAGTTTGAAATCGATAGAACAATTCTAACATGCCTAAATTACGGACGAACGTACAGACCGACCCTATTTACAGAAAAGCTTCGTATTTAAATTATTAATATTTCAAATATACATACTACAGGAAGTAACTATATATAGTCAAAAGAATATTTATACCAATTGTGTTTCATTTCAAGTCATTATTTGCATTTTCTTTTAACAATAAATAATAGAAACGTATTTGATAATAAACAGTTAAAACCTCTGTAAGGTCAAAACAATAATTTGAATACATCAATTAGACTTGATAACAATGCTTAATAACTTATATAAACATTAGACAATAAACATCATATGGCCTAGATAATAGATTTATTACATGTAGAGTAATAGCAAAAAGATTTCTAAAGGTTGACTATCGTAGTACTTTTTTTTGATATCTTTAGTAGGTTTCCTTTAATAAAAGTAAAAGGATGTTAGTCTATGTGTATAGAAAGATCTCACTTAATTAACCGATATGGTTCTCCTATACATTGTAGCTTCTCATAACTCCCTCCATTAAGATTTTTTCTTCCTTTTATTCTTAAAACTAAATTTGAAGGTGGGGATAAACTATGTCTCTCTCCCAACTCAAGTACCCCTAGAGGACTTTGAAAACACCTTAAATAAATATAAGACTTCAGTAGCATGACTGGAAGACCGACTGACCAAGAATATCATTGGTACTGGTAATCTTTACAACTGAATTGAATAGCAGTTAAGAAGTGGCCGCTTGGGAGGAAACAGACAGATGGACGGACATTTTAAATAAAAGCTTCGCTGCTGTAAATTTTTACTTTTTCTAGAGATTTTAAATTCAATTTCATTGTTAGTATTTTAAAAATGAAATTTTTTTTTAAATTTCTTATCTAACAAATAAATAAAACTAAATGTCTAAACAATGAAATTGAGGTAATTTATTGTGTGTTCATAATATTTTCTGCTAGTTTTCACCATTTAAATCCTTCCTTTTCCTTCTTTTTTATGAAGATTAAGATTCTTTACAGCTAGGGTCGGTCCGTCTTCCGAGTTCGTTAACATTTAAAGGGTTACTTAATACTTATTTTCATTTGATTTTTACAATGATTGAATTTCCTACAGGATTGAAACTTTGAATATAAACTAGGTACTGTATCGTACTATAGACAGCTTTCCATGGATATCAAATAAAAAAAATGTAAGATTAAAAACAGTTTTATTAGCCCCAAAGGGGCTGAGGGCCTGACGAAACTGATATTTATTTATAAGATTTTTTTTATGTATGTAATAGGATGTTATACATAATTTTTCAGTTAGGATGCGAACCTGTTCTAAACCAGCGGATAATAATCGGTTTCAAAGCCATACTGGAATAATGATTCCTGTAATATTTATACTCGCTATTATGGATGATATTATCCCTATTTTATATCTCCCTGTCTAGGTCAAATGAAATTAGTTCCTATTGCTTGGGGCTAAAACATTTTCTTTTACACCTTTTACTATACACACACACACACACACACACATCATTTTATTTTCTTTCACAATTAATATCAATAACAGAGTAAGGGTAATAGTTATGTATTGCATCATATTATAGACAGCTTTCCGTGGATAGTAAAATGACAGATTAAAAGATTCATTAAGTGTAATTTTATTATTAAAATTTAAGTTGGGTGGGGAGTTTTAAAAAATTTGCGCAACACGTTGTTAGACTAAATTTGGTTGGTGATCATCTGGTGTGATGAGGGGTTTATCTAACCCCTGACACTAAAAATACACCCCCATTGTTGTCTGTAATACACACCCCCCGATTTGGGTTTTAGGGGGGTGTCAAAAAATGTAAGAAGGTTGGCAAACCCCAGAAAAAGAGTGGAGAAAGGGCTGTTTATTGCACTACTCTCCAAAATTTTATAATAACGTTTTCTTGTTCGTAGGCGTAACAACTTTAGGGACTCTAGTAAATTTTGGTTGATTTATTAAGTTGGGTATTTGAACATTTCAACCACAAATTTTAATCTGCAGAAGGGACAATTTTGTGTAGCATCATTGGGAATGTACATTAACTTATCGACCATTGTCTTATCTCTTTAGATCCCTGGGTAAACCCTACGCACGCCTTGTATATAACTCAACATTAACTAATAATATTAACATTATAGTTATTTATCTTATCGTATTATAGACAGGTTTCCGTGGATTCAAAACTAAAAATGATAACATTTATTCCAGTTTGGTAGCCTCGAGCTAACAAAGTTGGTATTAATAATAATATTTTCACCTATTTATTATTCATAGAAAATTTTTGTAATACGATGCTATACATGATTTTTCAGTATGACTGAGAACCGGTTCTAATATAGCAGATTTCAATCAGTTTTGAAGCCATACTATAAAATTCTTAAAAAGATTGCATCCTGAAAAGTGGTATTTGAAAAATTTTCAACATTTTCTTTTTGGCACTCTGACAAGAACCATGTGGTTACATAATTTTTGCAAGTGCTTCAAAATAATAAAATATTGATTTACTTATTTAGTTCAACCCAATAAGTAACAGCATTTTTTTTGGTTTCTAATCAGGGATTTCAGTTTAAAGAAAATTGAAAAAGTTTGTTGAACTTACTTTATAATTTTTTATTTTAAATATCTAATTTGAGAAAAAAATTGTCTATGGTCAATCAGCTGTTAAATTCATGTCTCCACGCAGCGCCACTACGCTAGCGACACTATGCGGTGGGAATATTTCAATTTTTTTCAATTTTATTGTGATTTCTCTTGGGAGGGTGGTGGTGCCCTCCCCCAAAATAGTTTTAAACCTTCCCAGGATCTATGAGAATCTACCCTGTTAAGGAGAACCCGATCGGTTCAGAGGTTAGCGAGATCCTTCGGTACAGACACACAGACAAACATCCTGTTACTTTAGTTTAAGGATTAAATTGTGGTTGACCTAATTGTTTGAGCATTCGACATGTTTAGTTAAAATATTAGAAAGTCTGGGTATAGTCCCTTTCGTGTCAACGCCCCTTAAGGGGCGTTTCGTCATATTTTCACAGTAGCTTTTCTACTATTTATAGCCACTGCCTGCGGAGGTTCTAACCCTGCGGGGCAATCACCTAACCTAACCTGAAATAATCTATCAACAGCTTTTGTGAAAATACGACGAAACGCTCCTTAAGAGGCGTTGTTACAGAAGGGACTATACCCGAAAGTCTTAATATTTTAGAATTTAAAACTTTTTTTGACAGTTGTTACTTAGTATCTCGTTAACGGCTTCACCAATTTTGATTTTACTCAATAGATAAGCTTCTTGTAACCATTTTACAAGAGATAAAATTACACTCTATGATCTAAGTGATAAGACATTGGACGGTAAATTGGTATTTTGTTAACAAGATTACCTCTTCTATACTACTATTGCACTATCCAATTAAAATTAAGACAAATGTAATCCAAGTTTTTGAGCTAACAAAAACTGTGGTACCAGTATAGTTAATAGTCAAATGTGCGTTTGGTTAAATTAAAGTCATGAAATATTTAAAAATAAAGTTTGCCAAATTGTAGTAACACTTTCTTGGTTTAGGAAGTTGCATTAAAAAATATTTGTTCGGTCTAGGTCAATTAGTTTGTCATAATATGGGAAACATTTGCCAACAAAACTAGAATGCAGCCGTCCATGATAAAACTCACTTGAAGAAATATTTGAAAGAAAAGACTATAAAGAATTATAAAAATTCCTCCCCTCACCCATTTTCAATTTTAGATTTTAAAAATAAAAAAAAATGGCGGGGGGGGGGGTTTATTTTTTACTAGTTATGGTTTATCCTGTAAGGGAGGTTGAACCCTCACTCAAAATAGTCACTTTCAGCGGTTAGCAATATCCTTCGGTACAGACAAACTAACAGACAGACACACATCCTGTTACTTAATTATTAGAATATATCTATGCAATAAAAAAATATTTATATTTACAATTTGTATTTCTAAAACTTATCAATAAATCCTAACCGAAGGGAATATAAACTTTATCGAACAAGATTTACGTGGTAAAATTTAACGGAGAAAAAAGTCCAAATTTCGCAAGTTTACTCAACCTCAACATGTTTGCTAACATACGAAGGGTGTAAATAATCAACAATTCAATATTGAAAAAAAACAACGAAGATTACATCCAAGGGGTCTAAAGGGATAAGACAGTGGCCGATAAATTGATGTACATCCCTAATGATGATAAACAAAATTCACCCGCCTGAAGATTAAAATTAATGAAACGTTTTAACACTCAACTTAATAAACAGACAAATTAAAAATTCACTAAATTCCCGAAAGTTGTTAAGCCAACGAATGAGAAAACGTTATTATAAAACTTTGGGGACTAGTGTATTAAACAGCTCTATGTGACAACTTATATATTATATAGGCAGAGCTCTAAAATTCAAATTTTATGACCAACGAACAGTAACACTTGTAGAGTGTCAGAATCATTATTCCAAAAATCAAATTAATGGTATAATTATACAATTCATATTAGCATGTTTCAAATGGACTTACGGACTTTCTGATTAAGAGTTGCTGCGCTTTAAAAATCGTACATTACTGTTACAAACTACAGAACCATTTTACCGACTTCCTTTACTTACATTATTCAATATCTATAAACTCTTGATTGTAAATCCTTATAATAAAATAACAAGATGTCTGTTTGTTTGTCTGTCTGTATCTAAGGATATCGCTAACCGCTGAACCGATCGGGATGTCCTTAACAGGGTAGCTTCTCATAGGTCCCGGGGATGGTTTATAACTATTTAAGGGGGAGGGTACCACCACCCTCCCAAGAGAAATCACAAAAAAAAATCATTTTTTTCTATATTCGTAGAGACTTGAACGCAACATAAAAATCGCACTTACTAACTTTTTCTTTTTAAAACTTAAATAAAAATTGCCGTTGGAATTCAACTTCTCTCTTCTCAAGTGCACCTAGAGGCCTCTAGGGACGTAGCCCCTAATATATATAAATCTATAAATGACATTCAAAATTTGTTTTAGGACTGAGCAATGCCATCAGATTAATTGATCTTAACAAAGAACAAAACTCAGGTAAGAGCTGGTTTTTAGCTATTTTTTCCTTTGATAATTAGAATGTTCAGTTCACAAATGCTAGAGGCGCAACCGCTAGTTGTTGTAATTGTTGGGGTAGGTGACATTTGATCCGTTTTATTAGTGCACTTTTTATTAGTTAACGCATTTGATTAATTTTTTTGACATGTTATTTTATTTGAACCTTTAAACTCAACAAAGTATTTGTTGATTTTTCATCAAAAAATGCTTAACATTTCAAAGTTTTATTCATAGAAAAACCATGGTGAAACTTATTTTTTTTAGCTGGTAGAACTATATAAAACATAACCCTGTATTCACAAAAAAAATATTTAGGATCACTGCTGGAAGGTGCCTAGAATCACTTGCTCTCGTTCGTGCTTAGTTCCCTTTAATTAAATCTTGATTGGGTAGTACAAACTAAGAGTGGATCTTTCAAAGCATGTAATTGGAAATGCAACTTAACAACAAAACCTTGGGTAATAGAGATGATTGGATGGTTCAAGTTTTAAAAAAGCAGCGAGAAGGAAGCAAAAAAGCTTTAAAAAGGGAGTAAAAGAAAAGACTTACAAAAAGTGTTACTATGGTACTATTATTTTAGAAAAGAGTCTTATCGATCTTTATAAATTCACAGGGATCTAAAGGGATAAGACAATGGCCGATAAATTAACATACTTCCCAATGATGATCCAAAAAATGACAATTAGTGGTTAAAAAGTTTAGACACCCAACGTATTGAACCAACCAAATAAAATTCAATAAAAGTTCCTGAAGTTATTAAGCCAACGAATAGAACTTATTAGAAAACTTTGGGGACTAATGGTCTGTTTATCAGTATTATTTTCTTCAGGAATCTCAAGATCTTCAGGACAAAACTCGTTGCCGCCGCCAGCTACAAGCTGTGAGGAAATCAATTGTGGTCCTTCTCATATTTGTCAGGTACAGTAGTTATCTATCTAACCACCTATCTATTCCCCTAGGGGCCTCTAAGAGTACTTTAGGTAGAACAAAGAAGTCGATCATCCCACTTTCAACTTATTTTTTAAATGTTGATTTAGATTAAAAAAACGTATTCATTTATTTCTCTTGGAAGGGTGTTTATATTCTCCTTTAAATAGTATTAAACCTTTCCTGGACTAATGAAGAGCTTCATTTTGAAAGGAAAACCATATCGGTGCAGCGGTCAGCGAAATCCTTTGCTACGCATACACGGAAAAATTCATACCATGATTTTTACGTATACCAACTGACTAAAGTATTTAGACAACTCTTATTCTTTCTATTTTAAGTAGCTAAGCTACTCTATAATTTACTTTGTCTGTCTTACCGTCAGTCAGTCTGTAACGCTGGGGAAAATGTGATTTACTTAGTCGTTATTTGAGATAGACGGCCATGAGATGTTGTCATCCTTCTAATATCTATCTTTATTTTTAACTACCTATTTAGGTTGTGCGGAAAGGTTTCTGTGTACCTTTATTACCATGTCCCAGCATAGCAACCTGTATTCCTGTGGCCACACCCAGAATTGGTGTCATAACTACACATACCAGGTATAGTGTATCTTATTACCATGTCCCAGCATAGCAACCTGTATTCCTGTGGCCACACCCAGAATTGGGGTCATAACTACACATACCAGGTATAGTGTATCTTATTACCATGTCCCAGCATAGCAACCTGTATTCCTGTGGCCACACCCAGAATTGGGGTCATAACTACACATACCAGGTATAGTGCATCTTATTACCATGTCCCAGTATAGCAACCTGTATTCCTGTGGCCACACCCAGAATTGGTGTCATAACTACACATACCAGGTATAGTGTTTTGTCTTGTTTACTAGCGGATACGCCCATAGAGGCCTCTAGAGGTAGGTCAAATACGACCGTCCCCCCCCCCCCCCCACTTATTTTCTAGGGTGGTTTCTTTATTTGGGAGGTTACAATAGCTAACCTTCCCAGGACCTATGAAAAGCTACATTGTAAAAGAAGAACCATATCGATTCAGTGGTTAGCAAGATCCTTCGTTACAGACAAACTCACACACACAGATCCTGTTACTTTTATAAAAGTTTTGCTGGCCCGTAGCATTTTTAAAATTATTTTCTATTTCATACCCTCTCCCAAAAAAAGCAACTTCCATGGTGCGAGAGCACATTGGATTGGGAATTATAACAGTACCCAAAGTTTTTTAGATCAACAGGGATATTTAGAGATAACGCAATGGACAATAAATTGATGTACTTCCCTAGAATCCCTATTGATGATTAATTAAAAGAAATTGCCCCCATAAAAAGACCCTCCAAAATTGTTTAACTACCTTTAAAAACTTAAATAGAGGCCTCTAAGGGTTAAGCTGCTAGTAAAAAAACAAATGAAGGACAGGAGTACTTTTATCTTGTGCAAATATGTAACTGGGAAATTGTATTAAGCATCATAAATTATTCTAGGTATGGTTCCAGAGAAAAGGAGAGAGTAAACCAGGATAATGAATCACCAAGAGTTGAAGCCTTAAGGAAAGAAGTTCTATCACTTTAAATATTATTGGAGTTAATCTTAATTAAGATACTTGCATTTGCGCCCCTAGCATTTATGGGCTCTGTATTCAAATGGGCAAGAAGGACGTAGAAAATAGGCTTAAACCATCCCAAGGCTTAAATCTAAAAATAGAATAGTCTAAAACCAGCCTAGGACATATGTGAAGCTTCCCTTCAACAAATGAGTTCCTAAGTCACTTACATTTTACTTGAAAAAGGAATGTTTATATAATAGGTAGAAATATTGACAGGGAAAATTTGTCGTCAATTAAGGTTGCTTATATGAACCTCATTTATTTGTCAGTTCGTTCATCCGGTAAAGGGATGGAAGGGGGTTATTGTTATTTAAGCCAGTTGCGAGTATCACTTTATTAGATTATATGAAAATCTAGTGCAACATCCAAGTTATAATATATCGAATGACCAAGGTTACTTTTTAAAGTAAGAGATACTGAAATAGTTTTGTTTACCTATTGAACTTTTTTACAACTGTAGTAAGAAAACAGAGATAGTGAAGAACAAGAAAACAATCAGAAAACAAAGCAAACTTCAACAGGAACTACAAATATTCATAGAGAGAGGACAATGGACTATTTATTACATTAGTCCCCAAAATTTATAATAACGTTTTCTTATTTGTTTGGTTACAACTTTGGAGACTTTTGATTGGTTGGTTCGTTTTGTTGGGTGTTCAAATGTTTCAATGACTAATATTAATCTACAGATGGGGTAATTTTGTGTATCATCATTGGAGAATATATCAATTTATCAGTCATTGTCTTATCCCTTTAGATCCCTGAAATAATCTACATTATTTAAGAATATTCCAATAAATCTAAAATTGAAATAGTCCATAACTTTCCAGGGACCTATGTGAAGTTTCCATAAAATTGAGAACTTAATCAGTTCATTAAATATTGAAATCCCTAGCTGTATAAAATTAATACTTTAAATCATAATAGCGGCTCACCCCTAGCATCTAGGGGCTAGAAAAGAAACTTAAAACCATCCTAGAACTTAAATCTGAAAACAATATAGCCTAAAACCACCATAGGGACTATGTGAATCTTACCTGATAAAGAGAACCCAATCGGTTCCGCAGTTATTGAAATCTTAAGCTTCAGCTACATTATATAATAGGATGACAACCCACTATAAAACAGAAAAGGTACGAAATGGAAATGTTAAAAGAATTTTAGTTTTTTTCTCCTGTTTAATTGTTTAATTTTATAAATATTTGTAAAACTTAGAGAAAAAAAGAGGCTATTAAGAGCGATGAAAACAGGTTTCTAGTTTATAAAAATCTGGAATGTATTCTAAATAATATTATTATTATTTTATTTATAACCAATTAATAAATGTATAGGTCTGTCACTTTGAAATTAAATTCTTTATAATTTCTAGGGGTGAATACAAGGGAATTGTAAAAGGACTATCAACACCAAAACTCCCTCAGGTGAAATTTAAAAATTCTATTATTAATATAATTGTACATTTTACATCGGCAAAAAACTGATTATAATACGATGGGAGAAATAACTATTCTAACTTTAAACTTTACTTTTAATGGATCCTAAGTATTCAATGTTTATGTTCAGTTTCCCTTTCTGGATCAGGCCCAGAAAACCTTGATGACTGGATTCTATAATTCATTCTACCCACAATCTGCAAGAAAATCATTGACTCAGGTAAAAAAAGAATACAATAACATGCATGTTCAATTCACGGATATAAAGGGATAAGACAATGGTTTATAAATTAATGTACATTCCCAATGATGATACACAAAATTATCCCTTTTGTAGCGTAAGATTAGAGGTTGAAACGTTTGAACACTCATCTTAATAAACCAACCAATCAAAATTCCCCAAAGTTATTTAGTCAACGAATAAGAAAACGTTATTATTAAACTTTGGGACTTTTGTAATACACAACCCATTGTACCCACTCTCTCTGTTTTCAAATACTAACATTTCATATTTGTAATGTTATCATTCTTAAAATTAAATGGAAAAATAATCTAATGAAAAAAATTTCCTCTAATTTTTCAGCTGGCAGATAAAATAATTAAAGTTTAATTATTGGTTTTTCTGTGATTATTATCAGCCTTAAAAAACATTTATTAAATCTCAACAGATTTTTTATTTTTAACTGTGTATAAAATAATCAAAAAAATTATTTCCCCACCCGAAATTTTTTTTGTAACTGTTTCTTATACCTAATAACTTTTAAGGCGTTAGGTCAAACTTCAAATTAAACTTAAGGCTTTTGAGGGTTTATAAACTGCGAACCAAAAAAATAGGCAAATTCGAATTTTCAGTATAGCAGCTTTATTATTCATTTGAGATGAGTTTACTGTAAATATAAAATGTAGATTGTAGATGTATCTTTTGGTTACAAGTTTCCACTGTTAAGTTTTTATAAATCAGCACCATTGAAACACAAGATCTCAAAAACAGCATTTGGGGGAAATTCTGGTGAACCAAAAAGATATGCAAATCCAAAACAAATCAATGGAAAAACGATTTTTGGCACTTTTCTCCTCTATTAAAGATTGATTCTGATAAATTAACAATCTTTTAAGGGATTTATTTACTAAGTATATTTGCGATAACTTTTATTTAATAGATTCTTCCAATTTTTAACATTTACAAAACAGCCTGCATTATTGCTTCAAGATCCATGTCAGATCTATATAGGAAATAAATGTCTATACATGAGCTCAAGTCTTCCAAGGGATAAATGTTTAAAACTCATAGTGCTCCAATAATCCATAATAAACTCTCATTGCCCAGAACGATAAGGCCAAATATTTTTCTTTATTAAGAATAAATTCATCTTTTTATTTTATGTTGCTATTTACATAATGTTGAAGTATTTAATTACTTTTCTTAAAACAGAAAATTTAAATTCATAATATAGTAAATTTAAGAAAACTTAGTTTTAAAATAAATTGATTCTAGCGCCACTTTTAATGTGTTCAGATTTACAAACAAAAATTAAAAACATTTTAACCCTTTCGTGATGGTTATATAAAAAAATATATATTGGAAAATAAATTCCATAATTCAAATTGCATTTTTGAAAGAATGAAAAAAGCATTATTATAAATACGTATCTGAAAGTCAAATAAAGAAATCAAAAGAAAAATGGAAGAAAAAGCAAGTGTGAGAGAGAGGTTTTAATAAAAAAGAAAGGCAGAATGTTATTACGTTCATAGTATCAAAGGCTTTTATTATAAAATAAATAACTAAAATCAGCCGGACAGAAATTCTAACGTAAGTAGTTGAACTTGAAGTAATCTTTATGTGCAAGTTAATATATTTTTATTTATTTTCTAATATTTCCCCTGTAAATATACAGTGAACCCCCGGGACCCCCCCCCAAAAAAAAAAAGGGCATAGGAATTGTCAGGAAAATTTTAACAAAATCCATATTTCTAATTCTGAATAAAAAAATGCATACCTAGCGGATGCGTACCTAGCATCCAGGGGCTTTGTAATTAAAGGGGCAGAAACTGACTAGAAGAAATAGCTTAAAACCATTTAAAAATGAAATAGCCTTATGCCCTCATGGGACCTATTTGAAGCTTACCTAAAATTGAGAACCCAATCGCTTTAGTAGTTATTGAGATTTTAACCTTCAGACAAAAAAACTTTATATATTATTAGCGTTTGCCCCTTTATTATCTACGGACTAGAAAAAAAGCTTAAACCCATCCCAAGACTTAAATCTAAAAATTAAATAGCCTAAAACCATCATGGGACCGATGTTAAGTTTATATAAAATAGAGAACCCAATCAGTAAAGTAGATTAGATATTAAGAATGAGACATTGAAATCAAATTGACAATATATTTACAAATAAAAATATTTTTATTAGTTATTTATTGTTGTATGTTGTAAATCATACAAAACTTGAATAGAAGATAAGATAATAAAGTCTTCCCTGGAAATACTAAAAGCTATACTGACAGACCGACGGCATATAAAGGGGAAAAAATACATTTTTAATTTAAAATTAAAACCGTATATCTTTAATAGCAGATGAAGAATTATGTTTTACCCTCAGACGGACATTTCTAATTATAGAGGTGTTTCGCGTATAAAATATATATAATAATAATTAAGCAAGTGAGGTTTAGGGTGCTTTCCCATATTGAGTACATATCAAGCATTGAAAATACACTTCCATATTTTATAAACTAGCGGCTTCGCCCCAAGAGGTTTAATCAAACAAATTTTTCGTATTTTAGATTTAACAAAGATTTTTTTTTAATTTTTTTTTTTTTTTTGGGGGGGGGGGTAATTGACCCCACTATTTTAATTTTAGTTTTAAAAAAATTTGGGGGGGGGGCCATTTTACATTTTTTTTGGGAGTTGGGGGTGTCCCACCCCCCAAGAAAATAAATATAAACCTTCCCGGGACCTATAACATGCTACCCTGTAAAGGAGAACCCGATCGGTTCAGCGGTTAGCGAGATCCTGCGCCACAGACAGACATCGTTCTACTTTGTAATATAGATAAATTGTAAATTAGAAGGGATAGTTTTTTCCCCATAAGCCTAATTCTTGCAAGGGGCCCTAACCCACCGAGGTTTACACTTGATGTGCATTTACTCTTGATAGGATTAATTATAAGAATTTCTAAGAAATTTTAAAGCTTAACAAGGATGACATTATTTATAAGTCCTTAGTAAAACTAAAAAACATGGAAAGGTTTACAATAGATTTATACAATATCTTTGATAGTAGATGCATATCAAAGCTTTCCTACAGACGGACGGACAAAGTAAGTTATATACTGGATGTTCATCAGTATGGGGATGTTTTTTAATTCCAGCCATTTATCTTTAAGAACTGAAGAGAAATTCACGTTTACTCCTTTACGGTTTCTTACAGACAGACAGACATTTCAATTAGAGTACAAAGAAACATATGATAACAACCATAAACTTTGTGAAGTTAATAAAAATCTAATAAGATAGACAATGTGGTTAAAACATTAGATTTCAATAGAAATATATACAGTAAACTTTGAACATACATCTCTAAAACCATAAAATCTAATTACTAAAACTTTAGCATAATGGACGGACTGACTGACAAAGATAATTGAATATATGATGCTTTTTAGTCAGCAAAATCCTCACAGACAAATTTGCTTTCTATTTTTATTTTAAAGTAAATCATAATTCTGATTGTGTACCAGACAGACATATAAAGTTCATGTAAGATTTTCTGCTAAAATATTTTTTAGTAGAGAAGCTACTCTATAATTTGAAATGTCCCTCTGTTTTTTTCTAATAACTCGGACCCTAAGGCGGCCTAAGGCCGCTTCGTGACTAGTGCATTAATAATTGTGAAATATAGTATAAAGTAGAAATTAATGAATTTTCTAAATAAGAAATATTTGAAAAAAAGAAATTCGACCCCGGCCCTATCACTTTAGAGGATAGCTGCTGACCCCTAGTCTTATGGATGTATAGCTAAATACATGTTGAAGATAAAAGTTACCCTCAAAAGTTTACAAAAATGTTTTTTGATATGTTAAAAAAATCCATTTTAAAATCTTGATTTTGAGGATGATGGCCTTTAAGATGCTCCTACTGTTGGTGATTGTGAGCCAAATGTTATCAAAGTGCATGCCCATGATGACAATTTATTTATCGAAGTATAGTCCAATTTTTGTAGTATTAGCAGCCTCCATCCAAGCAGTATTAAAAAAGAAAAAATTGCACTTTTAATTAGGTACTCCAATTCATAAGGTAAATAAAGTAGATTTTAGATTATGGTTATATTTTGTGTCGGGACGCTTCATTGGAGGCTGCTATTACTACAAAAAAAGGTACATAGGTTAATAGACAAGTTGTCATCATGGGCATGTACTTGGATAACATTTGGCTCACCATCACCACCAGTAGGAGCATCATAAAGGTCACCATCCTCAAAATCAAGATTTTAAAATGGATTTTTTTAACACATCAATAAACATTTTTGTAAACTTTTGAGAGTAATTTTTATCTTCCACATGTATTTAGCTACATCCATAAGACTAGGGGCCAGCAGCTGTCCTCTAAAGTGATGGGGGTCAAATTTCTTTTTTTCTAATATTTCTTATTTAGAAAATTAATTAATCTCTACCTTACACTGTTTTACATAATAATTAATGCATAAATCCCTTAAAAAATTGTTAGTTTATCAGAATCAATCTTTAATAGAGGAGAAAAGTGCAAAAAAATCGTTTTTCCGTTGATTTGTTTTGGATTTACATATCTTTTTGGTCCACCAAAATTTCCCCCAAATGCTGTTTTTGAGATCTTGTGCTTCAATGTTGCTGATTTATAAAAAAAATAACAGTTGAAACTTGTAACCAAAAGATGCATCTACATTTTACATTTACAGTAAACTTATCACAAATGAATAATAAAGCTGCTATACTGAAAATTCAAATTTGCCTATTTATTTGGTACGCAGTTTATAACTAATTAACTTAAGAATAGACATAGTTTACTAATCAAAAAGCAATACTAAATTCTAGAATCATAAAGTTATTCTAATCAATCATTTATTTTGATTTGAATACCAAATGATTCCGGAATCCAGGTAAACTTTGGGGTCAACTGCAGTTCACGGTAAAATGTTCCTGGTAACGAATATCTCCAAAATCTTTGAATTTTAAAGGCTGTTAGCTGCCAAATGGCTGAACGTACATATCATGCCCACACCGTTGTAAACGGCATAAGAAGGCCAATAAATAATCTAGAATACCCGAGATCCAATGATTTACTTCACTGAAGAAAAACGCGTAAAATAAGTCTTTCTTGCGCATTTATGTGCACTGCGTGATAGTTGTGCATTTTTGATTAATGACTATTCCAGATTATTTGTAGGCCCTCTTTCGTTGGTTAAAATTTTGTGCGAGCAGAATCTATATGTTCCACCGTTTGAAGCCTTTAAAGATCAGATATTTTTGGAGATATTCGTTATCAGGAATATTTTACCGTGAACTGCAGTTGACCCAAACTTTGTTTAGACGGCGACGAAGCCCCCGCTGGTGTTTATAACTCAGAGAGATATTGAGAAAAGGGTAATTAGTAGCACTGTGTCAAATATTCCAAAATTAGCAGATTTATTACAGGTCACATTTTAAAATTATAAAAATAAAGAAATTTTCTTTTTCACATGGATAGACTAATAAATGTATAGGTATAGATGTATAACCCAGAAAACTACCACTGGATCCAGTGTTGGGGACCTTTTCAGTCTGCTAGCAAATTGCTTTCTGCTCTTTTGTAGCGACTTGGCTATTTTAATATTTATGACGCTATTGACTGATATTCAAAGACCCAAATGAAAGTCGGCAAAGGGTACACAGGGTTATTTATCTACTTCCCCCTCTATTCTTTTACTTAAATGATATACCTATTGTTATGTTTCAACTTGTATCTTTTTTTTCTTTTGAACTTAATTTTATTATCTCATTTTATCATATCTAAGGTTAACTCACAAACAAAATATGTGCTATACACATTTATTCAGACATTACAAACTGTTTTGAGCATGTTTGCTCTCAACATATGTCAATGTTTTATCAATTTTTGTACCTTTTTATATTTTGTCAGTAGATATTTGACACAGTTCTAATAGCTGCTTGAAATAAAAAATATTTTTAAAAGAAAAATCTACAAAATATTTTATTTAAAGTCTTCAAATTTTTGTGTTTCAGCTGAGAGAAACAAGAAATAAAGATGAGAAAACTATCTTCTCTCTTTTACATGGTCTAAGGAAAGTTATTCTTTTAAATCTATATAAGATACCAGCGGCTATGTCCCTAGAGGCTTATAGGGGCACTTGAGGAGAAGGGAGCGATAACCCAATTTTTTATTACAAATTTGAAAAGAAAAAAGATATTTTTGATCACCTCCTCCCCAATTTTCAATTTTAGTTCTTTAAAAAATTTGATGAGGGGAGAATTTTTTTCAGAGGCGATTTCTCTTGGGAGGGTGGTGGTACCCTCCCGCCAAAAAGTTTTAAACCTTCATCATAGGACTTATGAGAACCTACCCTGTAAAGGAGAACCATATCGGTTCAGTGGTTAGTGAGGTCCTTTGCTAAAAACAATAAAAAGCTTACTACTTTATATTATAGGATATGCGAAAGAATTTGTTTGAAGTCTTTTTTTTGTAATGGGTTGGGGAGGGGGCAATCAAAGTATCTCGTTATCAGTAAGCATGCACTCAGAACCTGAATTCCCTTATGGAATTTTGAGTTTTTCACCTTATTAAGAAGATATGAACCTAAAATTCAAAATGAATAACTTTTTGAGGCATGTGAAACCCTTTTTCCGACTGAAAGGACCTGGCATGTCAAAAACAAGAAGGTATATTTAATAACTATTTCACAGGTCTCCTTAACAAAACCTTAGATTTAAAAAAATCTCCAAAGAAACGGACAACGGGGCCTTCAATTAGGGTATAGTGGTGGTCAGAATCCGTTGGAGATTAAATCTTAGCTGCTCCTTCTTGCCAGATATTGCAATTTGAAGTTTTGTGGTAAAAATGCCTAAAATTACAAGAATTCCAAGGATATATGCATAAGTGAACACCTTAATTCATCAAATAAAAAGGGTGAGTTTAACATTTGAGGAGTTTATATGTCTCTACATATGTAAACTACACAGTCCCTCCCCATGTAGAAAATTTTAATACTTGAAAGAAATTATTTAATGAAAAAGGTACATTGTCCAGTTTACAACTTTAAGCTAGAGGCTGTTACCCTGTAACCAGTAGAGATATTTTCAATCCAAGTTTACATATACCTTAAGTAAATTTTTAAAATACTCTCAACACCCCCCCCCCCATTCAACTCCCCCTTGCAACCCATAAATTTTAGGGGGAAGGGGTTGGGCAAAGTAATAGTATTATGTTTTACTCAAAACTACTTGAAGTATTGTGAGAAAAAATTATATGTAAGATTCTGAGGCCCAAAGTTTCTGGAAATATTGTTGAGTACCCCCCCCCCCCCCCCCTCCTAATGAAATCTAATTAGAAGGTGGTGAAGAGGCAGTTGAGTTCTTTAGATATTATTAAAGAAATATCTAAGCTTTAGTACTTAAACTTTAGTAGGCATCAAAATCTCTTACAAATATTGCTGCACCCAACCCCCTCCCCAATGGAAATTTTTTTTTAATTTTGAAAATTCAGTACAGTGCTTTGCTTCCAAGCCTATAACCTAACCTAACCTAAATTAGTTGTTTGTTGTAGGGGGGGGGGGGGTGGCGGGGGGACTCAAATTATCAAAATTGAAAAAAAAGATTCTAAGAAGAGAATACCAAATACTCTTGTGTTACTTTGAAATCACTGAATTTTATAAACTTTGGATTTAAGCTTTTTTAGGATACTTGTTACTTTTACAAATATTGCTGAATCCCCCCCCCCCCCTCATCTGTTGGTAATAGTAGCTAGTGGCATAGGTAAATACTATTGTATATTATTTAGAAACCTCTGGAGATATTCAGGGTTAATATTTTAACTTATATAGGCCCATATTTACTTTTATAAATATCTATTCCAACTACAACCCTTCCAATCTAATACACTTATTTTGCTGCATAATGTCCTCCAACCTATTGGACTAAAAAAAGAAAAATTGTCAACCCATTGCTCCTTCCCCAAACATTGAATAGGTAATACATATAAAGCAATTTGGAAATCTAAAAGCTTGATTCCAAAGTTTGCTTCTTTTTGCTATAGTGGTTCCTGAGTAAAACACAGGTGTTGAGGTTGTAAGGAGGGTACCTGGAGGGGGAGGGCAATCAATATTTTAATATTTTTTTTGGGGGGTAGAGGAAATTGAGCAGCAATATAATTTTTCTGGATTGGGTTGGTTCAGGTTGGGGAAAGGTCAGCAATATTTGTTCAAGTATGAAGTAATTATGGACCTACTAAAGTTTAAATCCAAAAGCCCTCTATATCTTAAGTAATCTCAAAGTAAATCACAAGGGTATTGCTGTACTCCCTTCTATTACTTAATTGGAGGAAGGGAGGGGGGGAGATTGTAAAGCAATAGGGAGGGAAAAGGAGGTTGGAGGGAGGTTTCAGCAAAATTTGTAAAAGTTACTTTTAACTTACCAAAGCATATCTCAAGGGTTTGCTTTGCTGCTATAATTCTAGTGGTTTCTTAGTAACACACCATAGTATTGCCCTTTCAACTGCAATTCCCCAACCCCCCTTTCTATCTTTACAAAATGTTATGTTTTTGATTTATGAGGGGAGGGGAAGAGGTCAGCAATATTTGTAAAAGTGCTTTGGGTCCCACAACAATACAAATCCAAAAGCTTATATAAATCTCTAATGGTTCCTTAAAACACATTGGAATGACATTCTGCCAACCCCCCCCCCCCCCCCCCAATTATGTTAGGACAAGGGGGGGAGAAGGTGGTAAACATAATTTCTACAAAATTTTGGCCTAAAAACCTTACATAAAATTTTCCCACTATACTTCAATTAGGTTTTGAGAAATACATAATATTACTATGCCCCCCCCCCCCCTCCACCCTAAAGTTTGCAGGTTGTGAGAGTATGGGGGAGGGGGGGGGGGCAGAATTACTAAAAGTAACTTGGGCCATATGTAAACTTAAACTGAAGTTTTTCCTACTGGTTCTAGGGTAACAGCCTTTAGGATCAAGTTGTAAATTGGGAAAACCTCACTTATAGTAGTAAAAATTGTTCTAAATGAGGATGAAGTGTGTAGTTTACATATGAAGAGATATCTAAAGTCCTCAAATGTTAAACTCACCCTTTTTATTTGATGAATTAAGGTGTTCACTTTTGCATATATCCTTGGAATTCTTGTAATTTTAGGCATTTTTACCACAAAACTTCAAATTGCAATATCTGGCAAGAAGGAGCAGCTAAGATTTAATCTCCAACGGATTCTGACCACCACTGTACCCTATTTGAAGGCCCCGTTGTCCGTTTCTTTGGAGATTTTTTTTTATCTAAGGTTTTGTTAAGAAGACCTGTGTATTTAAAAGAAAAGTTTCATATATTTTTTTTAGTATAAAAGCTGGGAATAGAAAAATTTGAAGAAAACCTTAATTTAATTAATGGCTTTGAAACCGATTAATATACGCTGGATTAGAACCGGTTCTCAGTCATACTGAAAAATCATATATGGTTTGTATTGCAGACAATTTCCACGAATATTAGAATTAAGACAAGATTTTAAAACTTGTTTTAATCTTATAATTTTTCTTTTTTATATCCGCGGAAAGCTGTCTATAATATAACGCGATAATAGTTATTTCTTGCCTCGTATTATAAACAGCTTTCTGCGGATAAAAAATGTAAAATTATAAGATTAAAACCAGTTTTTTTTGCCCCGAGATGCCAAAGGCACGGACTGAAAAAACTGGTTTTTATTTTATGATTGTACATTTTTATATTTGTATAAAACTGGATATAATACTATATTTCAATATGGCTGGGAACCGGTTCTAATCCACCGGATAATAATCGGTTTCGAAGCGATACGGGAAACATTTATTACAAAATTTCTAAAATGCAAGTAATTTTTTTTAGGGTTGACAAAGTAGAAGAAGAAATGGTTGGATCTGAGAGACTGCGAAGTACACCAGCCCCACCACCCCCTACTAGTCCTACATATACAGGATAGTGGACTAAATAATGCCATTTCTTGCGGTTGTACGCATTCATGCATCATGTTGAAAGGGTGACGCAAATTTCAGATTTTGCGATTTTTTAAAGAAAAAGTTATCTTTATATTATAGCAAATTATATAATCTTGCAAGCATCGCTTTTATCTTATAGAGAAAAATAGTAAATCAAACAGCGAAAACTGAAGTCTAAAATTTGCATCACCCTTCCAACATAACGGCGTATGACCGGGAGAAATGGCATTATTTGGTCCACTATGTCTACAGTTCCTGATCAAGATAACCAAGCATCATTCACCCCCTCGCAACCATTCCCCATCTGGAAGATGGCGGAAAATGAGAAAATGAAAGTGGTGAAAAAGAAGGTAGAACTTTTTTATTTATTAACTAGAAGATTTGCCCCTGTTGAATTTAAGTTTCAAAAACTAAAAGTAATTTTTTTGGATAGCTGGGAGGAAAATCAACATACCCCGTTTATAATTTTAGTTTAAGAAGAAAATGTTCGGAGGGTGAATATTAGTAACGATTTCTCTTAGGAGGGTGGTGTTACCCTCCTCCCCCAAAATAGTTTAGACCTTCCCAGGACCTATGAGAAGCTATATTGTAAAAGAGAATCAAATCGGTTTAGCTGTTACCAAGACTCTTCGGTACATACAGCCATACACACACACACACACAGATCCAGTTACTTTTATTTAAGGATACAAATTAAATAAGAATAACCTTATTACTTTGTCAAGATATTTTTTTCATTTCTGCTCGCTTTACTCTTACAATCCGTTTCTTAGGCTTGATTATACAACATTAACTTGCTAAAACACATTAAAAGGGTTGCTAGTCTATAAATTAAAATCATAATAATAATAATTAGTAAATTTGTTTTTAGAAACCATTAAGTAATGATATAAAGACAGATGCCAAGAATACTTATCAAGCTCTGATGGATGTACTCAAAGAAAAGAGGAAAGAAAATGCAACTAAGGTTCCTTAATTTTTAAAATCCATATTCTATCTTAACAAATTACAAAAATTATTATTATTTTTTTGATATCAAAATTATGTTGTTTTTTTTAGATTATAATACATCACAATGGATTCCAACCTAAACCTAAAAATGTAAGTTTTTATTCCAGTATTACCGATTAATATCTGAAAAATTATGTATAGCATCGTTTGATCGTATTGTATCCAGTTTTCCACGAATATAAAAAAGTACAATTATAAGATTAAAACCAGTTTTTTTGCCCATCTCAGGGCTCAAAACTGGTTTTAATCTAAATTATCCTAATTTTATTTTAAGAAGGCCCAGTTTGAGTTCAACATGAAAACTATGAGGGAACAGCTAAAAAAGATTAAGGTGACCGTTTTATTTTGTGTTGGGTGTTGCGCAGGGGAGGGGTTGGACAATTGGCTGCTTATTACACTATTCCCCAATATTTTGCAATCACGTTTTATTATTCGATGGTCTAACAACTTTTGGGATTGTTATAAAATCATAAGGGGGGGGGGGGGAAGTTTGTACACTTATAGGAAATGAAATTCAGTACCAAAGTTTGGGAGGGTCGTATGGGCTTGTTTTTAAAGTTATCAACCTAATTCTTTTTGTAGGCTCTCTTATATGACTGGATATACACGTATTTCTTTGAAAATTGAATTTCGGCACTTTCCTTCTAGGGGCTTGTGGAGCAATAGACCCCCCAAAACACTAAAAATATGAGTTCTGAACTTATTTTTCAAGATATCGACCTGATTTTTTCTTTATAATACTTTTTTAACATTCCCGAATCAACGAACCATTACAGATTTCATTTTGGGACTTTCCTTCTAGGGGCTTGTGGAGCAAGAGACCCCCAAAACACTAAAAATATGAGTTCTGACCTTATTTTTAAAGATATCGACCTGATTTTTTCTTTATAATACTTTTTTAACATACCCGAATCAACGAACCATTACAGATTTCATTTTGGGACTTTCCTTCTAGGGGCTTGTGGAGCAAGAGACCCCCATAACACAAAAATATGAGTACTGGGCTTATTTTTGAAGATATCGACCTGATTTTTTTTATAATACTTTTTTAACATAACCGAATTAACGAACCATTACAGATTTAATTTTGGGACTTTCCTTCTAGGGGCTTGTGGAGCAAGAGACCCCAAAAACACAAAAATATGAGTACTGGGCTTATTTTTGAAGATATCAACCTGCTTTTTTTACATAAAAATAATATTTAAACATAACCGAATCTACGAACCATTACAGATTTCATTTTGGGACTTTCCTTCTAGGGGCTTGTGGAGCAAGGGACCCCCAAAAATCATAAAAATATGAGTTGTGGGCTTCTCTTTTAAGATATCAACCTGATTTTTTATATAAAAATACTATTTCAACATAACCGAATCTACGAACCATTACAGATTTCATTTTGGGACTTTCCTTCTACGGGCTTGTGGAGCAAAAGACCCCAAAAACACTAAAAATATGAGTTGTGGGCTTCTCTTTTAAGATATCAACCTGATTTTTAAAAAATAATACTGTTTTAACATTACCAAATTAAGAAAATATTACAGATTTCATTTTGGGACTTTCCTTCTAGGGGCTAGTGGAGCAAAGATTCCAAAACCACTAAAAATATGAGTTCTGAGCTTATTTTTAAAGATATCAACCTGATCTTTTTAAAATAATACTTTTTTAACATAACCGAACTAAGAAACCATTAAGGATTTCATATTGGGACTTTCCTTCTAGGGGCTTGTGGAGCAAAAGACCCCCAAAACACTAAAAATATGAGTTCTGAGCTTATTTTTTAAGATAACCTGAGAACTCAATTTATTTTGTTTTGGAGGTGTTTTACCTTACTTTCCCCTAAAAGGAAAATGCCAAAATGAAATTATAAGTGGCTACCTAGTTCAAACATGTGAAAAAAGTTTTCAAGAAAAAAATCAGCTCAATATCTCTAAAAATATTTTTTGGGGGTCTTTTGCCCCACTAGCTTCTAGAAGGAAAGTCCCAAAATGAAATCTGTAATGGTTTCTTAGTTCGGTTATGTTAAAAAAAGTGTTCCTAAAAATCAGGTTGATATATTTAAAAATAAGGTCAGAACTCATAATTTTAGTGTTTTTGGGGTCTTTTGCTCCACAAGCCCCTAGAAGGAAAGTCCCAAAATGAAATCTGTAATGGTTCGTAGATTCGGTTATGTTAAAATAGTATTTTTATATAAAAAATCAGGTTGATTTATTTAAAAATAAGCTCAGAACTCATATTTTTAGTGTTTTTGGGGTCTTTTGCTCCACAAGCCCGTAGAAGGAAAGTCCCAAAATGAAAACTGTAATGGTTCGTAGATTCGGTTATGTTAAAATAGTATTTTTTTATTATATAAAAAAAGGTTGATATCTTAAAAGAGAAGCCCACAACTCATATTTTTATGATTTTTGGGTTGTCTCTTGCTCCACAAGCCCCCAGAAGGAAAGTCCCAAAATGAAATCTGTAATGGTTCGTGGATTTGGTTATGTTTAAATATTATTTTTATATAAAAAAAGCAGGTTGATATCTTCAAAAATAAGCCCAGTACTCATATTTTTGTGTTTTGGGGGTCTCTTGCTCCAAAAGCCCCTAGAAGGAAAGTCCCAAAATGAAATCTGTAATGGTTCGTTAATTCGGTTAAGTTAAAATAGTATTATAAAAAAAAATCAGGTCGATATCTTCAAAAATAAGCCCAGTACTCATATTTTTGTGTTTTGGGGGTCTCTTGCTCCACAAGCCCCTAGAAGGAAAGTCCCAAAATGAAATCTGTAATGGTTCGTTGATTCGGGTATGTTAAAAAAGTATTATAAAAAAAAATTAGGTCGATATCTTTAAAAATAAGGTCAGAACTCATATTTTTAGTGTTTTGGGGGGTCTTTTGCTCCACAAGCCCCTAGAAGGAAAGTACCGAAATTCAATTTTCAAAGAAATACGTGTATATCAAGTCATATAAGAGAGCCTACAAAAAGAATTAGGTTGATAACTTTAAAAACAAGCCCATACGACCCTCCCAAACTTTGGTACTGAATTTCATTTCCTATAAGTGTACAAACTTCCCCCCCCCTTAGTTAGTGCATTAAGTTGAGTGTTCAAACATTTCAACTACTATTTATAATTTACCGAATGGGTAATTTTAGGTATCATCATTTTGGATGTACATCAATTTATCGACTTTTGTCGTATCCCTTCAGATCCCTAAGTTTGCGCATTTATGGTAATTTACATAGGAAAAAGTGTATCTTTCTATCATTTTTTAGGCTAAAGAGGTGTTTGCCCCAATGTTGACAAAAATGTTCAGCAGAAATAGTAAAAACAGTCGGATAACTTCAACAACAACAAAGACAGATGAGAAATTTACAACAACAGCAATAGTTACTACTACAACAACTGAGGCTCCTATGACAGATGAAGTTGTTACACTAACAACAACAGCTGACACTAATACTAGCACCCGTGGTGATGATAATGAAGTTCTAGATCCAACAAACTGGTTGGAAATAGAGAAGATTCATCCCAAACGAAGAAAGATAGTTTCACGAAGAAACAAAAAAGAAAAGATGAAGAATGATAAGGCAATGGATTTAGAATATACGTGGATATTATGACAGCAGAAAAATTTTCGTCAATTTAGGTTGCAATATCCCCTTTCATTTATTGTTTGGGCCGTTTATCCAGTAGGAGGGGAGTGGATGGGATCGTTATATTAGCCAGCTACAAAGTTAACTTTAAAAAAAAATCTAGTGTAAGATCCAAGTAATAATAAATTCATTAATAAGGCTGAGATGAAAGAGGAGGGTAGAATGTCTCAAGATAATGAAATGTTATCAAGAAGATTTGGATTCTTTGCAGATGATTTATTCGAGCAGAATAACAAGGAAGAAACTAGAGATGGTAGCAAGGTGCCAGAAAATTACAAAATGGATTTCAACAGACCTGTTATTAAGAAGCATATTATTTCTTTAGATGAGTTTGATGATATTAAAGAGTCCATACCACAGAAGTAAAGATTTACCAGAGGTGGATTCTTTAAAAAAATTAGGGTCGCTGCCTCCCTAAAATTCATTTATTGAAAAATCTTCCAAAATCACATAAAAAAGTTAAATAAATTCTTGTGTTAAAAACTTTTTTATGATTATTTAAATAAAATTTTTGTAGATTTTAAAGGATTTTTCACAAAATTAATTTTGGTGAGGTAGCGATCCCAAACATTTAAAAATAATTAACCTCGATTTTATTATAAAATAAAGAATTATATCAATAAAATGTTATATTTAGCTGTTTAGGACTGAACACTTGCATAGAAATAAATATTATACTTTAATCTATATTTTATTATACATTATGATTTTTAATACCAAATTATTGATTACTAGCGGCTTCGCCCCTATCCTCTGGTGTTGCTACCTCCACAATTTAAATTAACTGGCTAACAAGGATGACAACATCCATAAGTAGCGAAGCACAAAAATCATCGATGGGAATATGTACAGGTAGATTTAAAAGGTTTTTACTAAAATCAAGAATAGATTTATTGGATAAAATAAACATGAAACCTTGTTTTATTTTGCATGATGACGATGGTCAAAGTAAATTATATTAAAGATGCTCATAACAATGGGAAAAATTATTTTGATACTGATATCCCATAAAAGTTTGAAAATTGCATCAAAATAAACAAAGATATGGGGAAATATGTAAAACATATAAAAATAGCCAAAAACCTGATAAAAGGCAGTCTGGTCGTCATAGTTGTTTTATTAAAACGACAAAAAATTTAATTTTTAAATCCTTAACCTAAAAAATTTGGAAAATCGGACCATATACACTGAAGATGTGTAAAAAAGTGTTAAATATATAAAAATAGCCTAAAACCTGCCAAAAAGGCAGTCTGGCCGTCATGGTTACTTTGTTTAAAAGACTGAAAATTTAATTTTGATATCTATAACTGAAAATCGGACTATAAACACTGAAGATATGGAGAAAAATGTTAAATATATAAAAAACAGCCTAAAACCTGCTAAAAAGGCAGTCTGGCCGTCATGATTGTTTTCTTTAAAAGACGGAAAATTTAATTTTGATATCTATAACTGAAAAAATTTTGAAAATCGGACCATAAACACTGAAGATATGGAGAAAAATGTGAAAAATATAAAAATAGCCTAAAACCTGCTAAAAAAGGCAGTCTGGCCTTCATGGTTGTTCCTTTAAACGACGGGAAATTTAATTTTGATATCTGTAACTGAAAAATTTTTGAAAATTGGACCATAAACACTGAAGATATGGAGAAAAATATAAAAATAGCCTAAAACCTGCTAAAAAAGGCAGTCTGGCCTTCATGGTTGTTCCTTTAAACGACGGGAAATTTAATTTTGATATCTGTAACTGAAAAAATTTTGAAAATCGGACCATAAACACTGAAGATATGGAGAAAAATGTGAAAAATATAAAAAATAGCCTAAAACCTGCTAAAAATCGGTCCGAACGCCAATGATGTTTTAGAGTCAATTGTGCTCCTTAATGATGGGAATGTTTTCAAAAAAATTCAGCATTCTATCTTTTATAGGAGCTGAGAAAATCCCATTTCCCCCATAGCGTTACGGACGGACTGACTGACAAAGTGAATTATAGAGTAGCTTCGCTACTAAAAAAAAAGGAGGGGAAGGGGGGTTGATTTTATATTTTTAGAGGGGTTGGGGGTGTTCATGCCCCAAGAAAATAGCCCAAAACCACCACAGACGGACAGACGGACGGACGGACATAATTCTACTTCGTATTATAGAAAAGGTACTTTTTAAGAGGTTGTTTATGTTTTGGTTAAAAAAGTATTTATGTTCATTTTAGACAAAAAATTTGTGTTCTCATAATAAACGAGTGAATAAAAGAATAATGATAATGGAAAGTTACAACTATGGCTGCTTTAAACAATTGTTGATTAGCAAAGCTACTCAATATTTCACTTTGTCTATACGTCAATCAGTCCGTCCGTATCGCTATCGGCGGCTATAAAATATAGAAACGCATCTAGTATATCCTACATTGTTTTGTCCGTCTTTCTGTCGGTAATACGTCTTAAGACGGAAACGTTATTTTTAAAGATTTCGTGATTTTCTTTGTTTTGAATATTATCTCATCTTTGTTATGTGAACACTGAATATTTGCTTTATAACTCAGTTTGCCTGATTGTCAATAACACGATTTTTTTTGTCCTTCCCTTCTAATGGACGTTGTCATCCTTATTTATAGATTTTTGTTCAAACTCTCAAAGAACAGGGTAAAGCAATGAGTTTTTTAAATCATGGCGATAGATACCATTTTAGGGAAGCTTGAAATATAGATTCCAGGATGGTTTTAGGCCATAGATAGTGTTAAAATCTTTTCTCGTATTCATTCGAATCCGGTGGATAGGAACCGGTTCTCATCCATACGAAAAAACTATGTCTAGCATCGAATTATATCCAGTTTTCTACGAATATAGAAATGCACAATCATAAGATTAAAACCAGTTTTTTTAGCCGGTGCCTCCGGCACCTCGGGGCTAAAAAAACTAGTTTTAATCTTATAATTGTACATTCTATATCCGCGGAAAGCCGTTTATAATACGATGCGAGAAATAACTATTCTAATACTACAGCATGGTAATAAAATAAATGAAATCAAGAAAAAAATTTATTTAACTTTAATTGTCAGTTCTTATTAACTACCTAAATATCACAAAATAGAATATTTTTTTATAAACAAGAATGACTACAACCATAGAGGCGGAGCTATGTAATCAAAGGGTAGAACAAAAGAGAGTGAACACGGGAAGAATGACAGAACTTCACAATAATAACAAAAATATATTTAAAAACAGGATTCTGTTTCAGAACTTACTTACATTATATTAGGATGCTTCAATTATAATAGTCTACTTTGTTGTCCTAGAAATCATGTTCCAATATTCAGATTAAAAGGTTAATTATAACACACAAAAATCTGTTTAAAATCAGCCTTTTCCAAAGGACGGACGGATTTTCTGATACCGATTATTAAGATGCCACGCTTTCTTCATCTTTCACAACTGTTACAGGTATCGATAAGATGATCAAATTAACAAAACGAGTTTACTGTTACGTACGTAAGGACATATGTACATACAAACTCTACTTATAGAAAAGCATCGCTTTAAAAAAATGACAGAGATAATTGAAAAAGTACTTAAGAATTCTGATTCTAAGAATTCTTTTAATCCAAAATGCTAAAAATTCATTAAGAGAGGGGTAGGTTTCTGGTAGAATCCGTAAAGGATTAAAAAGTTATAAGTTAAAAACAGTGGTAGAACGATAAAAATTTATGTTAACTTTTAAAAAAAATTTTGTCTAGTTCTTTTCAATAAGAAATACACATATTTAGTGAATATTATAGTTCTACTACTATCTTTAAGCCTTAAAACACACACCTTTACGGATTATACCAGAAACCTACCCCTCTCTTTCTATCCTAATAAGGAGGTCCAAGGTCAACATCCTCATCAAAGAAGAATTTTTGGAACATGGAAAGAAAATGAAGTAGCTTCGTATTTTCACAATAGCTTTTGATAAGTTATTTTAGATTAGGTCAACATTAATCCAGCAAGGGTAGAGCTCCCCCGCAGTGGCGATAAATATGAGAAAAACTACTATGAAAATACGACGAACCCCACTACTTTGTTTTCTTTCCATGATCCAAATATTTGTTGTCCAATAATTTAGATCACTTTTCATCATATGGTTCTAGGCGTTTTTCTATATTTTCTTTGTTCGCCAAAGCAATTTTTGTTGCCATTGACGTATGAGAGGATGTACAGACAGACTGGAATACGAGTATAGAGTAGCTTCGATACAATTAAATATCAATAATATAACAAGGTATTTCTAAAAAATACAACATTTATTAAACAATTAAAACTGGTTAGAAATAGGCAGATTAATGGGATTATTATTATAGGATATATTTAATATGATATCAATTAAAGGCTTGGACGTCCTGTTTCTTAGTTAGGTAAGAAACGACGTACTTGAACACGTGGGAAATATAGATACCGCCAGCCTAGACTTATAGGCTTGTATCTAACCGAATGCAGACGGGAGAGAAGTATTCACTCTTTGGCCTGCAACAATCAACTAGCTCTCAACACAGCAGGATGGAGTATAGTGGCGGTTACAAGTGGAGGTCTGACTCAGCCAGAGAAGTATAGGAATGTGGACAGGGATGGGGATGCATAAACTTGGATGGTGAATACCACACTTGCCCCCTCTGAGGGAATATGAAATATTCCCTCACAGTTGACCTGCACGCCTGCTTCTGCGGGTTGATGTTGTACTCGCAGGTTCTTCGATTGCGGCCATAGCCCTCTCTATGATATCAACAGGATTGGGTTCTGAGGAAGTAGGAACTTCTGGAGCTGCTGGAGGCTCTGGAGCAACAGCATTCTGGAGGGCCAACACGCCCTCACAGGGAGCCGTGGCTACTGGATCTTCAGAGGCAGCGCCAGCCTGCGGATTCACAGGTAGATCAATTCCAGATGGAAAGAGCTCACTGATTTGAGCATCGAGCTCTGTGTCACTGTTTTCCTCTGCAGGATCCAGGACCTCTGGATTGCCTTCTCTATCGGTGGGCCTGTACTCATCAGAGCACTCAGAACCGCCATAGTGAGAAATCAGCTCAACTCCATCATCATCTGGCCGGGGTACGTCCCCAGCGGGAAGAGATGCCTCTATGGTCGCCACATTCTGCCCAGATACATTCATAATATTACAACGAGTATTAATATATTTAATTACCCTGTCAGAGTTTTGGTCTAACAGTCGACTAGTGGCCTCAATGACCGTGGTCATTCGTGATTTTAACTCAACGGTCGAGTCCTCAGAGACAGTGCGAATTTTTTCGCGCAAAGTTTTGCGGTTCCGCAGTAATTCTGCGGAAATTTCAATAAGGCGCTTGCCATGTTGTATATATGCTTTCTCAACAAATGAAGCATTGCTAGCAATTTTAGATTCCAGACTTCTCTGGAAGGGGAGAAGAGCTTCCTCCATTGCTTCTTTTACAGTGGAGGATAGGACTTTTTTCCATTCCTCAGCAGTCACCCAAAAAGCCTTAGGCTCAGTTTTGCTTTCTGCTAATGTCTCTTTCTTTTTAGGGGGTAATGGAGGCGGTTGAATTTCCACCTTAGCCTTCTTGGCTACTGGGCCGCCGCTGCCTGTTGGTGTTGGCGGACGTTTTTCTACCGCTTTTGGGGCAGATTTTACGGCGACTACCTCCAATTCAGGTGAGGCACTACGTTTTGGCGGCGATTCCACCCGATTTTTTTGCGGTTCCCCTCCCCTATTTTGTTCCATTAGAGGCCTGGTTCTAGGCCTGGCTTTATCGGAATATTCGTTGGCCTCTAAATTTTTAGCCTGCCGCAATTTTTCTTGCAAATCAAGAAGTTCCTTTGGAACATCTTTTCTCGCGGTGCGGTAAACGTGGATCGATCTTGAGACACATTGCAGTTCACTGAGGTTTTCAGGGTTGCGCGGCGGTTTTACTCGCGGCTGATACCTGTTCTCGTCAGGTTCATAGTAGGCTTCCTCAGGGCCGCCCTGGGGATAGCCATGATTGCTGTCATAATAATAGTCCTCTTCATTGTAAAAGGGTGCCTCTTCATATTCTCGACGGTATGAAGAGTGACCGGCCCCATGGGAGTGGTGAAAACCCCTTGAAAAATTCCGCCTGGGATATCCTAAAACAAAAATAATAAACTTAAAATTAAGGGTCATTAATTCCTTATACCGAATAAGGAAATATTTTTACAAAGACGACCTTTAGGGACGACAATCTTATAGGTATATATGTCTGATACAGGTCGTCCGTGTTTGGGGATTAGTTTTCCCCATTATTTGTAAAATCCCGCAATTCGTGTGTTTCACTCGTACCTCCCTCTTTATACGCGTGAATTTTGGTGCAGGCTAGTATGTAAATGATAAAAGTGACGCATAATAACGACCCTATTCCTGTAAAGATGGCTGCTACTACAAGCACTATATGATACCAAGTACTAGATAGAAAATCAACCACCTTATGATACGTTTGAATAAACCAGGAGTCAGTTATTTTTACTTCAAAATTATTGGAGTCTGCGGCAAGTTGGCTGAGGTATAATTCCTCGGCACTTTCTGAGAAATTAGTTTTTTCTAGGCTTTGCCAAGAATGATATAGGAATAGGCTAATCGGTTTATCCATAAGATATTGGTTTACATTTAGTATTTGCATACCCTGCCCTTGATTCCCAAGGAATTTTCCTTGGTACAAATGTAAGAAAATTGGATTTTCGGAACATTTAATCGGAGTTAAATGGGTGGTGTTAACCAATCTGCGTGAAAATGGTGATATTCCCATAGTCTTATTATTGATTGAAACCGAGAAATGATCCACAAAACAGGGTAAATTTTCTCCCAAAGAAACATTGATTTTAAGATTATCGCACTGTATTACTAAATCCAGCTCACCGAGCGCCCTAACTAGTTTTTTACGATGAGTCTGAATACTGCTTTTAGACAGAAAATGATTCTGTAAACAGCGAGTTTCGGGGACAATTAATTTATTATATTGTTGGTAGGAATAGAAAATCTCTAGTGGTAACAGGTCATCTTTTTCTTTAGCGTTTAAGAGTGGGAAATATGGTTTTATAGAATTTATGAACCATACCATTAAGTTATCAATATTAGTTTTGTAATAAAATAATTCGGGAATTAGATTTTCAAAATGTTTCTTATCTTTAAGTTCTAGCGCTAGCGTAATTTGGGGATCGATCACTAGATATTTTTGGGCACCCTGTTCTCCTTCAAATGTAAACAATGAAATATTAAAGATGTCTACTGTTCGCCAAGGAGAAGTGAATTTTTGTGCGCTATCAGTTTTATCATCTGAGATAATTCTATCGTAGCCTATTCTCAGATTGTGATCTAAACAATTGTTTCCCACCCAGTGACTGCCCAGGTAACAGCCCGCTTTTGTTTGTAATAATTCAACAGGCTCAGCCTGGACCCCTATTTGTTTTTCCTCAAATGTCCCAGGGATAAAAATGCCGTTAATGGTTACGCCGTTTCCCTCGCAGGCGGGGTCGATGCCGTTAAGGAGGTTGTTGGGGTAAGTAAGTGTCCCGTTTATCAGGAAACGCGTGTATGACATCTGGTGTTCATACACTGAGACTGATTTCCCTTCAAAGTTAAATATTTTAGTTTTGGACATGGTGTAACAGTCTTCATAAGTTACGAGGTTCGGTATCTCCACGAGTGCTGGAGCAGCGAGGTGTATGTGGCTATATCTGCCACAATACCAGTAATGAGTACTGGTTCGGAGGTGACAACGAATTCCAGGTATAATTTTTCTTTCAACCTTTTGCAGCAGGTGAAATTGTTTTTGTTCAATATTGGTAATATTAAGAAACGCAGCGCATTCAGAGATTTTCAAACGCGGATTTTCGTTTGCTACACATTGAGTCGCATCTATTTGTATTATTTCGGACGCATTTGATTTTGCCAAAATAATAAAAAGCCCCAAGAATCCCAAAATAAATTTACCTCGAGCTCCTGGTGCCTTTGCCAAATGATGCTGCATTTTATTTTTATGCTTCTCGTTTTTCTCTGAAATATGTTAATTAGTTAGTTTTAACATATATTTTTTTGTTTATTTTCGTTATTATACATACGTAGATTAAGCTATATACATTTGCCACCTTGGTTTTATATAATTATACATTTTATATACATTTTATTTCTTCCTTTTAATTGGATTATGCAGTCCGATTTGGACATGTATGCGGTTATCCCCCCCTTGTGACCTAGTTTTTCTTTCTTCTTCTAATATATACTTGGGTACTATGCTTTGTTTGTTAACATTAATAACCTTTTCAGGGCTGGATTGTTTGGGTCTTTGTGCGAAGAAAGAAGCCTCGGACGGGACGGTTTCTTCCAAGAAACTATTTTCGACGTGGATGTGAGGACCGGATGACCGATCTGCGCCAGGGGGTTCTTGGTCTTTGGGCTGTGACTCAAATGGTGAGTTTTTTTCCATTATATCCCCTCCCCCATCACAATCCACCTCCCCCTGGGGTAAGTCCTGACTAGTTTCAGGGTTTCCTTCTATAAAATCGTCACCATCGTTATCTAGGTAGGTAAAATCGTCATTTTCCATACCTTTATTATCGTTTATTTCGGTTTGCCCGGTATTATCTATTGTCAAGGTTATTTCCTCAGACGGGACGATTTCCTCAATTGGAAAGACGTTAAAGGAAAGTGTTTCCCCCAATAATTCTATTTTAGAATCTATTTTTCGTATTTTATCTCTACTAACAACTTGGTTAGTTTTTATTGGATTTGATCCAAAGGGACTTAGTTCAAAAAGGGCCTCTGAGAATTTTTTTGTTACAATAAAAGGACCCCCATAGAAAGATTGCAATTTTTTACTGACCCCTATCTTGACTAGGTTAAAAAATGCAAAGACCACGTCGTTAACGAAAAGGGGAGATGAAGCCTTTCTAGATTTATTTTGAAACTCTAAATAGATCTTAGATTTTTTGGAAACCTGTGCAATAATTTCTTCCAAATTTTTTAGGTAGTTTAAGTAAGACCTGCAGTCAATGTCCTGCCTTTTCTGTAAGATTGGAGAAAAGAAATCGAGATTGAGAGTTGGTTGTCTGCCGAACATAAGGTAATATGGCGTATACCCCGTTCTTCTAGACGTACTAGAGTTAATTACAAAAGTGGTCAAAGCTAATTTTCTTGCCCAGTCTTTACTTTCGAATCGGTCATCGGATCTTAGACCTGCATAAATGCTTTGATTATGCCTTTCACATGGGTTACTATTAGGGTTTCTTGGGGGAATAAGTTTAGTTTCGATACCTAGTTCATCCATAACTTTTTTGAAAACTTCCCCAGTAAAATTTGTTCCCCTGTCACTCCTCAATGACCGAAATAAGCCGTAGGTGGGTACCACCTGTTCAAGGATGACCTTCACCGTGCTTTCCACGGTGGCGTCCTTGATGGGGTGAGCGATAATGTACCTAGAGAATAGGTCAACTAGGATAAATATGTAACGGACATGTTGTCCTTGAAAATAGTTAGGGGTTAAAGGACCGATAAGGTCTACTGATACCTGGCCAAAAATCTCGTGACTAATGGCTGAATGAGTGATAGGTTGTTTGTGTTTAGGTACCTGTCCTATTTTTCTTAGGCAGGTAATACAATTTTTGATGCGTGATTCGACAAACTTATTAATTCCTATAAGGAAAAATCTTTCATTTATCTTGCGTGTTGTTTCGTTAACCCCCTTGTGACCTATACTATTATTATGTGCCAATTCAAAAACTTTATTATATAATCCAATGGGTACGACGGGTCTTTCAATGAATGTTCCATTGCTAAGAGGTTGTCTAAATATTAGAAGTCCTTCCATAACGTATAAATGTTCTATTAATTTAAAAAGGACCTCTTTCCGGCCGGTTAGTTCAGCTTTTTCAAAACTCGACAACTTCTTTTTTTCGAATATCCACCTACGAATTTCAGATAATACTTGATCTTTTTGTGTTTCAGATTGCCAAACATTGTGCACTCCGACTTCCGAAGCCGAATGTAACTCAAAAATCTGGTCTTGGTATGGGCAATCCTGTTCATAAGGATCCAAGGTAAATGAGCTAGTACATTTTTCACAATCGGTTTCCTTATGTTCTTTGCATAAAAATTGCCCTCTAGATAGATTGTCGGCATTGCAATGGTCCCTACCCTTCCGATGAATTACTGTAAAGTCAAAACTTTGGATAAAGAAAATCCATCTCAGAGTTACACCATTTATTGTTCCTTTTTGCCATTTTTTGTAATGAACTAAGGAAATCGAATCTGTACGCACAATAAAGTTTCTAAATCTTAAATAATGAAGAAAGGTTTTAAGAACAAATACTAGACATGCTAATTCGCCTTTATAACTTGGATAATTTTTCTCTGCCCCGTTACATTTTTTGGAACATATTCCAATAATTCTTTCTTCCCCCCCCTGGTTTTGGCTGAGAATTCCAGCGAAATAACTCGTAGAAAAATCTACGTCTACTATAAAGGGGTTAGGATTATTCCACTGGGGATAGCCTTTACTTATAGAATTTGAGAACATATTTATGAAATTTTCCCAATCTTTTGATAGGGAATTGGTCCATTCGATAACTTTATCGTTTCTGTGTTCGTCTAGGGTACAAGAATTTTTCGCATAGGATGGGAAATAGGCCCTATAATAATTGGAGAAGCCCAGGAAACGCTGGAGTTCCTTGCCTGTCCTGGGCCTGCTCCAATTTTTAATTTGTTCTAAATATGCGGGGTTCATTTTAAGTCCTTGGGAACTGACTATATGACCTAAATATGTACATTCGGATGTGAAGAATTTACATTTGGCTAGATTTAACTTAAGTTTTGCTATTTTTAGGACTCCGAAGAGTTTTCTGAGATGTTTCAGATGTTCCTCAACATTCTTTGAGAATATAATAAGATCATCAAGGTAAGAAATTATAAATTCGTATAAGCCAGGGATAAGGGTTAGGACTCTGTCCATCAAATGGCAGAAAACACTTGGCGCGTTACACAGTCCGAACGGCAGTTTCTTGAAAAGATACTGCCTGTTAAGGGCTGTGAACGCTGTCAAGTGTTTACTTTCCTCCGAAATGGCTAGCGCATGGAATGCGCTAGTCAAGTCGAGGGTGGTAAATACATTGCCAGTGCCTAATTTTTCTAAATTACTAGAAATCAGGGGAAGGGGCCAATTAATGTTTCGTGTTACACTATTAAGCGCACGAAAATCGATAACGAACCTAAGCTTGCCTTCCCCCCCAGCCGTTGGTTTTTTCTTTACCGCAAAGATTGGGGAGGACCACTCGCTGTAGCCCTCCTCAATGACGCCCCCCCTTAGCCAATTTTCAATTTGTTCTTTTAATTTGGCTTCGTATAATGGGTTTAATTGAATGTTTCTAGCCTTAATAGGTTTAGCCCCGGGGATCAAGTCTATTTTATACTGTAAGAGATCGCAGTTACCGATATCGGCATCGTCAACCGAAAATATATCGAAATGATCAAGGCATAATTTTACTACCTTTTCCTTCATCCCTGGGTTATTTTTGATAAGATCACTATTTTCTAAGTCTAATTTTTCTTTAATGAATTTAATTCTTTTAAGAAGTGTAGTTCCTGACAATTCATTTATTTGATTAATACTTTTATTGCAGGAATTTGGGGAATCTGATTCGAATTCAAAGCAATATCCAACTTTAACGTTATCCAATAAGGTAATATTTTTTCCTTCTAAATTGACAAAATTTACCCAACATTCTCCCTTCTCATTTACATTATAAATACCCTCCATAAGCATTAAGCCGTTATGGCTTGTCATTTTAGAATTATTTGGGGATATATACAGCTTCCTATTTTTCTGATGAATAGGAATTGTTATCACCGTTGTATTCCCCCCCGGCAAGAATGTTGTTTTCTTTGCTAATTTTACGCATGTTTTATTTTGTTTTAATGTCCCAGTCCCCCCCTGGTTACTCCAATTTATTCCTGGGATAAGGGAATTTTGTTCCGTATGAACATTATTTGTAGGAATTAAGGGTATGTTTTTACTTTCTTCAACTATATTAATTGTTGAATTTTCTATGGGGATTTGCTCGCCAGTGGGGAGCTCAAAGGAGAACTTATCTAGTAACAAATTAATTCGATTAACTTTGAGAAATTCATATCCTAGATTTATAATTTTAGACGTCGTTTCAGGGATGTAAAACGTTTCTTCGAATATTTTATCTGACCCATCAAAGCTGAATTTTAAACTCACGTGTCCTATGATATTTACTGGTTTTAAATCTACAGACAGAGCGCTAAGATTGGCAGGGGTGAATGTGATTTTATTATCATCTAAGATTTCTTTAGAAATAAGGGACCTAAAGTTGTTTCCTGTATCCACTAAAGCGTGTTGCAGGAATTCCCCCCCCACGGGATTAAGAACTTTTAGTTTTGCACAGATAGGCATTATAAAATAAATTATATTTTTAGTCGAAGCCTAAGATGCATATTTTCCAAGATCCCCACCTCAGCGGTTAGACGATGGTAATCCTCACACAGAGACTTCCTGTGTTCCAGGTATAGTTGTCTGTCGAAATTTTTTAAATAATGAAATGTTTTAACAATATGGTTAATTGTTAAAATAATTTTATATAGCTTTCTGGGTTTCATTAAGTTTTTTTATCAAGCGCTTTTCAGCTCCAGAAATTTCTCAATAAGCATGAGAATGTTGATAGTTCTAAAGAAACTACTTAACTTTAATACGGGTCCTTATTTATATACTTGGATATATGATAGAAACCTATCGGAATAAAACTGAACTAAAAAGTTTTCGAAAGATTGAAGGGCTACAAAGTAGCTTAAAAATAAGTGTTCAGCTTGCAACTAACAAGACATTAAAAACAGACTGACTTATTTTTTGACTTATATCTGTATTTATACAAAATATAGTGTCATTAGTTAGTATCTGATTCACGATACAAATAATATAAAGTTAGCGCTAAATTATAGCTCAAAAATTATTAGATATGGCTAATATAATAAAGAGGGTCAATGATGACTGGTTTATTATTCTGATATTGTTAGTATTTATACTTAATTTTTCCACCTATGGGGTAGAACAAGTTTATATATTTACTAGAGTATAATTAATGCTGAAATCAGCTAAAAAAAATAGGATGTGGTTTGTAGTAACTGCTTTGATAGTAACTGGCCTTGATTAATAATGTGCATTCACTTTTATATAGGCTTTTTATTCCGCTGGTAATCCTAGCGGAAGCTAATAGAACTAACTTTATTTCATTCTGCTAATAAAATGTTTTAAGATTTTATTAATCACATCTCAAGTGATTAAAGTTTTTAATTTTTAAATGCTGCTTGATTGCAGCTCAAAAATCAGAGAGTAAATGATAACAACAAAGAACTGAAGAACAACTGAATTATATTTGGAAATTTGTTCGTATTTATACAGATTTTCCAGTAGACCCCCCCCCCTTCTTAATCTTATTATTTACTTATACGGACCGCGGTAGCATTCTAGGCGACATCTTTCGGATACATAATAAATTAAATATAGTTCTATTATTGTCACTGTACAAAATGCAATAATATTTATCCATATGAATAAGTTATTATACATAATTGCTGAGATATTTCAGCTACAAAAATCAGAGGCTAAGAGTGAGCAACTCTCAGATAAAATTGATACTGAGGATTCAACTCAAGAATCATTGTTTATATACAGATAATTCGCATAAGTTCCCCTAGCGGTTAAAAATTGAACTAGAATGTTTTAGATTCTAATATATATACATTCAAAATATACGATATTTACATTTTAGATAGGTCATGCGATATTAAAAAATAAATACTACTAAATAGAAAATAGGTATTCACTTGTTAGCTTCTTGATAAAGACTATTAGATTTTAAAAAATGGAAATATTAAGTGCATGTGAAATGCTCCTCAGGTTACTTCCCTATTTCCCCCAATTTCCTGTATCAGCTACATTTGGATAGGGAAAGGAGGGGGAGGAGTTTATTTTGTGTTGCTTAGTCAGACTTATAATAATAATTTGTTTTATTTTTTCGCGCCAAAGCATTGCTTGGCAAGGGATATTTGATATTAAGGAATTTGCAAGCTTAGCTTGGCATGGGATATTTTGTTTATCTTTCATATCAAAATATGAAATTCATTCAGCAAATTTTTATTTTCTGGGATAGGGACAATTAATATCGCATAAATCCACTTTTACATCTAGTGGACGTGATTTTTAACAATCGCTTGTACATATTTATCTATTTCAGATTCCTCGCTGGCTTCCTGATCCATTTGGTTGATAGTTTTACGCGCATACTGCTCAGGTATTTTATTACTATTATTTGGAGCTTTTCTAGGCGTGAATTTACTCCGTGTTTTACCAAAGCGGGACTCAGGATTTGGGGGCTCCCCAGCTTTCTTTTTGTTGCAATTCTGCACTACATGGCCAGGGATATTACAATGCCAGCATTTAATATTTTTACTCCTCCCATTAAAGGCTCCTATAACGCCCTCGATTTGATCCCAAGCAATAGGATCATCCTCATGATCTACCCAAGAGGGAACCTCGTCAGGTTCTTCGGTTAAGTTTTCCTTATACATTGCCGTGTTAGTGGGGATATTATCTTCGATAATGCTGATTATGGGTTGTTTTTTCGTTTCCGCAGAATTTTTAGGTAGGAACATTTCCATGGCTTGAGAATAGCAAGCCGAAAGGTTTTCCTTGCTAATATGGCCAGACCCATCCCAATTAACGTATCTTTGTCCGAGGTTAATAAGTTTATTTAAGTAAGCGTTGTAATCGTCCAAAAATTGCATACTCTCAACGTAATTGGCCATGTCCATGGCAAGGTTGGTATACAGCAGATTTTTGCTAACGTTAAGATAGAATTCTTTCCACTTCTTTTTAGGTATGAGGCCAGGATTCATGAGTTTGAACACCCTAAGTTTGTTTTCAAAATAGGTGTCAAGGGGTTGATTAGTCTCCTGTTTTAGGTTGTAGAAGTACTGCGAGGCTACTTCTGGATCCGAGAAAGGAGTGACCAGCCTCCTAATCATCAGGTAATAACTTAAAGCAGATAAGGCCTGATTTCTTTCAGGCGTAATCAAGTCTCCTAATCGTTCCCCTCTAGAGTCATAAATTCGCTGGTATAAAATATCCTTAAAAAGAATTGGGTCACAGATTCTGTATGTCTTTGCAACCCTCCACATATTAGAAAAGAAATTATCAAAGTCAGCCCTACCGTCCCACCTAGGGGCATCCCTCGCAAAATCGGAATCCCATTTTTGTCCCTTAATAAAGCATTCTTTAATAAAGTCATCGTCGGCGGCGCTAGTTGTTGCCGTTGCGGCTGTGCCTGTGTTTGGCGTATTTCTTGTAGAGGGTCTTGTTGCTACATTGGGTGCAGACCTTGTAGGTCTACGGAGGGGTTCTAACGACTTAATCCTATCAGGGATAAAGGGAATCCTTTCTAATAAGGTTTTTTCATATTCCGTTAGAGAAGTTTCTCTTACATTCATCCAATTGTCATTATCCGCCGGACCTATAAAGCCTACAATTGAATAGGCCATACAACCTGGGGCTGTCATCCTATCCTTGGCGACCCATTCGACCACGTTTATCTTTTGCTGAACCGATATCCGGTCATAAAAAGTGGCATTAATTGAATCATCACCTATGGTGTTAAAATGAGTCATGTTAAGACTTTCGTTTAACGTTTTTTCCGCAAACAATGGGCCAAGATTTCCGTCCGCTGGGAGTTTTGATACTCTACGTTTTAGATCTAAGATGTCGGTGTCGGCTAATAATCTGCGATGTGATTCCGTGTCCTTAAACCCTGCCCATTTTGTTTCTATTTCGAGCTGCATAATCTCGGATTCTTGTTTTATTAAATCTCTATAATGTGACGAGTATTCGTTTAATTTAACATTTAACGCTTCCGATATGAGTTCTTTGATTTTTTCAGGGGAAAGCGGGTCAGCCTGCTGCTGCTGCGAGGTACCAGGGACGGCCGGAGCCGGCGGAGGCGGCGGATTTTTGGTTTTATCATTATCCCCTTTCTTGACATTATCGGTCATGGTGCTGGAGTGTAGTGTTCGTTAACACTGATTTGTCTACCACGAAACTTTTTTAAGAACTTGGGAATATCCCTTTCTTCCTGTTTTAAGGAGAAAATATGGAAATGTGTGAAATTAAATACTAGTGTGAAAATAAAAGGCGGGTTCCTTTTTATCTTTATTTGGCAGTTTGCCACGAAATAATTATTAGAAATATTCTGTAACAAATTGTTACTGTAAACTGTTTCCGTGAATAAACTTAGTTATCAGGAAAATATTAATTTCACTTTGCAATCGAAGCTACTTTACAATTTAATTTTGTCTGTACGCTAATTATCTATACCTTCCCCCCTCAAAAATTGAGTGGTAGACAAGACTGCGCCAAAATGGCGTATGAGAGGATGTACAGACAGACTGGAATACGAGTATAGAGTAGCTTCGATACAATTAAATATCAATAATATAACAAGGTATTTCTAAAAATACAACATTTATTAAACAATTAAAACTGGTTAGAAATAGGCAGATTAATGGGATTATTATTATAGGATATATTTAATATGATATCAATTAAAGGCTTGGACGTCCTGTTTCTTAGTTAGGTAAGAAACGACGTACTTGAACACGTGGGAAATATAGATACCGCCAGCCTAGACTTATAGGCTTGTATCTAACCGAATGCAGACGGGAGAGAAGTATTCACTCTTTGGCCTGCAACAATCAACTAGCTCTCAACACAGCAGGATGGAGTATAGTGGCGGTTACAAGTGGAGGTCTGACTCAGCCAGAGAAGTATAGGAATGTGGACAGGGATGGGGATGCATAAACTTGGATGGTGAATACCACACCATCAACTCTTCAAAGTCGATATCCTCATCTTCTGAAGAATTATCTGTTTCATAATCCTCATTCTCAACCTGTATTAGAAGATTTTTCCCCCCGACTTTTTATCTAGCCTAAGAAAATCTCAAAAAACCTCCATAAATTGACCAATTCTCAAAAACCCAAAAATGCTACTTTTTTGTCATTTCTAAGGCTACTAGGAGCAAGATATTTTGAAATGGACAAAAGTTCCCGATTCTACACCTCAAGGCCTTATCTGGGAACACCAAGAAACCATAGTTTTGTTGCAATAAATTGTTAACCCCCATAAAGGAGACTTAAAAATTTCAAAGTGAAATTACTGGGCATAATACTTGTCCAAAATGGTTAAAAAAGTGTTTTTTTTCACCAAAAGAAATAATAAATGCAACTGCATGTGCATTACTTGAATTTCCAAAAAAAGTCGGGGGGGAAAATACCCTAACCTGGATAGAAAGCGGATCTTCATCAAAATTTTCTTCTTTAATTTCCTCTTTAATATCAACTTCATCACCACAAAGAATGAAACTAGTTGGAACAGCAGAATTGTCATTGGCTTTCATCATAACTAAATGACTGGAGGATTTATTATGCAGTGAGAGGGCTGAACTGGAAGTATAAGATTTGTCACATAGATTACATGAGTATGGTTTCTCATCTGTATGGATCCTTATATGAATAGTCAATTTATCTCTACGGGCAAAAGTCTTTCCACATTGATCACATGAAAATGGTTTAGCACCTGTATGGAACCTTCTATGTCTTGTCAACTGACCATTAGTTGCAAAAGTCTTTTTACATTGATCACATGAATATGGTTTCTCTCCTGTATGTATTCTTTTGTGATCAACCAAATTACTAACTTGGCTGAAAGTTTTTTCACAGTGATCACAAGAGTAAGGTTTCTCCCCTGTATGAATCCGTCTATGAACATTTAAGTTTGATTTCTGTTTAAATTGCATATTACAAATATCACACTTATTTATTTTGATAATAGATTTGTTAAATAGATTACACGAGTGCGGTTTCTTCCTTATATGAATAGTCAATTTATCCTTACGTGTAAATGCCTTCCCGCATTGATCACATGAAAATGGTTTATAACCAGTATGGGACAATTTATGTCTTGTCAAGGTACCACCAGTTGTAAAAGTCTTTTCACATTGATCACATGAATATGGTTTCTCCCCTGTATGTATTTCTCTTTGTCCCATTTTCATTAAGTTCTGAAAAACATTTACACCTTTAATTTCTATAATAATAAAAAATACTACAAGCTAGAATTTATTACACTTTAGCATCTAAAAGGTGTAAGGGGGGAGACAGAACTTTACTTTTATAAACAGACACAAAGTAACTCAACCAAAATAAGAGTTATAGCACTGGTCGGGCAGTTTTTTTTATTATAAACTAGCGGCTGCGCCCTAGCTTAGAACCATCTTAAGACATAAATCTTAAAAATTAGATAGCCTAAAACCTTCCCAGGACCTATGTGAATCTTTCCTAAAATGGAAAGCCCAGTCGGTTCAGCAATTATCGAAATCTTAAGCTTCAGACAAAAAAAAACTTATTTCTTTGTTTAAAAGAATATGGAATTTGGAAGAAACGGCATCAGAACTGCCGTTTCCCACCGAAGACAGAGCTTTCGACGGCAGAAAAGCATACGCAATCGTTTTCTTAGTTTCAAATTGGGCTACATTTAAATTATGTAAATCTCAGCGCTGTAACAGCTTATTAGGTGTAGCTCCTTTTAGTTAGTTTTAAAAAGTGACACTTCAATCTTAACCCATAAAAACTAAGTATCAGAATGGGATAATTGCATGAAGTGCATTTAACAAGTTTGGGTACTGGCCTGGAAGTAGTGAATCTTTTAATGTTTTTGTCTTATTTTTAAAAATACATGGTAGAAAATTTAAATTCTTTCAAACAGGAAAAAAATGCGATTAACTAAATTCGATTTTAAATGTATTTCATGCAACTACCCCTTAAGATGCATACATATATAGGTAATTATATACATCGGATTTTCAAGTTTTAAAATAAAATAATTCCCAGCATGGCTTCAAATCCGATTAAGATCCGCTAGATTAGAACCGGTTCTCAGCTATACTAAAAATTCATGTATAGCATCGCATTACAGATAATTTTCCACGTATATTAAAACAAAATCCTAGAAATAACACCAGTTTTAATCATATAAATTTTAATTTTAATACACGCGGAAAGCTGTCTATAAAAAGATGGCCGAATGGTTTATTAAAAAGAAGATTAATTTCTAATAACAATAACATTTTTAGAGTAATATACAATAAAAGTGTACACAACACAAAAAAAAAAATTTAAATACATATGGACTGGGCTGGAAAAAAACTCGGTTTTTTTAGTAACCCAAGCCAGTAGAATTTATTTAAAACTCGAACCTTTATTGGATTCTTTTTTGGGTTAAATTGTTAATTCTAAATATCGATTATTATTACCTAGGTAGGTAGATATTTTAAATGTTACAAGTTTACCTATATTTTCATTTACAATCTTTCTTTTCTTGTACTTCATAGGGATAAAATGTTCCTTTTAAGTTTTAAAACTATTCAAAATGTTTATTAGTTGATTTATAATTACTTCTCTTAAAAAGAAAAAAAAATATAGGTTTTTTATACTCAACATGCACATGGATAATATGGACATAAAATTTTTTTGAATTATTGAATTAAGGAGATAAAATATGAATGATAGTAAATCTACAATAGATATTATATACAAGTTTCATAAAACGTGTCATGTGAAGAAAACGAAGTTGCGGGTTTTGTCGCATTTTCACAGTAGCTTTTCTCCTGTTTCTAGCCCCTGCGGGGCAATCATTAACATTTACTTAACCTTAAATAAACTCTCAAAAGCTAGTGTGAAAATACGATGAAACCCGCAACTTCGTTTTCTTTCCACGATCCCATAAAACAGTTAGGTAAATATTAAACAAAATATGGATGATCACCTACTTCTTGTTTAATATTTTCATTAGTATTATCATTCTTAATTTCACTTGGTAGTGGAACTTCATCAGATGTTTCTTCTTTAATATCAGTTTTCATTTTGATATCTCCCTCTTCCTCAGTAGTTATCTGGACAGATAGAGGCATCTCCTCAAGTATTTCTTCCTTTATTTTCATGTCAGTAGAGATAGGAGTCTCATCTGATGGTTCCTCTTTGATATCTTTATTGATCTTGACATTTTCTGCAGCATCATCTGTAGTAATCTGGACAAAAAGGGGCATTTCATCAAATACTTCTTCCTTAACATCGTTTTTAACATCAACTTTATTATAATCATTAAGACCAACATTATATCCACCAGAGGAAAACAATTTCCTATGCAAATTCGTCAAATGTTGTTGTGATTTATTATGATCATTTAATTTATCTTTTCGAGCGAAGGCCTTGTTGCATATAGCACATGAATATGGTTTCACACCGGTATGAATCCTTCTATGAATATCCAAACTGGATTTATGATTAAACTGTTTATTGCAATATTCACAGGTATTCTCGCCTGTATGAACTCTTTTATGGTCCAACAGTTTATCATTATTTATAAATGCCATTTCACACAAATCACATTTAAATGGTTTCTCTCCGGTGTGAGTCCTTCTATGAGTATCCAAACTTAACTTGTGATTAAACTGCTTGTTGCAAAATTCACAGGTATTCTCGCCTGTATGAAGTCTCTTATGGTCCCTCAATTGATCACTAAGTCTAAATGCTTTCTCACACAAATCACATTTATATGGTTTCTCTCCGGTGTGTATCATTCTATGTTTTATCAAGCTTGATTTTGCAGAAAATTGCTTGTTACAAATGTCACAGGTATTCTCACCTGTATGGATTCTTTTATGGTCGGTCAGTTTGGCAGCTGTTACAAAAGCACCTTCACACAAGTCACATTTAAATGGCCTCTCCCCAGTATGCAGCCTTCTGTGCTTTTCCAAGCTTGATTTTGCAGAAAACAGTTTGTTGCAAATATCACAAGTTAACATGCTGATATAAGTTTCATCAGCTGTATGAAGTCTTTTGTGCTCAGACAATTGTTGGCTAAGCCTAAATGATTTCTCACACACGTCACACTGGAATGGCTTTTCTCCGGTATGGATCGTTTTATGCTGAATCAAGTTGGACCGCGTAGAAAACTGTTTATTACAAATGTCACATGTATTTCCGCCCTCATGCAGTCTTTTGTGGTCAGCCAATTGATCACTTCGGGCAAATGCCTTTTCACATAAATCACATTCATATGGTCTCTCTCCGGTGTGAATTCTTCTGTGCTCATCTAGCTTCCATTTTGTTGGAAACAGTTTTTCGCAAATTTCACAGGTTAACATGCTGATATAACTTTCATCAGCTGTATGAAGTTTTTTATGCTCAGACAATTGATTACTAAGTCTAAATGCTTTCTCACACATGTCACATTCAAATGGCTTTTCTCCGGTATGAAGTCTTCTGTGATCATCTAACCTGCATTTTGATGGAAACTCCTTGTCACAAAACTCACAATTCATGTTGATACTTCTCTTCTAACTTCTAGTATAACCCTAAAAATATTATACCTAATATGTCATAAATTTAGGAATTAAGAAAAAAGAGACATAAAGTCCCTCAAAAAATACTAGCCCCCCCACTGTTTATTTCTTCAATCCCCCCCCCCCTATATTTTTATCCCTCCCCCCTTTCCCAATGGATCCCATGCAGAATATACACCTTGGCCTTAAATTAAAATTAAAGAAACACTTGTAGAGCAGAATAAGTAGAATATAAATGTATAAAAGTCGAAATAAAAATGTAAATTTGTTGAAAAACTGTTAATATACAGCACAACGTTTAAGGACACACTACTTAAATTTTTATGACTTGATTATAGAGATGCTTGCTCTTGATATTGTACTATGTTGTCCTAGGAATCAGTATTCCAAATTTGAGATATGTAGGATAATTATATAACTTTAAAAATTGTTGTAAAAAGTTAAAAAGTCAACATGATTTAAATGGACATTCTAGTAACGATTATAGAGTTGCTACGCCCTCTAAATTGTACCTAACTGATATAGGAATCATCATGCAATGTTTGAAATCGAAAGGACAATTCTAACATGCCTAAATTAACGAAAAAAGCACTTCGTTCCGGACGGACTCACCCTAATTATAGAAAATCTTCACTTTTAATAACAAAAAAAGGTCATACCTAGTAATATAATCAATATCACTCGAACAATATTGAACTGATGAAATGTTTTGCTAATAGCACTCGCTGTTTAAGTCGATTGAGTGGATTTGGTTCTGACCCTAAAAGATAAATATTAATTAATTCCTATTCTAGCAGGACATAGCAAGCATATCATATCCCAATTGCCCCAGGGATCTAAAAGGATATGACAATGACCGACAAATTGATGTTCATCCCCAATGATAATATACAAAATTACCCCTTCTATAGATAATGATTAAAATTAGTACTTGAAAAGTTTAAACACTACTTAATTAACCAACCAATCAGAGTTTATTTAATTCCCCAAAGTTGTTTAGCCAACGAATAAGAAAACGTTGTTATAAAACTTTGGAGACTAGTGTATTAAACAGTCCATTGTCCTTCCTTCCTAGCCATTACAACAACAGGACAAAGGAACTAATGAAATAATGGTTCTTTCCTTCAAAATTCCCTGCTCTCTTTTTTCTATTCACGGAACTTATCCTTCGGGCTGGACCTATACAAAATGTGCAACAACCTTGCGGAGGGGGCTACTCTTAACCTTCTATAACCTAACCTAACTTAACCAAAAGTAAATCACTAACATACGAACGTACCAAAATTAATGAGAAGCTGCGCTTAAAAAAAAAAAAAATATCTTTTACTACCTACCTATAGAACTGTTATGTATTTGTGCATAAACCTTTAAGCCACAGATTAAAGTACCATCATAGTATTTATATTCATAACTTATCTGAAAAAATATAAAAATAATTTTACAAAACGATTTTCAATTTAACTACAGCATACAAAATATATACAATATATTTAGTTCCTTTATATGTATGTAATAGCAGATACGCCCCTATCATATAGAGACTCTTTAATAAAAAAAAATAGCTTAAATCCATCCCAAGACAAAAATCTGAAAATGAAAAAGCCTAAAATCTTCTTGGTGCCTTCATGAAGCTTACCTAAAATAGATAACCCAAACAGTTCAGTAATTATTGAGATCTTAAGCATCAGACAAAAAAAAACTTACCTACTGCTTTATATTATAGGATTTAAAAGAAATATATTATTTTTAGAGGTAGACATGTAATTTGAAAGAATAACTTTATGAGGTATTTGTTACTGTCAGTCAAAAGTTATATATAATGCTTTCACATGTTGAAAGAAACTCAAAGTGTTTATAAACATACCAGGGGTGTATATTCTACACAAGATTGAATTTTTTCACTCCTAGTTTTTTCCAGCAAGGAACGGGGAAAAATGAAAAAAATCTGTTTAGAACTCTTTATTTTAAATTTTCTCCCCAACCACATTTTTATTCCCCCCCCCCCCCCTCCCATCCTCTTGCAGGGTCAATCATGCACAATATAAACCCCTGAAGCATACAATCTGTAGCAAAAGAAAAAAATATATGCAAACAAATATATCAAAATTCTAACTTATGTTGGATTATATCAATTTTATCTTCATCAAAATTCTGATCCCAAGAAAGGGGATCTTCCTCAAGATTTTCCGTCTTTGTTTCAATAGAGAGAGGATCCTCATCCAGTATTTCCTCTTTTATTTCTTCTTTGATAATATTTTCTTCTTCTTTAATCTCCTTCTCAATGCCACTTGTAGATACAAAAGGTATTTGCTGATTAGTTTTAGCTTTGTTCAACATTCCTAAGTGTTTTGAAGATTTGATATGATCTGTTAATATTGGGTGAGAGTGTTTCTTCTTGTCATTATGTGACTTTTTATGATCCATCAACTTATCCATCTGCCAAAATGCTTTGTGGCAAATATCACATGGATACATCTTGTCCCTTGCATGGGTTCCTATGTGCAGATTTAATTCCTTCTTGTCTTGGAATTTCATTTGACATATAGCACACACAATTAGAGGATTTATGTGAGTCCTTTTATGTATTGCCAAACCATGAGCATGTGAAAACTTTTCTTTACATATATTACAATGATAGCCTGTTACAATAACCAATGGAGTATTTCTTTGGATGCAAAGAGGATCTTTTTTAATAATTTCTTCATTGGATTCTTCTTTTGTTTCAACTTTATCACAATCAATAAAATCAATGTTATATTCATCTTTAGACACCTTTTCCTCCACATTCTTCAAATGTTTGTCTGTTTTTTCATGTCTATCTAACCCATGTTTCGCACTAAAAGCCATATCACAAATAAGGCATATATGTGGTCTAAGTCTTTCTCCAGAATGTATCTTTTTATGCTTATATAAGTCGAAGAAAGTCTTTTGGCACAAATCACATTCATGATGATTTATCATATGTTTTTTCAAATTAAGCCTGTTTTTAACAGTCTTTCCACAAACAGGACATAAGGCTGGCTTATCATGTTCCTTATGGATCCTTTTGTGTTCTCTCAGATGTTCATCTTTTGTAAATTTCTCTTCACACAAATTACAAGAATATAGCTTCTTTACTTTAGAAGCTGGACCTTCTGATTTCGTTTGGATGATTCTTCTTTTTATTTCTCTTTTACCTACACTTTCCATTGTGATGTTAGCAGTAAATTCTTTTGTTCTTTGCCGAGCCCTTGTTTCATATTCATGTGGAGATAATGGTGTGGAAGAAAGAAAGCCACTATCATGAAAATTGCTGTTTCCTGAACTGTCAACATTACTGTAGATTATCTCCGCAGCATCTAAATTAAACAAATTTTTAAAATTAAATTGAAATTTTTACTATGCCTTACTAGTGCTACACAGTAGCCAATATCAACTCTAATTTAATTTAACCAGAACAAAAGTAATAAAAAAAGAAAATTTCTCCCACCATTATTCTCAATTTATTTCAAATATAAGGGGGATGGGTATCATTGCTCCTTGAGAGGGTACTATGTGTAAAAGCACCAAAGTTAACAAAAGCTTTTTAATTACCTTTTATAGGTTGGCAGTGACTTCTTCTGTGACGCACCAAGTTTTTATTTAAATTCTCTTGAGAGCTAGCTCGAAAACTCTTGCCACAATCTTCACAATGACCAACAACGTATGGCAGTACTTTGGCAAATCTTCCTTGCTTTGCCCTTTCTCTTTTACCTACACTTTCCATTGTGATGTTGATATTCAATTTTGCTGATGCTGGATTCATTTTTTGTTTGTTGTTGGATTTACACAAATTTCGGTTGCGGTGTTGCTTGAGTCGTGAAAGAAAGCAGAAGCCATGGCCACACTCTTCACACTTTATGCTGCGCTGGACATGTAAATCATACGCCTCCTTAATAAAAGAAAACTTAATTATTTTTAAGAAATAAACATAAATAAATAAGGGGGGGGGGGGGAAGTTTTGACACATTTGCGTAAACCTGGCACCTAGGCTTTATCTTTGGACTGAGAGGATAGGTTATTAATGATAAAATCATTCTTATATGATAAATCTCACGAAGTTTTAAGATTTTTTGGATAGGCCTCCAGGTTCCGGAGCTCCAGGCCTCCAGGTGGTCTCTGTACAGGTAAAAATGAAAAATATATTGTTTAGTACCTACCTATAGAACTGTTATGTATTTGTACATAAACCTTTAAGCCACAGATTAAAGTACCACCATAGGTTTTATATTCATTTACTAATCTGAAAAAAATATATAAATAATTTTACAAAACGATTTTCAATTTAACTACAACATACAATATATTTAGTTCCTTTATATATGTACTATCAGATGCACCCCTAGCATCTAGAGGCTCTGTATTCAAAGGTGCTAGATAAATAGCTTAAAACCATCCAAAGCAATACATCTAAAAGTGAAAAAAAAACCTAAAATCATCTTGGGGCCTTCGTAAAGCTTACATAAAATAGATAACCGAAACAGTTCAGTAATTATTGAGATCTTAAGCATCAGACATAAAAAAAACTTACCTACTGCTTTATATTATAGGATTTAAAAGAAATATATTATTTTTAGAGGTAGACCTGTAATTTGAATAACTTTATGAGGTATTTGTTACTGTCAAAAGTTCCATATAATGCATTCACATGTTAAAAGAAACTCAATGTGTTTATAAACATACCAGGGGTGTATATTCTGCACAAGATTCATTTTTTTCCCTGCTGCAAAATTTTTCTCCTTCTATTTTTTTCCAGCAAGCACTAGTAAAATGTAGGTTTTTTAGCCAAAAAGAGGAATACTCTGAAAATTCGACCTGTTATCATTTATTTATATCTAAATTTATTTATATCTAAATAGAGATCCCCACGTCTTTATTTAAATCATAAGTGCATAGCCTAATTTTTTTCAAATTTTTATATTTTATACCTAATAAACCCCTCTATTTTCCAAAAATCTAACATCATTTCAACAAGTTTTATTCATTTATTTTATATGAAGTTCTTTTAAATCCACAATAATATTTGTTTTTTTTTGTATAAATACATTTAATTAAATAAGATTGCATTCAAAATTTGAAATAAATTTCAAAGTATATAAAGATTTCAAAAAAATTATTATAGCAATTCAGATTCTCATAATGGAATAGGTCACTAGGACGAACGAACATCAACACTTAGAGAAAAATTATAATATATGTAAATATTTTAAATGTCAAAACAAAATTGAAGTAAATTTATTGAAAAACTGACTACGGACATTCTGGTAACGATTATACAGTTGCTACGTTTTCTAAATAAATACTTAACTACTAAAGGAATCACCATGCAAAGTTTGAAATCAATAAGACAATTCTATCATGCCTAAGTTAACAGGGAAGAAACTATATGGATGGGCGAACGGACCGTCACTATTTTTAGAACAGTTTTGCTTTTAATAGACACATCACTTTGAATTTATAATTCATAATTACAAATATGTTTTATAAACATGTTTTTACAAGTATTACAAAGACCTGTTACAGTTAGGGAGTTGAATCCATTTTTATAGAAGCAGAAATATAATCTATGATTATGGTTTGGACCCTCTAAAACTGTAATCTACCCTTCCACTTTCCCCTCTCTTGGTGAAGATATCTTCAACGCCGATACGATTTTTGAAATATAAGATTCCACTTTTGTCTCTCTTGTTGAAGATATCTTCACCAAGAGAGGCAAAAGTGGAATCTTAAATTTCAAATAACGTATCGGCGTTGAAGATATCTTCACCAAGAGAGGGGAAAGTGGAATCTTACATTTCACAAATCGTATCGGCGTTGAAGATATCTTCACCAAGAGAAGGGAAAGTAGAATCTTACATTTCAAAAATCGTATCGGCGTTGAAGATATCTTCACCAAGAGAGGGGAAAGTGGAAAGGTAGATTACAGTTTTAGAGGGTCAAAACCATAATCATAGATTATATTTCTGCTTCTATAAAAATGGATTCAACTCCCTAACTGTGTTAGTTCCTTCATTTGCACAAGATTTTCAAGAACAAACACTGTTTCATTTTTCTCTTAATCTTGGCAATTCTTGCCTTTTCTTTCACAAGCAAAACAAATTGTTTTAGAGCTTTTAAATGATCTATTGCAAAATATGGTATGTTTGTTATTTATGAAATAATCACACTAAAAATAAATTTTATTACTAAAAAGCTTCCCGGATTTTTCATATTTTAACTTACGGATTTTTTTAATGAATTTGTTAGGTTAAAAACACATTTTTACAGCTTTTTTTCAAGGAAAAATAAACTCAAGTTCAAATGCAATTTATTCTTTAGGCTATGCACTTATGATTTAAATAAAGACGTGGAGCTCTCTATATAGGTATAAATAAATGATATCTGGTCGAATTTCCAGAGTATTCGACTTTTTGGCTAAAAAACCTATATTTTAGTAGTGCAAGGAAAGGGAAAAATGGAAAAATATTTTCAGAACTATTTATTTTATTCATATTTTTTCCCCCAACCACATATTTTTTATTTCCACTCCCCCCCCCCCTCCCCCTTGAGCAGAGTCAACCATGCAGAATATACACCCCTGAAACATACAATCTGTAGAGTAAGAAAAAAAATACATGTAAACCAATAAATCAAAATTCTAACTTATGTTGGATAATATCAATTTTATCTTCATCATAATTTTGATCCCAAGAAAGGGGATTTTCCTCAAGATTTTCAATCTTTGTTTGAATAGAGAGAGGATCCTCATCCAGTACTTCCTCTTTTATTTCTTCTTTGATAATATTTTCTTCTACTTTAATCTCCTTCTCAATGCCATTATTAGATACAAAAGGTATTTGCTGATTAGTTTTAGTTTCGTTCAACACCTCCAAGTGTTTTGAAGATTTTACATGATCTGTTAATATTGGGTAAGAGTGTTTCTTCTTGTCATTATGTGACTTTTTATGATCCATCAACTTATCCATCTGCCAAAATGCTTTGTGGCAAATATCACATGGATACATCTTGTCCCTTGCATGGGTTCCTATGTGGAGATTTAATTCCTTCTTGTCTTGGAATTTCATTTGTCATATAGCACACACAATTGGAGGATTTATGTGAGTCCTTCTATGTATTGCCAAACCATGAGCATGTGAAAACTTTTCTTTACATATATTACAATGATAGCCTGTTACAATAACCAATGGAGTATTTCTTTGGATGCAAAGAGGATCTTTTTTAATAATTTCTTCATTGGATTCTTCTTTTGTTTCAACTTTATCACAATCAATAAAATCAATGTTATATTCATCTTTAGACACTTTTTCCTCCACATTCTTCAAATGTTTGTCTGTTTTTTCATGTCTATCTAACCCAAATTTCTCACTAAAAGCCATATCACAAATAAGGCATATATGTGGCCTTTCTCCAGAATGAATCTTTTTATGCTTATATAAGTCAAAGAAAGTCTTTTGGCACAAATTACATTCATGATGATTTATCATATGATTTTTCAAATTAAGCCTGTTTTTAACAGTCTTTCCACAAACAGGACATAAGGCTGGCTTATCATGTTCTTTATGGATCCTTTTGTGTTCTCTCAGATGTTTATCTTTTCTAAATTTCTCTTCACACAAATTACAAGGATATAGCTTCTTTACTTTAGCAGCGGGACCTTCTGATTTCGTTTGGATGATTCTTCTTTTTATTTCTCTTTTACCTACACTTTCCATTGTGATGTTAGCAGTAAATTCTTTTGTTCTTTGCCGAGCCCTTGTTTCATGTTCATGTGGAGATAATGGTGTGGAAGAAAGAAAGCCAGTATCATGAAAATTGCTGTTTCCTGAACTGTCAACATTACTGTAGATTATCTCCGCAGCAGCATCTAAATTAAACAAATTTTTAAAATTAAATTGAAATTGAAATTTTTACTATGCCTTACTAGTGCTACACAGTAGCCAATATCAACTCTAATTTAATTTAACCAGAACAAAAGTAATAAAAAAAAGAAAATTTCTCCCACCATTATTCTCAATTTATTTCAAATATAAGGGGGATGGGTATCATTGCTCCTTGAGAGGGTACTTTGTGTAAAAGCGCCAAAGTTAACAAAAGCTTTTTAATTACCTTTTATAGGTTGGCAGTGACTTCTTCTGTGACGCACCAAGTTTTTATTTAAATTCTCTTGAGAGCTAGCTCGAAAACTCTTGCCACAATCTTCACAATGACCAACAACGTATGGCAGTGCTTTGGCAAATCTTCCTTGCTTTGCCCTTTCTCTTTTACCTACACTTTCCATTGTGATGTTGATGTTCAATTTTGCTGATGCTGGATTCCTTTTTTGTTTGTTGTTGGATTTACACAAATTTCGGTTGCGGTGTTGCTTGAGTCGTGAAAGAAAGCAGAAGCCATGGCCACACTCTTCACACTTTATGCTGCGCTGGACATGTAAATCAAACGCCTCCCTAATAAAAGAAAACTTAATTATTTTTAAGAAATAAACATAAATAAATAAGGGGGGGGGGGGGGAAGTTTTGACACATTTGCGTAAACCTGGCACCTAGGCTTTATCTTTGGACTGAGAGGATAGGTTATTAATGATAAAATCATTCTTATATGATAAATCTCACGAAGTTTTAAGATTTTTTGGATAGGCCTCCAGGTTCCGGAGCTCCAGGCCTCCAGGTGGTCTCTGTACAGGTAAAAATGAAAAAAAAAATTTTTTTTAAAGTTACAAATCAACTCATAAAACAAAATATGCATCTTTTTTCTTCAAATTTGTGAATAATATTAAAAAAGATGCATATTTTGTTTTATAAGTTGACCTGTAACTTTAAACATTTTTTTTCTTTTCATTTTTATTGTACAGAAATTTACACCCTGGCCTTGAATTAAAATTACAGATAAATAATGAATGAGAACTATTGAATTCTAACAGGAGCCTATAAATATTTGTATGAAAAAGGAAAAGCGAAGCTCGGAAATGGTGGGACAAACGAACACTAACACTTGTAGAGTGTCAGAGATGAATAAGAAGAATAAAAATGTATAAAAGTCGAAATAGAAATGTAAATTCCTTGAAAAACTGATAAAATACAGCACAACGTTTAAGGACACACTACTTAAATTTTTATCCTGATTATAGAGATGCTTGCTCTTTATATTGTACTATGTTGTCCTAGGAATCCGTATTCTAAATTTGAGACATATAGGATAATTATATAACTTTAAAAATTGTTGTAAAAAAAAACATGATTTAAACGGACATTCTGGTAAAGATTCGAGTTGCTACGCATTCTAAATTGTACCTAACTGTTGTAGGGATTATCATGCAAAGTCCTCAATCGCTAGGACAATTCTCACATGCCTAAATTAATGATAAAAACATTACGTTCCGGACGGACTCACCCTAATTGTAGAAAAGCTTCGCTTTTGAAAAGATTATACCTAGTAATATAATCAATATCAAACTGATTAAGAGTTTAACTGATAGCAATTTGCTGTTTAATTTGATGGAGTTGATTTGATTCTAACCCTAAAAGATAAATATTTATTAATTAATTCCTATCCTTGCAGAGCCTAGCAAGCATATCATATCCCTATTGCCCCAGGGATCTTAATGGATAAGACAATGGCCGACAAATTGATGTACCGTACATCCCCAATGAAGATATACAAAATTACCCCTTCTGTAGAAAATGATCAAAATTAGTACTTGAAACATTCGAACACTACTTAATTGACCAACCAATCAAAATTTACTTAAGTCCCAAAAGTTGTTTAGCCAAAGAATATAAAACATTATTATAAAACTTTACGGACTAGTGTATTAAACAATCCATTCCTGGCCAACTAATTAAATAATGGTGCTTTCCTTCAAAATTCCCTTCCCACTTTTTCTATTGGCGGAACTTATCCTTCGGGCTGGACCTATACAAAATGTACAATAACCATGCGGGTGGGGCTACTCTTAACCTTCTATAACCTAACCTAACTTAACCAAAAGTTATAATTATTATATATTATAATTTTTAATAAACTTATTTGTTGCTAACTCGCTGTACTGGCACCAGCAGCGAGTTAGCGCCCCTAGCTTAAAATTTTGTAATTAATAAGGTTATTATTAAGGCCATTAATGTAATGTATGTTGGTGCAAATGGTCATGTAGGCCTGCAAGCTGCCGTGCAAGAGGCGCGCAGTTGCACAGGATTAAATATCATATCATATCAAGTAAATCACTAACATACGAACGTACCAAAATTAATGAGAAGCAGCGCTTAAAAAAAAATATCTTTTAGTACCCACCTATAGAAATGTTATGTTATTGTACATAAACCTTTAAGCCACAGGTTAAAGTGCCACCATAGGTTTTATATTCATTTACTAATCTGAAAAAATATATAAATAATTTTACAAAACGATTTTCAATTTAACTACAGCATACAAAATATATACAATATATTAAGTTCCTTTATATATGTACTAGCAGATACGCCCCTATCATATAGAGACTCTGTAATAAAAAAAAAATAGCTTAAATCCATCCCAAGACAAAAATCTAAAAATGAAAAAGCCTAAAATCTTCTTGGTGCCTTCATGAAGCTTACATAAAATAGATAACCCAATCAGTTCAGTAGTTATTGAGATCTTAAGTATCAGACAAAAAAAACCCTTACCTACTGCTTTATATAATAGGATTTAAAAGAAATATATTATTTTTAGATGTAGACATGTAATTTGAAAGAATAACTTTATGAGGTATTTGTTACTGTTAGTCAAAAGTTATATATAATGCATTCACATGTTGAAAGAAACTTAAAGTGTTTGGGTAGTGCGGGGCTATTCCGGTCAATTTTTTGCTTCAACTTAAAAAAAACATACTTCCCAAATTTTTTTCCGGTTTTTAAGAGTGCAAATGAAAGATATGGCAATAACGAAGAAGCCTGTCTTGGTCCCGTTAAGATCTCGCAACTAGAAGTCGGTCAAAAATCGGTTTAAAGGGCGGCGGTTGGCCTTTACCGGAATAACCCCACCGGTGGGGCTATTTCGGTCAGTTGACTTTGGGGGGGTGGAACACAGGGTTGGCAGATAAAAAACCCTACCCAAAACCCACCCGGGTTTTTTGCCCTTTAACCCACCTTAAAAAACCCATGGGGTTTTGGGTTTTTGGGGTTTTATTAAAAAAAAAGTAAAATTGTTTCAAAAATAAGTTTATTTTTCATTGTTTATATAAAAAAATATATTTTTCATTGACCCCTTGCATGTATTTAACAAAGGAATAGACTGCTGTGCTTGATTTTGCCATTGTCACGAGCTCAGGAAGAGATATACCAGCAAGAAAAGCACATACAGTTTTAGGATCTTTAGATTTTTGCATTTTTTTCTGTTTTTCCTGTAAATAGCAGCCAACTTTTCATCTTTCTTATGTCCTAGCCTGTTTCTAAACATTAAAAGAATGGACCTAATTGGTTTCATGGCACAGTGGTTTTCTTTGTATTTTTATAGTAGCTAATAATAGGTTATTTTAGGTTAGGTTAGTTAAGGGGTAAAGATTTCCCCGCAGGGGTAGAAATAAGAGAAAAGCTACTGTGAAAATACTATGAAACTCGCTGCGCCATAGAAAGAATCGTCTATTACATATTATATAGGTAATTATATATAATATATTATTCAAGCTTTTACAGTATAAAAACTATAAAAACCCAAAATACCCTAAAAAACCCCAAGAAACCCCTAAAACCCGGGTAAAACCCCTATTTTCCACGACCCCGGGGTATTTTAAAAAAAACCCGGGTTTTGCACAGCCCTGGACTGGAACACCCCCTTAAAATATTTTTTTTTACATTTTAAACTATGAGTAGAAAGCTGAGGTCATTAGCTTTCTAACGGTACTAGTCGCATGCAGATCAGACAATTTTTTGACCACATTTTCCCCATTTAAAAAAAGTCGGTAAAATCGCAAAAAAAACATCAATTTTTTTCATGCAAACTTTTTTTTAAAAAATCATACTTTTTATTATATGATTAGGTTTTTTAAGCTTTATTATACATAAATTAGAGTCAATTTCTGATTCGCAGGTCTTGGATCTTCTTGAAATAAGTGATTTTTTCCCAAAAAATTTTTAATTCTAAAAATCCTGCCAGTTTTGACAGCAGTTTTTGATACATTTTTTCTTGTCTCAAATTGGCTAGGATTGACCTACAAGGGTGGTTAAGGTGTCTAAAGATGTAAAATTACATGCCTGACAATTAACTCGAAATGATAAAGGGTCTAACTCTAATATTTCAACACATTTTATGCAACAAGAATTTTGAAAATACAAAATCTTGAATATGTACTCTAAATCTTGGAGATAGAACCCATATCCTGGGGAGTTTTTGTTAGGACATGCAAAGAGCTTTCTATAGACACCTTAAACACCTTTCTAGCTGAATCCTAGCCGATTTGACATAAAAAATCCAAACCGCGCAAAAATCGCGAACACCCTCTTATACGAAAAAGATGCAAGGGTTTCATATGGAATTTTAAATCTTCTAGCGGTCTTTCTAATAGACATACCCCTTCTTACATGAGCCAATGCAGCTGTTAGATCTTCAGGCAAATATTTAAGGCGTTCCTTTGGGTGATATACTCTTCCTATTACTATAAAAATGTGTCTGAAAAATTTTAAATGTCTTTACAAATTGAAAAGCTTAGGCAACAAAACATGGCATAATACAAGCAGTAAAATGACTAGTAATGTACATCACACAACTGGCAAGGCAATGATTAAAGCTTAGGTCATGCATTTGGGTTGTTCATGCTTCCAGATCACCTGAAAAAACATAAGGGTATTATACATTTATAAATACAGTAAAAAAAAAAAGTAAAAAAAGTGACCGGAATAACAACATTTTTTTTAGACGAAAAAAAATTATGAAAAAATCAAGTTAGAACAACGCCTCCAATTGCAAACGATAAATGAATGCCATATCTTTCATTCACAAAAACCCTGAGGTCGCTAGGACTTACCATTTTTTCACAATTTTAGGTTGAACATGGCCTATTTTGAAATTTTTTTTTTGCAAATTTTTGGCAAATTTTTGAGGGCAAAAAAATCACAGAAGGAGTGATCTGACAAAAATTTGCTGAATTTAGAAATGAAAGTATAGGCAATAAACTACAACTTTGCTTTTCTGAAGATCTATCGCAAACGTTTAGAACAGTTGGTTGGTCGTTTGACCGGAATTGTACCCCCCGACCGCATTAGCCCCGCACTACCCTTATAAACATACCAGGGGTGTATATTCTGCACAAGATTAATTTTTTTTCACTCCTAGTTTTTTCCAGCAAGGGGAAAAATGAAAAATATATTTTCAGAACTTTTTATTTTTAATTTCCCCTCCCAACCACATATTTTTTATACCCCCCCTCCTCTCTAGCAGGGTCAACCATGCAGAATATAAACCCCTGAACCATACAATCTTTAGCAAAAGAAAAAAATAAATGCAAACAAATATATCAAAATTCTAACTCATGTTGGATAATATCAATTTTATCTTCATCAAAATTATGATCCCAAGAAAGGGGATCTTCCTCAAGATTTTCAATCTTTGTTTCAATAGAGAGAGGATCCTCATCCAGTACTTCCTCTTTTATTTCTTCTTTGATAATATTTTCTTCTACTTTAATCTCCTTCTCAATGCCATTATTAGATACAAAAGGTATTTGCTTATTAGTTTTTGTTTTGTTTAACACCTTCAAGTGTTTTGAAGATTTTACATGATCTGTTAATTTTGGGTAAGAGTGTTTCTTCTTGTCATTATGTGACTTTTTATGATCCATCAACTTATCCATCTGCCAAAATGCTTTGTGGCAAATATCACATGGATACATCTTGTCCCTTGCATGGGTTCCTATGTGGAGATTTAATTCCTTCTTGTCTTGGAATTTCATTTGACATATAGCACACACAATTGGAGGATTTATGTGAGTCCTTCTATGATTTGCCAAACCAGTGGAAAACTTCTTTTTGCATATATCACAATAATAGCCTGCAACAATATCCAATGTTTTTTTTCTCTGGAAAGAAAGAGGATCTTTTTTAATAATTTCTTCATTGGATTCTTCTTTTGTTTCAACTTTATCACAATCAATAAAATCAATGTTATATTCATCTTTAGACACTTTTTCCTCCACATTCTTCAAATGTTTGTCTGTTTTTTCATGTCTATCTAACCCAAATTTCTCACTAAAAGCCATATCACAAATAAGGCATATATGTGGTCTAAGTCTTTCTCCAGAATGAATCTTTTTATGCTTATATAAGTTAAAGAAAGTCTTTTGGCACAAATCACATTCATGATGATTTCTTATATGATTTTTCAAATTAAGCCTGTTTTTAACAGTCTTTCCACAAACAGGACATAAGGCTGGCTTATCATGTTCTTTATGGATCCCTTTGTGTTCTCTCAGATGTTTAGTTTTTGTAAATTTCTCTTCACACAAATTACAAGAATATAGCTTCTTTATTTTAGAAGCTGGACCTTCTGATTTAGTTTGGATCATTCTTCTTTTTATTTCTCGTTTACCTACACTTTCCATTGTGATGTTGATGTTCCATTTTGCTGGATTTCTTTTTTGTTTGTTGTTGGATTTACACAAATTTTGGTTGTGGTGTTGCTTGAGTCGTGAAGGAAAGCAGAAGCCACGGCCACACTCTTCACACTTTATGCTGCGCTGGACATGTAAATCATACGCCTCCTTAATAAAAGAAAACATAATTATTTTTAAGAAATAAACATAAATAAATAAGGGGGGGGGGGGTAAGTTTTTTCTTCTCGCATTTGAATCTGAAAATTCTTAGTAGATAAATTTTGCAAAAGTTGATAAGAAAATATTTTAAAATAGCACTGATCTGTAAGAATTTTCCTGAAGGTACTTTTCATGGAAGTTTTTTTCAAGAATACAGCCGAAAACCATACCATTTATGAAATCATACTTTTATTAATACCACACTTCTCTTCTCCTGCATTTGCAGCCTCCCACTTTCCTGCCGTTCCTTATATTTGCACATAACACTTGCAATTTGTTTTTTGACATGTATGAAATATTACAAGATTCAAGGGTAAATATGAAGGAAATTTTTATGAAAAAAAGTTTATCTCAGGTGATTGAAAATTGTCTTATTTGGCGAGAAAAGGCAAAAAAAAAAATTCGTTGGGAAACGGCGGTTTTCGGCGGTTGCGCCACCGTTTCTTCACAGTTTCATATTATACCCCTATAAAGCAACTGCCATGCAAGATCTCAGACCTGCAACTCTTTTTTTAGTTGAGTTCCTTTGACTTTTAGTTTTGGTTTCAAAAATTGTCACTTTCGCCCCCTCCCCCCCTTTCTTTATCAGCAAACTTCTTTTTGACTGTTGATGCCTGCGGATTTCTTAGAGTTTCCAGGTAATAATCCTCCTCATGAATCCGCAAAGATTACTAAACAAGAAAATAAATATCAAAATTATTTAATTAAACAAAAAATAAGGTCCTAGGACAAACACAGAAGTGACAAACGTCAGAGTGGACGCTTAACCTAACCTAACATATTTTTAAAGTATTCTATTGGTTTTTAAAGCCTAACTCATGGGGGGGGGGGGCTTTTTGTATATTTATGTCTTATATGTATATAAAGAAAATAAAAATATGTTGTATATAAAGAAAATAAAATAATTTCTTTAGGTATATGTTGTATGAAAACAGATATTATCATAAAACTTGAAAAGAAACTGAGATAAATACCTAAATGAATTTCGTGAACGTTTTCCAAAAAAATCATTAATAGAATGACTGTAAAATCTACAGAAAGTTAATGTTCTGATTGACTGGTGATTTAACACAAAGTGCCAGTTGAACACTAATAACCAACCCCCTCACTGATTGATGAATTAGAAATAGAGGGAAGTAGTTGTTTTCACTTTGCCTAAACCCCTGCGGAACTTAAACCTGCGGTGCATTAACCCTGCAGGGATCCAATATAACATAACAACTTAAAAAACACATATGTCGAGTGAAATATAAGGGAAATTTTTGTGAAATAAAAGTTTGTCTTAATTGATTTTAAAGTGTCCAATTTGACGATAAAAGGCGCCTCTTTATGCAAATCCAAGCTGGACCCATTAAAACATCTCCCATGCAAAATTTTACCGTTATACTCCTGTTTAAAATTCATAGAACACATACCTTTAATAAAAAATGGCAGAAATTTCCTCTCCTTGCCAATCCTTATGTGTGTCTTTATTGAAGGGTGTCCCTAACCGATTAACCTATATGATTCTACTTTACAGTGAAGCTTCTTATAGATCCAGGATAGGTTATTATCTATTTTGTGGAGGGTATCTCTACCCCGAAGAGAAGTAAATACAAAAAAATCACGATTCTAGGATTATACATTATAGGACACTTACAATTCCCTGTTTATAAAATGGCTATGATTCTAAAAAAAAAGGGGGGGGGGGTATGCAACCATCTCGTAATCAATGCGCAAATGACACTTAGAATCCGAATTTCGCTATGAAACTTGGCATGAGCAATCCTTAATAGGTATATTTCCCTAAATGGATCAAAAAGTTAGAAAAGTAATGGCTAACCGTTCAGCTGTTAAGGCCTTTTTTTTTTGGCTATTTCTAGGACAAATCTATCATTCATTACATAGGAATCAACTTTTCGAAACATATTTTTGCTTTAACTCATGTGAAATGATACAAAAACATTTTATAGATTTTTAGTAAACCGTGCTACGCTCAGCCTCCAGTAGTCAGCCGTTGCTTTTTCAACTATTTGTTCAATTTAGGGAAAAGAGACCTACCAAGGATTGCTCATGCCAAGTTTCGTAACTAACGAAATTCGGAATTTAAGTGCCATTTGCGAATTGATTAAGAGATGGTTGCAATACCCCCCCCCCCCCCCCCATTCTTTGTACAACCTGATAGATTCATCCAGTTCAACATGTGTTTTTTTGTGTCAGAGAACAATGAAGTAAGGATCCTCCATTTTTAAGATACAAATCTGCAATTATAAACAATTTTATATATATTATTATAAATATAGGTTTCACATATTTCATGTAATCTAAGAAAATATTCTTTTTGAAAATCAAAGTGTTTAAAAGAATTCATATTTTGTTTTAACCTTCTCATGTTTCTTTAAAAGATGTTTTTTATTGATTTTATAATAACATAACCATTATTTCAAAAATATGCTTTATAAATAATACTGAAAATTATCACTTTTTGATACAAAATATTTAATACATAAAAATATTCTCTCTATAAAGGTATATTAGGTATTATTCATAGTATTATTTTAAAGAAAGATTTATGGAAAAATAAAATAAAAAACAACTTTTTTACTCCGAATTTCCCCGGCAAATTATCAAAATTTTTGGTAGTTTCAATATAAATCAAGACTTCTTCTGATATTTTAAAAATTAAATTAAAAGTTTACATTGTCATTGTATATAAATGGAAAAGGGACTATGTACAAATGAGATAGTAATTTTAAGGACCTTTTAGCATTAACATTAAACTAGCAGATACTCCTCTCGAGGCCTCTATGGACACGTAAAATGTTTTGTTTTTAATCTATGTATAGATCATCTGTTTCCCCAAAAAAATATTTTTTCAGTGCTAGATGGGGTCAGTTATGTTTTTTTTTTCGATACCCTCTCCCAAAATAGATATAAACCTTCCCAGGATCTATGAGAAGCTACCCTGTAAAAGAGAACTAAATTGGATCAGCAGTTAGTTAGATCCTTCAGACAGAACGATCCTGTTACTTTTACATAAGGATATACCAACTAGGTTTCTGATAAATATAGTAGTGAACGAAATAAATCAAGTTCTACCACGGAAACGTGAAAAAAATTAAGAAATATTTTGGCACTTTATACCATCAAATTCTAACACACTAAAATAAAATTTTGTGTTACACGTCATATATTTATCAAAAGGTATGGTTATTTTTAATTTTAACAGTGTAATTAATGTTTTTCTGATTTTTACACCATTCATTTTAAAGTTAACTGTATGTTGTAAAATTCTCATTATTTTCATTATTTTTCGACATAAAACCGTGGTGGACCTAATTTTTTTAGTTCATTTAACTATATTTAACAAATCATTTTTTTGCCATTACTGAAGGAAGGTGTTAACATTACTCGTTCCTGGATGGTCCCCTTTTATTTTATGATTCTTCCTTTATTTCAACATTACATTCTATGCCAAGTGGTATCAATTCATCATCATCATTTGATAATTCATCCAATTTAAATTCTACATCACCCAATGGCTCCTCTTTTATAAAATGAAGGTTATAGCTTCCCATTTGATTAGTAAGAGGATCATCATCAATTATTTCCTCCTTCACTTCTTTCTTAACATTATCTTGCGCACAATCAATGAAAGATGTGGATACTGATACTTTCATATCAATATTAGTAGATTTTCTAACCATTTCTAAATGTCTGGCGGACTTATTATGTTTATATAATACTGAACTAAATGCAAAAGATGTGTTGCATAAGTTACACGAATATGGTCTCTCGCCTGTGTGAATTATTTTATGGACAGATAAGTCACTGCTAAGTGTAAACGCCTTGTTGCATATATCACAAGAAAAAGGTTTTTCGCCTGTATGAGTCATCTTGTGAACCAACATATGACTTCTTTGGGAAAATGCCTTATCACAAACATCGCATGAATATGGTTTCTCGCCTGTATGAATCCTTTTATGCTTTATCAAATTATTACTAGATGAGAATGCCTTATTGCACATGTCACACGAGTATGGTCTTTCACCTGTATGTATCATTCTGTGTTGTATCAAAGCACTTTTATCATTGAATGCCCGTTGACAAATATCACAAGCGTGTGGCTTCTCGCCAGTATGAGTTCGTCTGTGCTTAGCCATGTTTGATTCCTTTGTGAACCGCATATCACAGATATCACATGAGAATGGCTTCTCCCCCGTGTGAACCCTTCTGTGAAGTTCTAGGTGAGATTTTCTTGTGAACTGCTTGTCACAAAATTCACAAGTATGCATGGTCTTTTCTCTTCGAGTATCCATTATAATCCTGAAATCATTTATTGCATATCATCATGTAATACTAACTTTTTAACAGCAAACTCTCATCCAAATATCACACGAAAAAAAATATTTGTGAGGGAAAAAATTCATATTTATAACCTTATCCTTCTAAAAAGTCCGGTTTGTTTTTTATGCTTATTACAAAATCCGCCACAATGGAAACCCCGGCCCCTGTTGTATTTATAATGAGGTTGTCACTTTTTCTGCTTATTTTAGGTAAAGGTATGTGATTTAAAAGTTTAAAACAAGAGTTGAATGCTAAAGTTAGGTATGGCATTTGCTATAATATAATACAATATGGAACTGTGAAGAAATGGCGGCTAATCCTCCTCTACCGCCGAAAACCGCTATATCCCGCCAATTTTTTTGCTTTTTCTCGCCAAACTAGACAATTTTGAATCATTTACCTAGGACACTTGTGATTCTTTGAATTTTAATGTTTTAAACATGTTACAATTCTACTTACGAAATAATATTATAGTGTCATGTAAAAATATCAAGAAAATGTTATTAAAAATAAAACTTTGTCTAAAATGATTAAAAATTGTTTAATTTGACGAGAAAAGACAAAAAAAATATTGGTGTTTTTCGGTGGAAGTTAAGACCGCCGGATTTTTTCTCACAAATTCACGTTGTACCCTATTAAAGCAACTGTCATCTTAAATTTTAGACTTTTACTCCTGTTTTAAGATCTAAGTAAACAAACCTTTACGGAAAATAAGCAGAAAAATGACTCCCTTATTGCGGAAAAATTATTCTGTCGATGTGAAAAAAAATAAATCGCCCATTCTAATGTGATATATGTAGATACATCACCTTACTTTAACAAAACCTGTACAGACACAAAGGGACTTAAAAGTAAAAAATGTTTTGAACATTTTCACATATAATATTCTACAAAACTGTTAAAAGTCTCACTACTCAAAATACCTTTACTCATTGAATACCTTCAAAGAACTATCCTTTTGCATCATTACCTTCAAGTTTCGTTCTTGTTTTTTTTTCTTCTCTAAAAATTCAATATTTTCTATACATTGTGACTGTCTGAAAAAAATACAAAATTATAAAAAAAATATTAGTTAAGAAACTAAAATCTAAATAATTAAATGCATTTAGCATCATCAAAATATATCAAATCAAAGCTTTTCTTTTGATTGAGTTTGTTTGTCTGTGGGTTCTAGATAGATAAATATATTTACAATTGGTGAAAATTTTAATGAAAAGAGAAATCTGGTCATTTAAGTGTAATCTTAATCAAGAAGGAATTATGTAAAAACTGGAAATAAGTTTAATGGATCAAAACTTGTATCTATTCAACTTGAAAACCTCTTTCCTATAAGAGATAGTAGGTACATGTTAATGAATTAAAATATTAAGTGAAAACATACAAAAATATAAAATTAGTACAAAACACAAATAATTTCCAACTAAACTTGCCTTAAAATAAACCCAGGTAAAATAAAAAAAAACCTTGAATCTACATGAAATAAATCGCAAAAAAAAAAAAAACATAATATTAAATTGATACCTATGTAGGTACCTACAAATACAAATAAATGCATAATTTTCAAAAGCCAATTTGTAAATATTTTTTTTTATAACTGTCCCCTTAGAAAATTGAGTAATTTTAGCAAAAAAATATAAAAATATACCTAGGTACATTATGATACATCAAATGCAAAATCATGAATATTAAAACAGTATTCCATACATAAATATCAAGAAAATAATATATGTTTATATTCCTTACAACAAAGTGAGATATCTAAGCACTGTTTTCTAATGCTTTTTCTTCTCTCTTCTTCTTACAGGTTGGTTTGTGGAACTTCCAGTCAAGTTTCTGGCAAGCTGGAGTACAGTAAACTACAAAATCACAAGCTTTGCACTGCTTCACTGTAGATACTTTACATAAAGTACGCTCACAAACATTCTTCTTCTTAGGACATGCCTCTCTCAACTTGACAGCATACTCTAATGAATACTCTGTCTCCATGATCAATCTAATCTCCATTGCCTCCTCATAATCCTTGGGCTTGGCATTGTAACTCAATAATAAATCAATTATACTCAAATGCTCAGGTGGAAAAGCAAAGTTGTTACAAAATAGTCTGAGAATACTGTGGTATTGACAGCTATGATTTGGATTAGCCCCATATCTGAGAAGTGTTGATACAACGTCAACCTTCTCAGCATCATCATATTGAAAGAAGGCAGCATGATAAAGTGGTGTATCTCCAATTATATCATGGGCATTAGGATCAGCACCAAGTTTCAGAAGTTTTTCCAAAATCTTCACTTGCTTGTTTTCATTTTTTCCATGATACATCATTCTGATATCTCTTTTATTTTGTTCAGTGAGCCATTTTATACTTTCTATGTGAATCATTCTTCTACCAATGATAGGAGCAAACAGAGGGCTGAACTGTGGATATCCCTCTCTTGTCTTCAATGTTTTCTCAAGATCCTGTTTTGACAGTTTCTTGATATGTTCAATAAAATCTGAATAGTTACCAAAGAACATATGAAAGAAGAGATCACTGTAGTAACCTTGACCAACAAAATTATATTTGCTTCCTGGCAGATCTACTTCAGGTAGCAAAGTAAGTATAACTGTATATTCTATGAGTGATGAACACTGATGAACAACTGGATTTTGAAAACTTTTCTTTGGAGGAATCTCCTTTAAATATTTGATTAATTCATCTGCTTTAATGGCGCTCCAATAGATTTTCATATACTTAAAAATTGCACATTTTCTATCACTAGTACTGAGATGTTTAATATCATGTAATGAAAATGGAACATGTTCACCTTCAAATGATTTATGCTCAGTATGAATTTGTTCAAGTTTAGAGTACAATTCTTCACAGGAACTACAATTGAACAACTTTAACCAGTCAACAATAAGAGGATCTAGTGCTGTTGCCATTGTTGATAAAGATTGGATGTTCTCTTTCCAACAAAACACAGTTACAAATAACTGAAAAACATTATTCTATTAGCTGTCAATTAATAAACAAGAGAAAAAGAGAGTGGTTGCTTTCGCATAATTCCGTAAAGGTGTGTGTTTAAAGACATAACAAGGATGACAACATCCATAAAAGCGAAGCTCTGAAATGGAAGGACAAATGAACATTAACATTTATAGAGTGTCAGAACTGAATAAACTGAATATTAATGCATATGTCTATACAAAATTGTAAGTAAATTTGTTGCAAAACTAAATAAATACATGTTACTGTATAAGGACAAACTGACGTTGATTACAGAGATGCTTCGCTTATAACACTATACCTTGTTGTAATACGAATCAGTATTAAACAAGGATGACAACATCCATAAAAGCGAAGCACTGAAACGGTATGACAAACGGACAATAACACTTGTATAGTGTCTGAACTGAATAATCAGAATATTAAAGTATCGAAAGAGTCGAAGCAAAATTGTAAGTAAATTTGTTGCAAAACTGCTTGATACAGGATAAGGTTTATGGACATACGTACATTTTAAGGACTTTGTTATAGAGTTGCTTCGCTTATACTAATGATCTTTGTTGTCCTAGGAATCAATATACCAAAAATCAGATCAAACGGATAATTAGATCACATAAAAACTTGTTGTTAAAAAAGTAGAAAAATCAACATGTTTAAAATGGACGTACGGACATTCTGGTAATGATTATAGAGTTGCTACGCTTTCTAAATCCTACCTAACTACTACAGGAATCATCATGCAAAGTTTGAAATCGATATGACATTTCTAACATGCCTAAATTGACGAATAAAAGCTATCTATCTCGGACGGACGGACGTACGGACGGACGGACGTACGGACGGACCGACCCTAATTATAGAAAAGCTTCGCTTTTAAAACAGATGAATTTTTTTACATTCAAAAAGAGAGGGGTAGGTTTCTGGTAAAATCCGTATAGGTTATGTGTTATAAGTTAAAAACAGTAGTAAAACGACAAAAATTTATGTTAACTTTAAAAAAAAAATTTTTGTCTATAGTTCTTTTCAATAAGAAATACACATATTTAGTGAATATTATCGTTCTACTACTATTTTTAAGCCTTAAAATACACACCTTTACGGATTCTACCAGAAACCTACCCCTCTCTTTGTTGTCAAAAAAGTAAAAAATCAGCTTGTTTTAATTGGACGTACGGACTTTCTGGTAACAATTAAAGAGTTGCTGCGCTTTCTAAGCCGTGCCTAACTGTTATAGGAATCAGCATGCAAAGTTTGAAATTTATTGAGATAGGACAATTCTAACCTGTTTAAATTAACAAAAAAAAGCTAACTGTAACAGACGGACCTAGCCTAATTATAAAAAAGGTACACTTTCAAAAACAGAAGTAGAATAATAATATTCACTACATAGCTTCCTTCCTTATTAAAAACAAATATTGACAAGAATATTTTTAACAAAATTATCCTGGATATCAGCATAAAAAATCAGTCAAACTGACAAAAATTAACTTTTTACATACTAGACCAAAATAAGAGATTTTTTTTATATTAGAGGCATTACCTAGAGTTTAAGTAGCAAGTAACACCCTAGCACTTTGGTAGGTAGGTATTATCTGAACAGGAGAGTTGGATTTTAATTGATGATTTTCAGAGGATGAGAAAATAACCTAAAACAAATAAATCTTGAAAAGCTAAAAACTAAACAAAAGGTGCACACACATAAAAATTTGTTTGGTTTAATTAGAGGCACACTTCTTATTTATACTAGTAGCTTCTTCCATAGATACTTAATGATAAATATAGGAGAAAATCTTCTGAGCCAACCTTAAAAAATATACAAAGCTGCATTGAAAATAAAAATCCAGTCTAGCTATTTCCGAGACCTTTAGCTACAGAAATACAAACTTATCTATAATACCTATAAAGTAGAATTATGTCTGTCTGTCTATTTGTACCGAAGGATCTAGCTAACTGCTGAACTGATCGGGTTCTCCTTAACAGGGTAGCTTCCCGGAAAGGTTTAAAACTATTTAGGTGGAGGGTACCAATACCCTTCCAAGAGAAATCCCCCCCCCCCCTCCTACAAAAAAAAATTTATTCGTTTTAAAACTAAAATAAAAATGGGTTTTAAAAAAAATTAAATTAAGAAATGGGTCTTACGATTCAACTCCCCCCTCATTAAGTGCCCCAAGGGCCTCTAGGGGCGTAGCCGCTAGTTGTTTTTTATAACAGGATTAAGTCTTGGCTAAAAAAGAATTCATCCAACAGAGCTCCGAATCTGATTAATATCCGCTGCAGAGAAATTTGTTCTGAACTATGTTGAAACCAAATACATTTTATAATTTTCATGTCATGTGTGCAGAAAAATTTTAGGACTAAAAACTTCATTTTAATTTTAAGTATCCTTTACAAATATGAATTTGAACATTTTAGTGAAAAAGATAAATTTAGGGAACATTTGATGAATTTAAAAAAAAATTTCTGATGTAAATGTAAATGTCATTGTCATTGCAGGATCAAGTCTTGACTTAAAAAGATTTTTTCCAACATGGCTCCGAATCTTATTAATATCCGCTGGAGAGAAGTTGGTTCTGAACCGTGTTGAAACCAAATACATTTCATGATTTTCATGTTATGTGTGCAGAAAAATTTTAGGACAAAAACTTCATTTTAATTTTAAGTATCCTTTACAAAAATGAATTTGAACATTTCAGTGAAAAAGATAAATTTAGGGAACATTTGATGAATTTAATTCTCATGTGATTTATGTGAATAATTGTTTTACTCTAACCTAAACTGTTGAGACACAAAAAGACTTCTCGCTTTTTTCTTCCTAAATTAGGACAAACTGGAAGGGTCAATGTTAAAATTTATCTAAGATAATCATGTCTAATTAACAGTTAATGCATTTTAAAATAACATTTAAAGGATCACTGCTGTAAGTACCTTTACTCGTTAAATGCCTTCAAAGAACTATCCTTTTGCATCATTACCTGTAGAATTGATTTTGTCCTTGAGAATTTCTTCTCTAAAAATTCAATGATTTCTCTAGGTACATTGTGACTGTCTGAAAAAAATACAAAATTATAAAAAAAATATTAGTTAAGAACCAAAATCTAAATAATTAAATGCATTTTGTATCATCAAAATATATCAAATCAAAGCTTTTCTTTTAATTGAGTTTGTTTGTCTGTGGGATCTAGGTTTATATAATATTTACTAATGGTAAAAATTAGATTTTAAATGAAAATAAAAATCTGATTATTTAAGTGCAATCTTAATCAAGAAGGAATTATGTAAAAACTGAAAATAAGTTTAATGGATCAAAACTTGTATCTACTCAACTATATTCAACTTGAAAACCTTTTCCCTGTCATAGATACCTGAGTTTGTACATGTTTATGAATTTAAATATTAAGTAAAAACTTACAAAAATATAAAATTAGTACAAAACACAAATAATTTCCATCCAAACTTGCCTTAAAAAAAAACAAAAATTAAAAAAAGTATGTAAGTACAACAAATTAATGCTAAATTTTCAAAAGCCAATTTGTAAATGATTTTTTTTAACTTTCCCATTTAAAAATTGAGTAAGTTTTGCAACAAATAGAAAAATCTAGGTACATTTTGATACATCAAATGCAAAATCATAAATATTAAAATATTAAAACAGTATTCCATACATTAATATTAGGAAAAATATTTCTTATATCTAAGAAAGTTACTTAGGCGCTGTTCTTTGATTTTTCTTCTCTCTTCTTCTTACAAGTTGGTTTGTGAAACTTCCAGTCAAGTTTCTGGCAAGCTGGAGTACAGTATACCACAAAGTCACAAGCTCCACACTTCTTCACTGAAGATACTGCACATACAGTACGTTCACATTCATTCTTCTTTTTAGGACATGCCTCTCTCAACTTGACAGCATACTCTAATGAGGACTTTTCCTCCATCAAAAATCTGATACACATTGCATCCTCATAATCCTTGGGCTTGGCATTGTTACTCAACAACAAATCTATTATACTCCATTGGTCTGGTCGTGAAGCTAAAGAGTTACAAAATATAAAAAGAATACTGTTGTATTGAGTGCTATGATTTGGATTAGCCCCATATCTGAGAAGTGTTGATACAACCTTCTCAGCAACATCATAAGCAAAGAGGGCAGCATAACAAAGTGGTGTATTTCCAATTATATCATGGGCATTAGGATCAGCACCAAGTTTCAGAAGTTTTTCCAAAATCTTGACTTGCTTGTTTTCATTTCTTCCATTATACATCATTCTGATATCTCTTTTATTTTGTTCAGTGAGCCAGCTCATTCTTTCTATATGAATCATTCTTCTACCAATGATAGGAGCAAACAGAGGGCTGACCTGTGGATATCCCTCTCTTTTCTTCAGTGTTTTCTTCAGATCCTGTTCTGACAGTTTCTTGATATGTTCATTGAAATCTGAATAGTTACCAAAGAACATATGAAAGAAGAGATCACTGTAGTAACCATGCCCAACAAAATTATATTTGCTCCCTGGCAGATCTACATCAGCTATCAAAGTGCTCATAGCTGAATATTCTATATCAGATGAACACTGATGAACAACTGGATTTTCAAAACTTTCCTTTGGAGGATTCTCCCTCAAATCTTTGATGAGTTCAGCTGCTTTAATTGCACTCCAATAGATTTTCATACAATTAAAAGTTGTACCTTTTCTATCACTAGTATTGAAATGTTTAATATCATGTATTGAAAATGGAACATGTTCACCTTCAACTGGTTTGTGCTCCGCATGAATTTGTTCCAGTTTAGAGTACAATTCTTCACAGGAACTACAATTGAACAACTTTAACCAGTCAACAATAACAGGATCTAATGCTCTTGCCATCGTTGATGAAGGATGGATGTTCTCTTTCCAACAAAACACAGTAACTGAAAAATAGTTTTATTAGTAGGCAATTGTCAAACAAGAGAAAAAGAGAGTGGTTGCTTTCGCATAATTCCGTAAAGGTGTGTGTTTAAAGACATAACAAGGATGACAACATCCATAAAAGCGAAGCTCTGAAATGGAAGGACAAATGAACATTAACATTTATAGAGTGTCAGAACTGAATAAACTGAATATTAATGCATGTGCCTATACAAAATTGTAAGTAAATTTGTTGCAAAAATGAAAAAAATCCATGTTACTGTATAAGGACAAACTGACGTTGATTACAGAGATGCTTCGCTTAAGTGCCCCAAGAGGCCTCTAGGGGCATAGCCGCTAGTTGTTTTATATAACAGGATTAAGTCTTGACTTAAAAAGATTTTTTCCAACATGACTCCGAATCTTATCAATATCCGCTGGAAAGAAATTAGTTCTGAACTTGTCAAATGTCCAACTGATGCTGTTTTAGGTGTGGAGAAAATTACCTGCTACCTCCAACATTTGAAACAACTCCAGAAGATGGATCCAGAATTAGTAATGTATTGTATTTATCGTTTGAAATTCATAATTAGCTAGAAAAGATAGTAATGGCTACTAATTTCAGACTTTAAAGACATTACCTGGATTCCGTGAACTTGCCGGCATATATCCTCCCGCTGTGGATAGCAAAGAGGAGCTGCTTAGCCAGGCCACGGAAGTTGTAAGTATTTATTTCATATTATGTAAATCTTTAGAAAGAAAAAGTAATTTTAGCATTAAAGCAGGACCAAAATGGTCATAACGCAATTTCAATATTTGTTTAAAATCATTGTTAAAAAAGTTTTACTTTATAAAAAACAGAAAATTGAAAAGATTATATTGTATTTAGAAAATGAAGTTTTCCTGTTACCTGTAACATTTGAGCCCTTAGAGGACATTTGAAGGAATTCTGAGGTTTGTTTGATTACATTTTTTGTTAATTTATGTATTATCAAAATTGCCGTTAATATGCAATATAAAAAAGATTCAAGATATTTCAAAAAATAGAAAGACAATTAAAAGTTATAGTTAATAAAGAATATTTAAATCTTTTAGTTGTACCTGATTGTATCTGGAATCATCTTGTTCTATATAATCTGTATACCTGCAAAAGCCCGAAAACAATAGTGGTTTTTGAGTAAGGTACAATGATTATTTAATATTGAATGAAAATTTATCATTTTAAAGATTTTTGAAAAAGAAAGAAAATAATGTGTTTTTTACTTACCAAGTTTATTTCCTTTTAAGATTTAAAAGTTCAACTTGCAAAGTGTGATGATGAAAAAGCTCCTATTTAAGAAATCTGCAATCCCTGACTAGGTAAAAGTCATTCTATTTGTATTTAATTTATAAAATTTGCTAGTAAACTCCGGGTTATATTTTGTAGCACCATAATTTATTGTGTTTTTTGTGGCACCATATTTTCACATATTTAAAACATTTATAATTTGCAATTAAAAGAATATTTTTTTTATGGAATGATCTTTGAACTTGCTACCAAATGCATAAACTTTCAAGAAAATTAATCTTGTTATTTTTCTTTGCAGTTTATTGATCAAGTCCTGGCAAGCCAATCAGCTAAGCCAACGTATATCAACTACCTGAGTGTATTCTTTTTTCTACCAATTGTTCAATGCCTATTGCAGAAGACTATGGTAAAGCTTCCTGGTAAAGATAAGAAGAGAATATCAACATCAGATTGAGACTGTATCTAATGACTGAAAGTGGATTGTATTTGAGGTATAAAATTGATCCTTCCCTGGAAATCAGATGTCCTATACCTCGTCCCTAGAATAAAGGAAGCAACAACCTGGACATTTGACAGAACTATGTTGAAACCAAATACATTTCATGATATGTGTGTGAAAAAATTTAAGGACAAAAACTTCATTTTAATTTTAAGTATCCTTTACAAATAGAACTTTGAACATTTCACTGAAAAAGATAAATTTAAGGAACATTTGATGAATTAAAAAAAAATCCTGATATTTTGGTTATTTGTCAATGTCATTCTCATGTGATTTATGTGAATAATAGTCTTACTCTAACCTAAACTGTTAAGACACAAAAGGACTTTTAGCTTTTTTTCTTCCTTAAATAGGACAAACTGGAAGGGTCAATATTAAAATTTATCTAAGATAATCATGTCTAATAAACAGTTAATGTATTTTAATATAACACTTGAAGGATCACTACTTTACTCGTTAAATGCCTTCAAAGAACTATCCTTTTGCATCATTACCTTCAGAATTAGTTTCGTTCTAGATTTTTTTCTTCTCTAAAAATTCAATATTTTCTATACATTGTGACTGTCTGAAAAATTACAAAATTATAAAAAAAATACTAGTTAGGTAAGAAACTAAAATCTAAATAATTAAATGCATTTTGTATCATCAAAATATATCAAATCAAAGCTTTTCTTTTAATTGAGTTTGTTTGTCTGTGGGATCTAAATTTGGGTAAATATATTTACTATTGGTAAAAATTAGCCTTTTACTGATAAGAGAAATCTGGTAATTCACGTATAATCTTAATCAAGAAGGAATTATGTAAAAACTAAAAATAAGTTTAATGGATCAAAACTTGTATCTATTCAACTATATTCAACTTGGAAACCTTTTCCCTATCATAGAAACCTCCTGAGTAGTTACATGTTTATGAATTAAAATATAAAGTGAAAACATACAAAAATATCAAATAAGTATAATACCTAGATAATTACCAACCAAACTTGTCTTAAAAAAAAACATAAAACTTTAAAAGCCTTAAATCTACATGAAATAAATAAAAAAAATATGAAAAAAAAACATAAACTGAAATTATATAGGTATATAGGTACATATTCATCAAATTAATGATAAATTTTCAAAAGCCAATTTGTAAACCTTTTTTTGTGAATTTTCCCCATAAATAAATTAGGTAATTTTGGCAACAAATAGAAAAATATACCTAGGTACATTATGATACATCAAATGCAAAATCATGAATATTAAAACAGTATTCCATACATGAATATTAAGAAAAAAATATGTGTTTATATTCTTTACAGCAAAGTGAGATATTTAGGCATTGTTTTCTAATGCTTTTTCTTCTCTCTTCTTCTTACAGGTTGGTTTGTGGAACTTCCAGTCAAGTTTCTGGCAAGCTGGAGTACAGTAAACTACAAAATCACAAGCTTTGCACTGCTTCACTGTAGATACTTTACATAAAGTACGTTCACATTCATTCTTCTTTTTAGGACATGCCTCTCTCAACTTGACAGCATACTCTAATGTGTACTCTGTCTCCATCTCATATCTAATCTTGATTGCATCCTCATAGTCCTTAGGCTTGGCATTGTAACTCAACAATAAATCAATAATACTCCATTGGTCTGGTCGTGAAGCTAAAATGTTACAAAATATTTCAAGAATACTGTTGTGTTTAAGGCTATAATTTGGATTAGCCCCATATCTGAGAAGTGTTGATACAATCTTCTCTGTATCATCATAAGAAAAGTGGGCAGCATAACAAAGTGGTGTTTCTCCAAGTATATCATGGGCATTAGGATCAGCACCAAGTTTCAGAAGTTTTTCCAAAATCTTGGCTTGCTTGTTTTCATTACAACCATTATACATCAATCTGATATCTCTTTTATTTTGTTCAGTGAGCCAGGTTTCTTTTTCTATGTGAATCATTCTTCTACCAATGATAGGAGCAAACAGAGGGCTGAACTGTGGATATCCCTCTCTTGTCTTCAGTGTTTTCTTCAGATCCTGTTTTGACAGTTTCTTGATATGTTCAATAAAATCTGAATAGTTACCAAAGAACATATGAAAGAAGAGATCACTGTAGTAACCATGACCAACAAAATTATATTTGCTTCCTGGCAGATCTACATCAGTTATCAAAAGGCTCATAGCTGTATATTCTATGAGTGATGAACACTGATGAATAACTGGATTTTCATAACTTTCCTTTGGAGGATTCTGCCTTAAATCTTTGATTAGTTCAGCTGCTTTATTGGCACTCCAATAGAAGTTCATATCAAGTGAAATTGTACCTTTTCTATCACGTAATAATGTATTGAAGTGTTTAATATCATGTAATGAAAATGGAACATGTTCATCTTCAACAGGTTTGTGCTCTGCATGAATTTGTTCCAGTTTAGAGTATAATTCTTCACAGGAACTACAATTGAACAACTTTAAATATTCCACAATAAGAGAATCTAGTGCTGTTGCCATTGTTGATAAAGGATGGATGTTCTCTTTCCTCCAAAACACAGTTCCAAATAACTGAAAAATAATTTTTTAATAGCTGGCTATTTTTAAACAATTGAAAAAGTGGTTGCTTTCGCATAATTCCGTAAAGGTGTGTGATTAAAGACATAACAAGGATGACAACATCCATAAAAGCAAAGCTCTGAAATGGAAGGACAAACGAACATTAACACTTGTAGAGAGGCAGAATAAACTGAATATTAATGGATATAAAAAATTTGTTGAAAAACTGAATAAATACATGTTACTGTTCAAAGACAAACTGACGATGCTTACAGAGAGGCTTCGCTTATAACACTATACCTTGTTGTAATACTAATCAGAAAAAAAACAGATGATTTTTTACATTCAAAAATATGTTGTCAAAAAAATAAAAAAATCAGCTTGTTTAAATTGGACGTACGGACTTTCTGGTAACAATTAGAGTTGCTGCGCTTTCTAAGCCGTGCCTAACTCTTATAGGAATCAGCATGCAAAGTTTGAAATCAATAGGATAGTTCTAACCTGTTTAAATTAACAAAAAGAGCTAACTAACAGACGGACGGACCTACCCTAATCATAAAAAAGCTTCGCTTTTAAAAACAGGAGTAGAATGATAATATTCACTACATAGCTTCCTTCCTTATTAAAAACAGGAGAAGAATAATAATATTCACTAAATAGCTTCCTTCCTTATTAAAAACAGGAGTAGAATGATAATATTCACTACATAGCTTCCTTCCTTATTAAAAACAGGAGTAGAATGATAATATTCACTAAATAGCTTCCTTCCTTATTAAAAACAGGAGTAGAATGATAATATTCACTACATAGCTTCCTTCCTTATTAAAAACAGGAGTAGAATGATAATATTCACTACATAGCTTCCTTCCTTATTAAAAACAGGAGTAGAATGATAACATTCACTACATAGCTTCCTTCCTTATTAAAAACAGGAGTAGAATGATAATATTCACTACATAGCTTCCTTCCTTATTAAAAACAGGAGTAGAATGATAATATTCACTACATAGCTTCCTTCCTTATTAAAAACAGGAGTAGAATGATAATATTCACTACATAGCTTCCTTCCTTATTAAAAACAGGAGTAGAATGATAATATTCACTACATAGCTTCCTTCTTTATTAAAAACAGGAGAAGAATAATAATATTCACTACATAGCTTCCTTCCTTATTAAAAACAGGAGTAGAATGATAATATTCACTACATAGCTTCCTTCCTTATTAAAAACAGGAGAAGAATAATAATATTCACTACATTGCTTCCTTCCTTATTAAAAACAGGAGTAGAATGATAATATTCACTAAATAGCTTCCTTCCTTATTAAAAACAGGAGAAGAATAATAATATTCACTACATTGCTTCCTTCCTTATTAAAAACAGGAGTAGAATGATAATATTCACTAAATAGCTTCCTTCCTTATTAAAAACAGGAGTAGAATGATAATATTCACTACATAGCTTCCTTCCTTATTAAAAACAGGAGTAGAATGATAATATTCACTACATAGCTTCCTTCCTTAATAAAAACAAATATTGACAAGAATATTTTTTTTACAAAATTATTGATACCTGGATATCAGTAAAAAAAACAGTCAAACTGACAAAATTTAACTTTTTACATAGTATAGCAAAATAAGAGCAGATTTTTTGCTATATTAGAGGCATTACCTAGAGTTTAAGTAGCAAGTAACACCCTAGCACTTCGGTAGGTAGGTATTATCTGAACAGGAGAGTTGGATACTAATTGATGATATACAGAGGATGAGAAAATAAACTAAAACAAAAAAATAACATAAAAATCCTGAATAGCTAAAAACTAAACACAACGTGTACAGTATACACATAGGCCACTGAAACATGTAAAAAATATATTTTGTTTGGTTTAATTAGAGGCACACTTCTTATTTATACTAGTAGCTTCTTCAATAACTACTTGATGGTAAATAAAGGAGAAAATCTTCTGAAAATAGCACTGAGCCAACCTTAAAAAATATACAAAGCTACAGTGACAATAAAAATCCAGTCTAGCTATTACCGAGATCTTTAGCTACAGAAATACAAACTTATCTTTAATACAAAGTAGACAATGTCTGTTTGTTTGTTTGTAAAAAAATAATTTAAAAAATGGGTTTTAAAATTCAACTCCACTCTCCTTAAGTGCCCCAAGGGGCCTCTAGGGGCGTAGCCGCTAGTTATTTTATATAACAGGATCAAGTCTTGACTTATAAAGATTTTTTCCAACATGGCTCCGAATCTTATGAATATCCGCTGGAGAGAAGTTGGTTCTGAACCGTGTTGAAACCAAATACATTTCATGATTTTCATGTTATGTGAGCAGAAAAATCTTAGGACAAAAACTTCATTTTAATTTTAAGTATCCTTTACAAATATGAATTTGAACATTTCAGTGAAAAAGATAAATTTAGGGAACATTTGATGAATTTAAAAAAAATATTCTGATGTAAATGTAAATGCTTGCCATTCTCATGTGATTTATGTGAATAATTGTTTTACTTTAACCTAAACTGTTAAGACACAAAAAAACTTCTCGCTTTTTTCTTCCTAAATTAGGACAAACTGGAAGTGTCAATGTTAAAATTTATCTAAGATAATCATGTCTCATAAACAGTTAATGCATTTTAAAATAACATTTAAAGGATCACTGCTATAAATACCTTTACTCGTTAAATACCTTCAAAGAAATATCCTTTTGCATTATTACCTTCAGAATTGATTTTGTTTTTGTTTTTTTGTTCTCTAAAAATTCAATGTTTTCTATACAGTATACATTGTGACTGTCTGAAAAAATACACAATTATAAAAAAAATATTAGTTAAGAAATCAATATCTGAATAATTAGATTCTCTTTGTATTATCAAAAATATATCAAATCAAATCTTTTCTATTAATTGAGTTGTTTGTTAATGGGATCTAGATTTAGATATATATATTTACTATTGGTAAAAATTAGCTTTCTAATAAAAAGAGAAATCTGGTAATTTAAGTGTTATCTTAATCAAGATAGAATTATGTAAAAACTAAAAATAAGTTTACTGGATCAAAACTTGTATCTATTCAACTATATTCAACTTTAAAACCTTTTCCCTATCATAGATACCTAAGTAGGTACATGTTTATGAATTTAAATATTAAGTGAAAACATACAAATATCAAATTAGTACCTATAATACACAAATGATTTCAAACCAAACTTGCATTAAAAAAACAAGAATAAAATTTTTAAAAACCCTTGAATCTACATGAAATAAATCAGAAAAATATAAAAAAAAAACATAATATTGAATTGATACCTATATAGGTACCTACAGATACAAATGAATGCTAAATTTTCAAAAGCCAATTTGTAAATATTTTTTTATAACTGTCCCCTTAAAAAATTGAGTAATTTTAGCAACAAATCGAAAATTGTACCTAGGTACATTATGATACATCAAATGCAAAATCATGAATATTAAAACAGTATTCCATACATAAATATTAAGAAAAATGTGTTCATATCTCTTATAACTAAGAAAGTTACTTAGCCACTGTTCTTTGCTTTTTAGAAGAGAATATAGAAAATAGAAAAATATACCTAGGTACATTATGATACATCAAATGCAAAACCCTGAATATTAAAATAGTATTCCATACATAAATATTAAGAAAAATGTGTTCATATTTCTTATAACTAAGAAAGTTACTTAGCCACTGTTCTTTGCTTTTTAGAACAGAATATAGAAAATAGAAAAATATACCTAGGTACATTATGATACATCAAATGTAATATCATGAATATTTTAAACAGTATCCCATATCAATATAAAAAAATGTGTTTATATTTCATACAACAAAGTAAGACATCTAAGCACTGTTTTCTAATGCTTTTTCTTCTCTCTTCTTCTTACAGGTTGGTTTGTGGAACTTCCAGTCAAGTTTCTGGCAAGCTGGAGTACAGTATACCACGGAGTCACAAGCTCCACACTGCTTCACTGTAGATACTTTACATACAGTACGTTCACATTCATTCTTATTTTTAGGACATGCCTCTCTCAACTTGACAGCATACTCTAATGGGTAATCTGTCTCCATATTATATCTAATATCCATTGCCTCCTCATAATCCTTAGGCTTGGCATTGTAACTTAACATCAAATCAATTATACTCCATTGGCCTGGTTGTGAAGATAAACAGTCTGAGAGAGCGAAAAGAATACTGTTGTATTGAATGCTATAATTTGGATTAGCCCCATATCTGAGAAGTGTTGATACAATCTTCTCAGCATCATCATATCTAAAGTAGGTAGCAAGAAGTAGTGGTGTTCTTCCAAGTATGTCATGGGCATTAGGATCAGCACCAAGTTTCAGAAGTTTTTCTAAAATCTTGACTTGCTTGTTTTCATTTTTTCCATTCCACATCATTCTGATATCTCTTTTATTTTGTTCGGTGAGCCACTTCATTTTTTCTATATGAATCATTCTTCTACCAATGATAGGAGCAAACAGAGGGCTGAACTGTGGATGTCCCTCTCTTTTCTTCAGTGTTTTCTTCAGATCCTGTTTTGACAGTTTCTTGATATGTTCAATGAAATCTGAATAGTTACCAAAGAACATATGAAAGAAGAGATCACTGTAGTAACCTTGACCAACAAAATTATATTTGCTTCCTGGCAGATCTACATCAGATATCAAAGTGGTCCTACCAAAATATTCTGCTTGTGATGAACACTGATGAACAACTGGATTTTCAAAACTTTCCTTTGGAGGATTCTCCCTTAAATCTTTGATTAGTTCAGCTGCTTTATTGGCACTCCAATAATTGGTCAATTGATGTAAAATATTACCTCTTCTATCACTATCACTCATACTGAGAAGTATAATATCATGTAATGAAAATGGAACATGTTCACCTTCAACTGGTTTATGCTCTGCATGAATTTTTTTCAGTTTAGAGTACAATTCTTCACAGGAACTACAATTGAACAACTTTAACCAGTCAACAATACCAGGATCTAATGGTGTTGCCATTGTTGATAAAGAATGGATGTTCTCTTTCCAACAAAACACAGTTCCAAATAACTAAAAAATAATATTAAAAGGGGGGGTTTTTTAATGCAACCATCTCGTAATCAATGTATAAATGGCACTTAGAATTCGAATTTCAATCTGAAATTTTGCATGAGGAACCCTTGGTAGGTCTATTTTCCCTAAATCGAATAAAAAGTTAGAAAAAGTAACGGCTGGCAGCTCAGCCTTTAAGCCGGTTTTTGGCTATTTTCAGGTCATATCCATCATTAATTACGGAGGAATCAACTTTTTGAATGATAGTTTTAAATTATTCAGTCTAAAAATGATACTCTTGGTATTTTATAGCTTCTGCCAGCCTTTTTTAGTCGATTCTAGCTGTTAAACAGCTGGTACTAGAAATTTTTAAAATGTTTATTGGTGTTTTTATCGATAATTTTGCCGTTTCCCGTCGAAATTTTTTTTGCCTTTTCTCGGCGGTTTTCGGCAGTTCTGACGCCGTTTCTTCACAGTTCCATATTGTACCCCTATAAAGCAACTGCCATGCAAAATGTCAGACCTGTAACTCTTTTTTAATTGAGTTCCTTTGACTTTTAGTTTTGGTTTCAAAAAGTGTCACTTTCGCCCCCCCCCCTTTGTTGCAAAATGTTACTGTTTAGGGACATACTGACGTTTTTAGGACTTGATTACAGAGATGCTACGCTTATAACACTATACCTTGTTGTAATAAGAATCAGTATTAAAAAAAGATGAATAGGATAATTATAACATTACAATTTTTTTTGTCAAAAAAGTAATAAATAGCTTGTTTTAAATGGACATTATAAAAAAGGTACACTTTTAAAAACAGGAGTAGAATAATAATATTCACTACATAGCTTCCTTCCTTAATAAAAACAAATTATCGTTGAAAAGAAATTTCAGAATTATCGATACCTGGATTTCAGTAATAAAATCAGTCAAACTGACAAAAATTAACTTTTAACATAGTATAGCAAAATAAGAGCAGTTTTTCTTATATTAGAGGCATTACCTAGAGTTTAAGTAGTAAGTAACACACTTCGGTAGGTAGGTATTATTTGCCTTTTCTGAATAGGAGAGTTGGATACTAATTGATGATTTACAGAGGATGAGAAAATAACCTAAAACAAAAAAAACAACATCAAAATCCTAAATAGCTAAAAACTAGACACAACGTGTACACACACACAGGCCACTGAAACATGTAAAAATTATTTTGGTTTAATTAGAGGCAAACTTCTTATTTATACTAGTAGCTTCTTCCATAGCTACTTGATGATAAATAAAGGAGAAAATCTTCTGAAAATAGCACCCAGCTAAATGTAAAAAAATATACAAAACTGCATTGAAAATAAAAATCCAGTCTAGCTATTACCGAGATCTTTAGCTACAGAAATACAAACTTATCTATAATACAAAGTAGAACGATGTCTGTTTGTTTGTTTGTAAAAACATAATTAAAAAAATGGGTTTTAAAATTCAACTCCACTCTCCTTAAGTGCCCCAAGGGGCCTCTAGGGGCGTAGCCGCTAGTTATTTTATATAACAGGATCAAGTCTTGACTTATAAAGATTTTTTCCAACATGGCTCCGAATCTTATTAATATCCGCTGGAGAGAAGTTGGTTCTGAACCGTGTTGAAACCAAATACATTTCATGATTTTCATGTTATGTGTGCAGAAAAATTTTAGGACAAAAACTTCATTTTAATTTTAAATATCCTTTACAAATATGAATTTGAACATTTCAGTGAAAAAGATAAATTTAGGGAACATTTGATGAATTTAAAAAAAAATATTCTGATGTAAATGTAAATGTCATTGCCATTCTCATGTGATTTATAAGAATACGGGGGGGGGGGAAGTTTTGACACATTTCATTTGCGTAAACCTGGCCCCTGGCTTTATCTTTGGACTGAGAAGGTAGGTTATTAGGGATAAAATCATTCTTAAATGATGAATTTCACGAAGTTTTAAGATTTTTTGGATAGACCTCCAGGTTCCGGAGCTCCAGACCTCCAGGTGGTCTCTGGACAGGTAAAAAAATAAAAAATTTCTTATTTGGACAGTTAGAGGTAAGTTTATAAAACAACATAACCTTCTTTTAATATATTATTTACATATTTGAAGATAAAATTACAATCGGCCTCCAGGTTCAGGTGCTGGAGGCCTCCAGGTGGCCTCTGGACAGGTAAAAAATCAAAATTTCTTATTTGGACAGTTAGAGGTAAGTTTATAAAACAACATAACCTTCTTTTAATATATTATTTACATATTTGAAGAAAAAATTACAATCGGCCTCCAGGTTCAGGTGCTGGAGGCCTCCAGGTGGCCTCTGGACAGGTAAAAAATCAAAATTTCTTATTTGGACAGTTAGAGGTAAGTTTATAAAACAACATAAGCTTCTTTTATTATATTATTTACATATTTGAAGAAAAAATAAAAAATTAGGATCGGCCTCCAGGTTCAGGTGCTGGAGGCCTCCAGGTGGCCTCTGAACAGGTAAAAAATCAAAATTTCTAATTTGAACAGTTAGAGGTAAGTTTATAAAACAACATTACCTTCTTTTAATAGATTATTTAAATATTTGAAGAAAAAATTACAATCGGCCTCCAGGTTCAGGTGCTGCAGGCCTTCAGATGGCCTCTGGACAGGTAAAAAATCTAAATTTCTTATTAAAACAGTTAGAGGTAAGTTTATAAAACAACATAACCTTCTTTTAATATATTATTTACATATTTGAAGAAAAAATTAGGATCAGCCTTCAGGTTCAGGTGCTGCAGGCCTCCAGGTGGCCTCTGGACAAGTAAAAAATCAAAATTTCTAATTTAAACAGTTAGAGGTAAGTTTATTAAACAACATAAGCTTCTTTTAATTTATTATTTAAATATTTGAAGAAAAAAATACAATCGGCTTCCAGGTTCAGGTGCTGCAGGCCTCCAGATGGCCTCTGGACAGGTAAAAAATCTAAATTTCTTATTAAAACAGTTAGAGGTAAGTTTATAAAACAACATAACCTTCTTTTAATATATTACTTACATATTTGAAGAAAAAATTACAATCGGCCTACAGGTTCAGGTGCTGGAGGCCTCCAGGTGGCCTCTGGACAGGTAAAAAATCAAAATTTCTTCTTTATACAGTTAGAGGTAAGTTTATAAAACAACATAACCTTCTTTTAATATATCATTTAAATATTTGAAGAAAAAAATACAATCGGCTTCCAGGTTCAGGTGCTGCAGGCCTCCAGATGGCCTCTGGACAGGTAAAAAATCTAAATTTCTTATTAAAACAGTTAGAGGTAAGTTTATAAAACAACATAACCTTCTTTTAATATATTACTTACATATTTGAAGAAAAAATTACAATCGGCCTACAGGTTCAGGTGCTGGAGGCCTCCAGGTGGCCTCTGGACAGGTAAAAAATCAAAATTTCTTCTTTATACAGTTAGAGGTAAGTTTATAAAACAACATAACCTTCTTTTAATATATCATTTAAATATTTGAAGAAAAAATTACAATTGGCCTCCAGGTTCAGGTGCTGGAGGCCTCCAGGTGGCCTCTGGACAGGTAAAAAATCTAAATTTACTTATTTGAACAGTTAGAGGTAAGTTTATTAAACAACATAACCTTCTTTTAATATATCATTTAAATATTTGAAGAAAAAATTACAATTGGCCTCCAGGTTCAGGTGCTGGAGGCCTCCAGGTGGCCTCTGGACAGGTAAAAAATCAAAATTTCTTATTTGAACAGTTAGAGGTAAGTTTATAAAACAACATAACCTTCTTTTAATATATTATTTAAATATTTCAAGAAAAATTACAGTTGGCCTCCAGGTTCAGGTGCTGGAGGCCTCCAGGTGGCCTCTGGACAGATAAAAAATCAAATTTTCTTAATTGAACAGTTAGAGGTAAGTTTATAAAACATTATAACCTTCTTTAAATATATTATTTAAATATTTTAAGAAAAAATTACAATTGGCCTCTAGGTTCAGGTGCTGAAGGCCTCCAGGTGGCCTCTGGACAGGTAAAAAATCAAAATTTCTTATTTGAACAGTTAGAGATAAGTTTATAAAACAACATAACCTTCTTTTAATATATTATTTAAATATTTCAAGAAAAAATTACAATTGGCCTCCAGGTTCAGGTGCTGGAGGCCTCCAGGTGGCCTCTGGACAGGTAAAAAATCTAAATTTCTTATTAAAACAGTTAGAGGTAAGTTTATAAAACAACATAACCTTCTTTTAATATATTATTTACATATTTGAAGAAAAAATTACAATCGGCCTACAGGTTCAGGTGCTGGAGGCCTCCAAGTGGCCTCTGGACAGGTAAAAAATCAAAATTTCTTCTTTATACAGTTAGAGGTAAGTTTATAAAACAACATAACCTTCTTTTAATATATCATTTAAATATTTGAAGAAAAAATTACAATTGGCCTCCAGGTTCAGGTGCTGGAGGCCTCCAGGTGGCCTCTGGACAGGTAAAAAATCTAAATTTACTTATTTGAACAGTTAGAGGTAAGTTTATTAAACAACATAACCTTCTTTTAATATATCATTTAAATATTTGAAGAAAAAATTACAATTGGCCTCCAGGTTCAGGTGCTGGAGGCCTCCAGGTGGCCTCTGGACAGGTAAAAAATCAAAATTTCTTATTTGAACAGTTAGAGGTAAGTTTATAAAACAACATAACCTTCTTTTAATATATTATTTAAATATTTCAAGAAAAATTACAGTTGGCCTCCAGGTTCAGGTGCTGGAGGCCTCCAGGTGGCCTCTGGACAGATAAAAAATCAAATTTTCTTAATTGAACAGTTAGAGGTAAGTTTATAAAACATTATAACCTTCTTTAAATATATTATTTAAATATTTTAAGAAAAAATTACAATTGGCCTCTAGGTTCAGGTGCTGAAGGCCTCCAGGTGGCCTCTGGACAGGTAAAAAATCAAAATTTCTTATTTGAACAGTTAGAGGTAAGTTTATAAAACAACATAACCTTCTTTTAATATATTATTTAAATATTTCAAGAAAAAATTACAATTGGCCTCCAGGTTCAGGTGCTGGAGGTCTCCAGGTGGCCTCTGGACAGGTAAAAAATCAAAATTTCTTATTTGAACAGTTAGAGGTAAGTTTATAAAACAACATAACCTTCTTTTAATATATTATTTAAATATTTCAAGAAAAAATTACAATTGGCCTCCAGGTTCAGTTGCTGGAGGCCTCCAGGTGGCCTCTGGACAGGTAAAAAATCAAAATTTCTTATTTGAACAGTTAGAGGTCAACTTATAAAACAACATAACCTTCTTTTAATATATTATTTATTATATTATTATTGATTCCCAACAATCCCTAGTATAAAATATGGAAGGTAATTTGAATTTTTGATATCAATGGGGTAGGTAAGTAATATAATAAAAAAATATGTTTATTTTCAATTATTGAGGTAAATATTTTTAAGGTTATACCTGAAATACATAAATAACATTTGAAAATATGCTTACTTTGTTTTACAAGTTTACCTCCAACTGTTCAAATAAGAAATTTTGATTTTTTATCTGTCCAGAGGCCACCTGGAGGCCTCCAGCACCTGAACCTGGAGGCCAATTGTAATTTTTCTTGAAATATTTAAATAATATATTAAAAGAAGGTTATGTTGTTTTATAAACTTACCTCTAACTGTTCAAATAAGAAATCTGATTTTTTACCTGTCCAGAGGCCACCTGGAGGCCTCCAGCACCTGAACCTGGAGGCCAATTGTAATTTTTTCTTCAAATATTTAAATAATATATTAAAAGAAGGTTATGTTGTTTTATAAACTTACCTCTAACTGTTCAAATAAGAAATTTTGATTTTTTACCTGTCCAGAGGCCACCTGGAGGCCTCCAGCACCTGAACCTGGAGGCCAATTGTAATTTTTTCTTCAAATATTTAAATGATATATTAAAAGAAGGTTATGTTGTTTTATAAACTTACCTCTAACTGTATAAAGAAGAAATTTTGATTTTTTACCTGTCCAGAGGCCACCTGGAGGCCTCCAGCACCTGAACCTGGAGGCCGATTGTAATTTTTTCTTCAAATATGTAAATAATATATTAAAAGAAGGTTATGTTGTTTTATAAACTTACCTCTAACTGTCCAAATAAGAAATTTTGATTTTTTACCTGTCCAGAGGCCACCTGGAGGCCTCCAGCACCTGAACCTGAAGGCTGATCCTAATTTTTTCTTCAAATATGTAAATAATATATTAAAAGAAGGTTATGTTGTTTTATAAACTTACCTCTAACTGTATAAAGAAGAAATTTTGATTTTTTACCTGTCCAGAGGCCACCTGGAGGCCTCCAGCACCTGAACCTGGAGGCCGATTGTAATTTTTTCTTCAAATATGTAAATAATATATTAAAAGAAGGTTATGTTGTTTTATAAACTTACCTCTAACTGTCCAAATAAGAAATTTTGATTTTTTACCTGTCCAGAGGCCACCTGGAGGCCTCCAGCACCTGAACCTGGAGGCCGATTGTAATTTTTTCTTCAAATATGTAAATAATATATTAAAAGAAGGTTATGTTGTTTTATAAACTTACCTCTAACTGTCCAAATAAGAAATTTTGATTTTTTACCTGTCCAGAGGCCACCTGGAGGCCTCCAGCACCTGAACCTGGAGGCCGATTGTAATTTTTTCTTCAAATATGTAAATAATATATTAAAAGAAGGTTATGTTGTTTTATAAACTTACCTCTAACTGTCCAAATAAGAAATTTTGATTTTTTACCTGTCCAGAGGCCACCTGGAGGCCTCCAGCACCTGAACCTGGAGGCCGATTGTAATTTTTTCTTCAAATATGTAAATAATATATTAAAGGAAGGTTATGTTGTTTTATAAACTTACCTCTAACTGTCCAAATAAGAAATTTTGATTTTTTACCTGTCCAGAGGCCACCTGGAGGCCTCCAGCACCTGAACCTGGAGGCCGATTGTAATTTTTTCTTCAAATATGTAAATAATATATTAAAAGAAGGTTATGTTGTTTTATAAACTTACCTCTAACTGTCCAAAAAAGAAATTTTTTATTTTTTTACCTGTCCAGAGACCACCTTGAGGCCTGGAGCTCCGGAACCTGGAGGCCTATCCAAAAAATCTTAAAACTTCATGAAATTCATCATATAAGAATGATTTTATCCCTAATAACCTACCCTCTCAGTCCAAAGATAAAGCCAGGGTGCCAGGTTTACGCAAATGTGTCAAAACTTCCCCCCCCCCCCCTTGTTTTACTCTAACCGAAACTGTTAAGACACAAAAGGACTTTCCTTTTTTCTTCCTAAATTAGGACAAACTGGAAGGGTCAATGTTAAAATTTACTTAAGATAATCATGTCTATGTATTTTAATGTATTTTAATATAACACTTAAAAGATCACTGCTATAAATACCTTAACTCATTAAATGCCTTCAAAGAAATATCCTTTTGCATTATTACCTGTAGAATTGATTTTGTCCTTGGGAATTTCTTCTCTAAAAATTCAATGATTTCAATACATTGTGACTGTCTGAAAAAATACAAAATTATAAAAAAAATATTAGTTAAGAAACTAAAATCTAAATTAAATGCATTTTGTATCATAAAAATATATCAAATCAAAGCTTTTCTTTTAATTGGGTTTGTTTGTCTGTGGGATCTAGATTTAGGTAAATATATTTACTATTGGTAAAAATTAGATTTCAAATGATAAGAGAAATCTGGTAATTTAAGTGAAATCTTAATCAAGAAGGAATTATGTAAATACTAAAAATAAGTTTAATGGATCCAAACTTGCATCTGCATACTAAACTAATAATATTTAACTTTAAAACTTTTTCTCTACCTTTAGATACCTAAGTAGGTATATGTTTATGAATTAAAATACTAAGTGAAAACATACAAAAATATCAAATTAGTATAATACACAAATAATTTCCAACCAAACTTGCCTTTAAAAAAACTCCAAAAAAAACCTTGAAGCTACATGAAATAAATCGAAAAGAAAAACTGAAATTGTATAGATATATACCAAGGTACATATTCAACTAATTTATGCTAAATTTCAAAAGCCAATTTGTAAACTCTTTTTTGTGAATTTTCCCCATAAATAAATTATGTAATGTTGGCAACAAATAGAAAACTCTAGGTTTCAAAATGCAAAATCATGAATTTTTAAACAGTATTCCATATACCTATCAAAATTCAATATCAAGAAAAAAATATGTGTTATATTTCTTACAAAAATTAAGATATCTAAGCACCGTTTTCTAATGCTTTTTCTTCTCTCTTCTTCTTACAGGTTGGTTTGTGGAACTTCCAGTCAAGTTTCTGGCAAGCTGGAGTACAGTAAACAACAAAGTCACAAGCACCACACTTCTTGACTGTAGATACTGCACATTCTGTACGCTCACATTCATTCTTCTTTTTAGTACATGCCTCTCTCAACTTGACAGCATACTCTAATGAGGACTTTTCCTCCATTACCCATCTAATCTTGATTGTCTCCTCATAATCCCTAGGCTTGGCATTGTAACTCAATAACAAATCAATTATACTCCATTGGTCTGGTCGTGAAGCTAAAATGTCACAAAATATAAAAAGAATACTGTTGTATTGAGTGCTATAATTTGGATTAGCCCCATATCTGAGAAGTGTTGATACAATCTTCTCTGTATCATCATATTTAAAGTAGGCAGCATAACAAAGTGGTGTATCTCCAAGTATATCATGGGCATTAGGATCAGCACCAAGTTTCAGAAGTTTTTCCAAAATCTTGACTTGCTTGTTTTCATTACTTCCATGGTACATCATTCTGATATCTCTTTTATTTTGTTCAGTGAGCCAGCTCATTTTTTCTATATATATCATTCTTCTACCAATGATAGGAGCAAACAGAGGGCTGAACTGTGGATATCCCTCTCTTGTCTTCAGTGTTTTCTTCAGATCCTGTTTTGACAGTTTCTTCATATGTTCAATAAAATCTGAATAGTTACCAAAGAACATATGAAAGAAGAGATCACTGTAGTAACCATGACCAACAAAATTATATTTGCTCCCTGGCAGATCTACTTCAGGTATCAAAGTGATCATAGCTGAATATTCTCTTTCAGATGAACACTGATGAACAACTGGATTTTCATAACTTTTCTTTGGAGGATTCTTCCTTAAATCTTTTATTAGTTCAGCTGCTTTATTGGCACTCCAATATATGGTCAATTCATTTAAAATTGTACCTCTTTTATCACTAGAACTGAGATGTTTAATATCATGTAATGAAAATGGAACATGTTCACTTTCAACTGGTTTGTGATCCGCATGAATTTGTTCCAGTTTAGAGAACAATTCTTCACAGGAACTACAATTGAACAACTTTAAATAGTCAGCAATAAGGTGATCTAATGCTGTTGCCATTGTTAATGAAGGTTGGATGCTCTCTTTCCTCCAAAACACAGTTCCAGATAACTGAAAATATAATTATAATTGAAATAGCTGGCAATTGTTAAACAATCGAAAAAGAGAGTGGTTGCTTTGGCATAATTCCATAAAGGTGTGTGTTTAAAGACTTATCAAGGATGACAACATCCATAAAAGCGAAGCTCTGAAATGAAGGGACAAACCAACATTAAAATTTATAGAGTGTCAGAACTGAATAAACTGAATATTAATGCATATGTCTATACAAAATTGTAAGTAAATTTGTTGCAAAAATGAAAAAATCCATGTTACTGTTTAAGGACATACTGACGTTTGTAGGACTTGATTATATAGATGCTTCGCTTATAACAGTATACCTTGTTGTAATAAGAATCAGAATTAAAAAAACCCAGATGAATAGGATAATTTTAACATTAAAATAATTTTAATTTTAAAATAGTAAAAAATCAGCTTGTTTTAAATGGACGTACGGACTTTCTGGTAACAATTATAGAGTTGCTGCGCTTTCTAAGCCGTGCCTAACTGTTATAGGAATCAGCATGCAAAGTTTGAAATCGATAGGATAGTTCTAACCTGTTTAAAATAACAAATAAAGCTAATTATAACGGACGGACGGACCTACCCTAATCATAAAAAAGCTTCACTTTTAAAAACAGGAGTAGAATAATAATATTCACTACATAGCTTCCTTCCTTAATAAAAACAAATATTGACAAGAATATTTCTTAACAAATTATCCTGGATATCAGTATAAAAAATCACTCAAACTGACAAAAAGTAACTTTTTACATAGTATAGCAAAAAAAGAGCAGATTTTTTTTATATTAGAGGCATTACCTAGAGTTTAAGTAGCAAGTAACACCCTAGCACTTTGGTAGGTAGGTATTATCTGAACAGGAGAGTTGGATACTAATTGATGATTTACAGAGGATGACAAAATAACCTAAAACAAAAAAAACAACATCAAAATCCTAAATAGTTAAAAACTAAACACAACATGTACAGACTGGCCAGTCAATTTTGAAAATAAAAAACGTACATAACGTACACAAAAAAAATACGTTACGTACATAAAAAAAACAAAAAACGTACAAAAAACGTATATAATAAAAACACATAATGTATATTTTCTTTTAGTTATCTATATTAATACATTAATATCTATATGTTGTGTACTAAAGGTATGTTTAGTGAGATGTTAAGTAAATAAACAATAGGTACACTCTTATTATAATTTTAATAATAAAAGTTAGTATAATACAGAATTTAAGGTGTAACACTTACTACTACCCTAACAAACTTCAACTGATTTTCTAAATCATTTTTGAATTATAATAAAATTTATAGATTATCTAATATTTCCATCTGAAAAAAAATAACAAACGATTTTGTCCAAAGTAATATACTAAAATTTTCTGACAAGAAGTGATAAGCTCTAGTTAGAATTTTAAGAAAGATCGAAAAATTAACGAAAATTAAATAAATAATATCATATTACAGAACTTTTGATGAGATTACACAAGGATGTTATTACAAAAAACAGTATAGCAAAAAGATTTTTCCAAAGTAATTTACTAAAATTTTCATTCTAATGTCCTCTTCGTCATCTGACATGTTTAAAGGTTAAAATTAAAGTCTGAAAATGCATCTCCAAGTTTCAAATCTAAATAAGAGTAAAAAATTAAATACATAGAGCCTGAAACTAAAAATAACCATTTTAAGATATATTTAAATAATACTTTGAAAATACACTCATTAATCTAAATGTTTAAAAAGAAGTAAGTTTTTTCTTCTGCCCATTAAGATCTCACTAACTACTTCATAGGTCAAAGTCTTCATTGTAGGAAAGCTTCAAATACACTGCAGCATGATGAGTTTTAAGGCCTTGAAATGGTTCAAAGCTGTTTTTTCTGATCTCTTTTCCCTCTTAGAATACAGAGCCAAGTTGCCAAAAAATATGACTTCTAAATCCTGAACTGAACACTGAGCACTGAAAAAAAATAATGTAAAATCCATAAATTTAAACTATAAGTTATAGTAACATATGTATATGCATAATTTACCTACATATTTTTGTTCTATGAAAATTTAAGATAATATTGAATTTATTTAATATAATACACCTATAGTTTTTGTTAAAATTTTCGTACAAAACATACAAATTACTTTTCTGCTAATATTTGATTCTTATTATTTTTAAAAAAACGTAAAACGTACAAAAATACAAATTTCAAAATACGTTACGTACACATATCAAAATAACGTCCAGAACGTACACAGATTCGATGCGTAACGTACAAAACGTACACTCTGGCCAGTCTGCATGTACACACACATCCCACTGAAACACGTAAAAATTAGTTTGGTTTAATTAGAGACACACTTTTATATATACTAGTAGCTTCTTCAATAACTACTTGATGGTAAATAAAGGAGAAAATCTTCTGAAAATAGCACTGAGCCAACCTTAAAAAATATACAAAGCTACAGTGACAATAAAAATCCAGTCTAGCTATTACCGAGATCTTTAGCTACGGAAATACAAACTTATCTATAATACAAAGTAAAACAATCTATTTTTGTTTGTTTGTACAGAAGGATCTCGCTAACTGCTGAACCGATCGAGTTCTCCTTAACAGGGTAGCTTCTCATTGTTCCGGGGAAAGTTTATAACTTTATTGGGGAAGGGTACCACCTCCCATTCAAATGAAATCGCCTTTGAAAAAATCCCCCCCCCCTTACAATAAAATATTTAATTTTTTTAATTAGAATAAAAAATATGGTTTTTAAAAACTATTATAAAAAATATGGTTTTTAAAACTAAATTTAAAAAATGGGGTTTAAGATTCAACTTCCTCTCCTTAAGTGCTCCCAAGAGGCCTCTAGGGGCATAGCCCCAAGGTTTTTTTATAACAGGATTAAGTCTTGGCTAAAAAAGATTTCATCCAACTTGGCTCCGAATCTGATTAATATCCGCTGGAGAGAAATAAGTTCTGAACTATTTTGAAACCAAATACATTTCATGATATGTGTGTGAAAAAATTTAAGGACAAAAACTTCATTTTAATTTTAAGTATCCTTTACAAATAAAACTTTGAACATTTCAGTGAAAAAGATAAAGGGATAGTTTCACGAAGTGCATTTCAAAAAAAATAGTGAACTGTAAGATTTTTACTATTTTAAATAACGTAGTAGTGCATAATATAAAGTTATTGATTAAAATTAAAAGATTTGACCAGGGACTTTCCTTAAAAAATGAGTTTTTCATTTTTATTTTCAACTTCGTTGCATGTTATAATATGGCAAAAACTTTTTTGTCATAAATACAACTTTAGATAGCATTTACTAATTAATAGAACTTCAAACTTTTTATACAACAAAATACACATAACAACAAAGAATGACCAATAAAATATTTAGTTTAGTACTTAGAGTAGTAATCTTTTTATATGTCTTAGTAGAATATATTAGGCATTGGATAGATATGATTGTGATAAAGAATTTTAACATTGACCTGACCGAACTTTTTTTATTTTCTAAAAAGTTAGTGATTTGCAACATAAATTACATGAGAATGGTCTTTTTATATATATATATGTTGTATGGTTAGTTGGTATTTCCGCGTGAGATTATGTGTATATTGTAAGTAAACCGTCGGTTTTCTTTATTTTTTTAAAAAGAATCTATAGAAAACCTGTCCTATAATGAACCGGACGTTATTTTTTATGTTTTTTAAGTAACTTGTCCCAAGGGGAACCCCTGTTCAATTTAAAACTCTAGTGAAATATGTGGAAAAAGATTCTCTGATATTGGAGTTTTGGCTATACATATTTGGAAAAAAATAGACCATTCTCATGAAATTTATGTGGTAAATCACTTTAACTTTTTTAGATATTGTCAAATAAAAAAAGTTTGGTCTGGTCAATGTTAAAAATTCTTTAACATATAATCATATCTATCCAATGCCTAATATATTCTACTAAGACATATAAATGTTCACTACTCTAAGTACCTTTTCTCTTTAAATACACTTCGTAGAACTATCCCTTTAAGGAACATTTGATGGATTTAAAAAAATCCTGATATTTTGGACAAACTGGAAGGGTCAATATTTTAATATAACACTTTAAGGATCACTGCTATAAATACCTTTACTATAAATGCCTCCAAAGAACTATCATTTTACATCAATACCTTCAGAATTAGTTTTGTTCTTGGTTTTTTTTCTTCTCTATAAATTCAATGTATCTATACATTGTGACAGTCTGAAAAAAAATATAAAATCATAAAAAAAAGTATTAGTTAAGAACTATAATCTAAATAATTAAATGCAAAATTATAAAAAAAAAGGATTAGGTACCTAGTTAAGAAACCAAAATCTACATAATTAACATAATTAAATGTCCTGTGTATCATCAAAATATATAAAATCTTTTCTTTTAATTGAGTTTGTTTGTTTGTGAATTCTATATTTAGGTAAACATATTTACTATCGGTAAAAATTAGCTTTTTAATGAAAAGAGAAACCTGGTAATTTAAGTGTATTCTTAATCAAGAAGGAATTATGTATAAACTAAAAAAAGTTTAATGGGTCAAAACTTGTATCTATTCAACTATATTCAACTTGAAAACCTTTTCCCTATCATAGAAACCTAAGTAGGTATATGTTTATGAATTAAAATATTAAGTGAAAACATACAAAAATATCAAATTAGTATATACACAAATAATTTCAAACTTGCCTCAAAAAAAAAACATAAATTTTTAAAAACCTTAAATCTACATGAAATAAACAACTAAAAAAATATGAAGAAAAAAAATAACTGAAATTGTATATACGTACATATTCATCAAATTAATGATAAATTTTCAAAAGCCAATTTGTAAACTTTTTTTTGTTAATTTTCCCCATAAATAAATTAGGTATTATTGGCAACAAATAGAAAAATATACCTAGGTACATTATGATACATCAAATGCAAAATCATGAATATTAAAACAGTGTTCAATACATAAATACTAAGAAAAAGATATGTGTTTATATTCCTTACAACAAAGTGAGATATTTAGGCATTGTTTTCTAATGCTTTTTCTTCTCTCTTCTTCTTACAGGTTGGTTTGTGGAACTTCCAGTCAAGTTTCTGGCAAGCTGGAGTACAGTAAACTACAAAATCACAAGCTTTGCACTGCTTCACTGTAGATACTTTACATACAGTACGTTCACATTCATTCTTCTTTTTAGGACATGCCTCTCTCAACTTGACAGCATACTCTAATGGGTAATTTGTCTCCATCTTATATCTAATCTTCATTGCCTCCTCATAATCCATAGGCTTGGCATTGTAACTCAATAATAAATCAATTATACTCCAATACTCGGGGAATGAAGCTAAGGTGTTACAAAAAAATCTGAGAATACTGTTGTATTGACAGCTATTATTTGGATTAGCCCCATATCTGAGAAGTGTTGATACAACCTTCTCAGTATCATCATATCTAAAGTAGGCAGCATAACAAAGTGGTGTACCTCCAAGTATGTCATGGGCATTAGGATCAGCACCAAGTTTTAGAAGTTTTTCCAAAATCTTGACCTGCCTGTTTTCATTACTTCCGTGGTACATCATTCTGATATCTCTTTTATTTTGTTCAGTGAGCCAGCTCATTCTTTCTATATGAATCATTCTTCTACCAATGATAGGAGCAAACAGAGGGCTGAACTGTGGATATCCCTCTCTTGTCTTCAGTGTTTTTTTCAGATCCTGTTTTGACAGTTTCTTCATATGTTCATTGAAATCTGAATAGTTACCAAAGAACATATGAAAGAAGAGTTCAGTGTAATAACCATGACCAACAAAGTTATATTTGCTACCTGGCAGATCTACATTAGTTATCAAAGGGGTCATAGCTGAATATTCTGCTTCTGATGAATACTGTTGAACAACTGGATTTTCAAAACTTTTCTTTGGAGGATTCTCCCTTAAATCTTTGATTAGTTCAGCTGCTTTATTGGCACTCCAATATATGTTCATATCACCTATAATTGTACCTATTCTATCACTAGTACTGAGATGTTTAATATCATGTATTGAAAAACGAACATGTTCACCTTCAACTGGTTTATGCTCAGTATGAATTTTTTTCAGTTTAGAGAACAATTCTTCACAGGAACTACAATTGAACATCTTTAAATATTCAACAATAAGAGGATCTAATGCTGTTGCCATTGCTTATGAAGGATGGATGTTCTCTTTCCTCCAAATAACTGAAAAATATTTTTATTAGCTGATTTATAATAGTAATAATATTTATTTGAGAATAGCTAAACTTATCAGTATTTTAAACTATTTCAGAAATGAATTGAATATTTCATCAAAATGAAAAAAATGGGACAAATTCTTTTACAGAAGGCGTCTTAACTTTTTAAATTTTTATTTTAAATAGCTAGTAGGTGTTTTTGATAAGTAGTAGATGTAAAATTTTCCATAGAATTTATATATGCAATCGTTTTATTTTTGTAGACCTCTTATTTTTAAAGTAATTTAAGATTTTTAAAAGGTTTTAAAGTACTAGAACGCAACAAAAAAGAAGAAGAAAATTACCATTATGAACAAAAATAGTAAGATCTTTGACACCTTACTTTTTTAATTCTGTTGAGTAATTATTGAAAAAATCGTTTTTTTTAACCACGAGAATACAAAATTTAAATATAAATATACCATTACACAGACATAAGAAATAGGTGTTTATATATATTTTTAGAATGAGAAAAATATTACAAATCCATTGTAAGCAAAATTGAAATAAAAAGTTTACAAAATAGTAAATAAACTACAATAAAAGAAATTATATGAAAGGGGGGGGGGAAGTTCTGACACTTTTGCGTAAACAGTGATTATAGGCTTTGTCTTTGGAGTGAGAGGATAGGTTATTTGACAAAAAAGTTTCCTTTTGGGATGTAGTTTTCCTATTTAAAAAAAAAAAATTGGATTCGGCCTCCAGGTTCCGGTACTCCAGGCCTCCAGGTGGATTCTGGACAGGTAAAAAAAAAATTTCAAGTTAGAACAAAACTTATTTAACAAAAGTTGCTACTTTATGGATGGTATGAACTAATTTGAAGAAAATTTTGAAATCGGGCTCCAGGTTCAGGTACTGCAGGCCTCCAGGTGGGTCCTGGACAGGTAAAAATTGAAAATTTTTACTTTAAAAGTTAGAACAAAACTTATTTAACAAAAGTGGCTTCTTTATAGATGGTATTAACTAATTTGAAGAAAATTTTGAAATCGGGCTTTAAGTTCAGGTACTGCAGGCCTCCAGGTGGATCCTGGACAGGTAAAAATTGAAAATTTTTAGTTTAAAAGTTAAAACAAAACTTATTTAACAAAAGTAGCTTTTTTATAGATGGTATTAACTAATTTGAAGAAAATTTTGAAATCGGGCTCCAGGTTCAGGTACTGCAGGCCTCCAGGTGGATCCTGGACAGGTAAAAATTGAAAATTTTCACTTTAAAAGTTAAAACAAAACTTATTTAACAAAAGTAGCTTCTTTATAGATGGTATTAACTAATTTGAAGAAAATTTTGAAATCGGGCTCCAGGTTCAGGTACTGCAGGCCTCCAGATGGACCCTGGACAGGTTAAAAACTGAAATTTTTTTCTATTAAAGTTAGAACAAAACTTATTTAACAAAAGTTGATACTTTATGGATGGTATTAACTAATTTAAAAAAAAATTGAAATTGGACTCCAGGTATAGGTACTGCAGGCCTCCAGGTGGATCCTGGACGGGTAAAAATTGAAAATTCTACTTTAAAAGTTAGAACAAAACTTATTTAACAAAAGTAGCTTCTTTATAGATGGTATTAACTAATTTGAAGAAAATTTTGAAATCGGGCTCCAGGTTCAGGTTCTGCAGGTATCCAGGTGGATCCTGGACAGGTAAAAATTGAAAATTTTTAGTTTAAAAGTTAAAACAAAACTTTTTTAACAAAAGTAGCTTCTTTATAGATGGTATTAACTAATTTGAAGAAAATTTTGAAATCTGGCTCCAGGTTCAGGTACTGCAGGCCTCCAGGTGGATCCTGGACAGGTAAAAATTGAAATTTTTTACTTTAAAAGTTAGAACAAAACTTATTTAACAAAAGTGGTTTCTTTATGGATGGTAGGAACTAATTTGAAGAAAATTTTGAAATCGGGCTCCAGGTCAAGGTACTGGTAGGATCAAGGTGGATCCTGAACAGGTAAAAACGGAAATTATTTACTATTTAATTTAAGACAAAATTTATTTAACAAAAGTTGTTAATTTTTAGCTAGTATTACCTAATTTGAAGAAAAAGACGAAATCAAGTTTTGTTCTAACTTTTAAAGTAAAAAATTTCAATTTTTACCTGTCCAGGATCTACCTGGAGGCCTGCAGTACCTATACCTGGAGCCCGATTTCAAAATTTTCTTTAAATTAGTTAATACCATCTATAAAGAAGCTACTTTTGTTATATAAGTTTTGTTCTAACTTTTAAAGTAAAACAGTTCAATTTTTACCTGTCCAGGATCTACCTGGAACCCGATTTCAAAATTTTCTTCAAATTAGTTAATACTATCTATAAAAAAGCTACTTTTGTTAAATAAGTTTTGTTCTAACTTTTAAAGTAAAACAATTCAATTTTACCTGTCCAGGATCTACCTGGAGGCCTGCAGTACCTGAACCTGGAGCCCAATTTCAAAATTTTCTTCAAATTAGTTAATACCATCTATAAAGAAGCTACTTTTGTTAAATAAGTTTTGTTCTAACTTTAATAGAAATTTTTTTCAGTTTTTACCTGTCCAGGATCCACCTGGAGGCCTGCAGTACCTGAACCTGGAGCCCGATTTCAAAATTTTCTTCAAATTGGTTAATACCATCCATGAAGTATCAACTTTTGTTAAGTAAGTTTTGTTCTAACTTTAATAGAAAAAATTTTCAGTTTTTACCTGTCCAGGATCCACCTGGAGGCCTGCAGTACCTGGACCTGGAGCCCGATTTCAAAATTTTTTTCAAATTAGTTCCTACCATCCATAAAGAAGCATTTTTTGTTAAATAAGTTTTGTTCCAACTTTTAAACTAAAAATTTTCAATTTTTACCTGTCCAGGATCCACCTGGAGGCCTGCAATACCTGAACCTGGAGCCCGATTTCAAAATTTTCTTAAATTAGTTAATACCATCATTAAAGAAGCTACTTTTGTTAAATAAGTTTTGTTTTAACTTTTAAACTAAAAATTTTCAATTTTTACCTGTCTAGGATCCACCTGGAGGCCTGCAGTACCTGAACCTGGAGCCCGATTTCAAAATTTTCTTCAAATTAGTTAATACCATCTATAAAGAAGCCACTCTTGTTAAATAAGTTTTGTTCTAACTTTTAGAGTAAAAATTTTCAATTTTTACCTGTCCAGGATCCACCTGGAGGCCTGCAGTACCTGAACCTGGAGCACGATTTCAAAATTTTCTTCAAATTAGTTCATACCATCCATAAAGTAGCAACTTTTGTTAAATAAGTTTTGTTCTAACTTGAAATTTTTTTTTTACCTGTCCAGAATCCACCTGGAGGCCTGGAGTACCGGAACCTGGAGGCCAAATCCAAAATTTTTTTAAAAATAGGAAAACTACATCCCAAAAGGAAACTTTTTTGTCAAATAACCTATCCTCTCACTCCAAAGACAAAGCCTATAATCACTGTTTACACAAAAGTGTCAGAACTCCCCCCCCCCCCCCTTATTATTCAGGCAACCATCTTAAATGTTGTTTTGAGAATAAAAATGGGAAGGGGGTAAAGAGGTGGTTAAAGTAAGTGTTGCCTGTTTTACAAAATATGTTAGGCCATTTTTTTAAATTTAAATTGTTTTACTTTTTTCCAATTATGCTTATAATGAATTTGTAATATTTTTCTAATTCTGAAGGTATATATGAACCCATATTTTTTATGCCTGTTTTAGGATATATTCATGTTAAAAGTTTTGATTAAACCGAGGTTTTAAAAATCGATTTTTTCAATAATTACCTGACAGAATTCAAAAAGTAAGATGTTAAATTAAAGATCTTAGTATTTTGTTCATAATGGCAATTTTCTTCTTTTTTTATTGCGTTTTAGTACCTTAAAACCGACTTAATCATTTTTTTAAAAACTTAAATTACTTAAAAAATAAGAGGTCTACAAAAAAACGATTGCATATCTAAATTCTATGGAAAATTTTACATCTACTACTTACTAAAAAAACCGACTAGCTATTTAAAATAAAAATTAAAAAAGTTAAGACGCCTTCTTTAGAGAGGAATTATCAAAAATAATTTCAGACAATAAATTCTTTAATCAACTAGAAATTAAATTCTTGTGTTAACAAAATCTGACATAAAACTGCTAAATCAAGAAAGCTAACCTTCTAGGAGCACTTGAAGGACAAGAAAGGGAGTGAAGCTCCCTTTTAATTAGAATTTGAAACAAAAACAACCCATAAATAGTTATTAACCTTCCTTGGACCTAAGAGAAGCTTCACTGTAAAGGAGAACCATATCGGTTCATCAGTTTGTGAGATCTTTCGGTACACACAGACTAACAGACAGACGAACATGTTGTGAAATATGATTTGACTAAAATCCAGACTGGCCAGCCAATTTTGAAAATAAAAACGTACATAACGTACACAAAAAAATACGTTACGTACATAAAAAAGTAAAAAAACGTACAAAAAAACGTACATTCCCAATAAAAATAAGTTAAATAATTTCCTAGTTACCTATTATCAATACATTTAAGTCTACTAGCAGCTACCTGTAAAGGAGAACCATAGCGAACTGACAGACACAAGATATCCTCTTACTCTATTTAAAAGAACTAGCGTCTACGCTCCTAAAGGCCTCTAGGGGCACTTGAGGAGGGGAGAGTTGAATTCAATAAAAAAACATGGATGACAACATACATAAGTAGCGAAGTTAAAAAGTTATTTATAGACATCTGGAAAAAAAATTAACTTAAAATCAGTGAGCAATTAAAATTCATTTTTTGGGGGGAGGAGGTAGTTTCTTTTCTAAAGTCAATTTCTCTTGGGAGGGTGGATGGTGACACTCTTCCCCAAAATAGTTATAAAACTTCCAAAAACCTATGAGAAGCTATCCTGTTAAGGAGAACCATATCGGTTCCGTGGTTAGCGAGATTCTTTGGTACAAACAAACAGACATCCTGTTATTATGTACAAAGTATATCCTATTATAAGGACCAGCGACTACGCCCTTAGAGGCCTCTAGAGGAACTTGATTAGGGGGGGGGGGGGAGTTGAATTAAAAACCCATTTTTTTTATTTAAAAATAAAAAGTAAAAAACAAGGATGACAACATCCTTAAGTAGCGAAGCTCAAAAGTTATGAATGGAAATCTGGGAACTATATAAACTATAGAGTAGTGTCGTAAAAAATAAGCATTTAACTTATTTAAATAAATCACAAAACCTTTTAAAAATATATAATAACGTGAAAATCTAGAAATAAATTCAGCCCCCCAACCAATAAGCAAATCTCAATGAAATTTAGTGGAAGTATTAAGAATGAAAACTAATACAATCCCTGAAAATTACAACCGTCTATCAGGAATATGAGTAGAGAAAATCACAAAAACCTATACATCTAGGAATCGATCTAGCACTGCAACAAATAGACAAACCTTAAAGAAACTTTTTGAAAATATGTAGAATGTGAATTTATTTATTCCCTGAAAATTTCAGCCGTCTATCTTGAATAAAAGTCGAGAAAACCATGAAAAAAGAAAATCTAGGAATAGATCCTCTAGCACCCCAACCAAAAGGCAAATCTCAATGAAAATATGTAGAATGTGAACTTATTCAATCAAAAAACAGGAGCCGAGAAAATCACGTTTCTCCGATAGCATAACGGACTGACAAAGTGATTATAGAGTAGCTTCGCTGATAAATTTTTTAGTGAGGGAGGGGGGAGTAGACTGGGGTCCATTTCTGATTTCAATTTTAAAAAGAAAGAGAAAATAGGGGAAGGGTGGTGATTTTTTTCTAAGAGTAAATTCTCTTGGGAGGGTGGTTGTACCCTCTCCCAGGACCTATGAGAAGCTACCCTGTAAAGGAGAACCATATCGGTTTAGCGGTTAGCGAGAACCTTCGGTACAAATAAACTGACAGAGAGACATACATCCTGTTATTACGTACTAAGTATATTCTATTAAATAAAGTAGTAAGTTTTTTGTCTGATGCTTAAGATTTTCATAACTACTTCATACAGTTACCGAGATGGTTTTAGGCTATTTTTCTACCATTTTGAATACAGGTTCTTGAAGGGATATGGAAGGACAGAGAAAATAGCCTACAACCTCACAATGATCATGTCGGTTCAGCAGTTATTGAGATTCTTCGTTACAGAAAAAAAAGGATTTATAGGATAAATATATAATGGGATATAGGGTTATTTTGTCTATTGCTAAAGATCTCAGAAAATACTAGTCTTTGATACAAAGTAAATCAGTGCCTGTCTGTCTAAAGCTTAAGATCTTGGTAACCACTGAACAGATTGGGTTCTAATCATCAGGGAATATATCTACTGGTCCTGTGGTAGTTTTAGGCTATTTTCTTAGAGTGTGGGAAACCCACCCTCCAAAAAAAATCAACCACCCCTCAATTTATTTTTATAAACTAATGCAAATCAGCGGGGTGGGGGAACCCCCACCGCACCCTGCGGCGAAGCCTAAATGAAAAAAATAATCACAATCTTTTTTTATATTTTTTTTTGGACAAATTTCCAACAAACGATTCTATAAAAGAGGGGACGAAGCCTCTAGAGGCTAGGGGCGAAGCCTCTAATCCTAGTAGAAAGTAAAAAGCTTTAAGTGTCCCTCCCCCAAAGAAAAAAAAAGCAAAAAACCATCACAGGACTATTAGGTATATTCCATGATATCCCAATAGGTTCAGTGGTTACTGAGATATTAAGCTTCTGATATACAGACGGACAAGCAGACGGACAGACATCATTCTACTTTGTATTATAGATAATATACTATTTTTGTAATACTTTTTGTACAAATACAAATAAAATACAAATACTTTTATACTTTGATTCTTATTCTTTAAAAACAAGACTTCTTAATCCTAAACTGAGCACCATATGATATCTTGGAAAATTTACCCAAGTATATAAAGAATTTGAAAAAAATTATCGTAAAATCTATTAAAGGGGTAGTTGCATGAAATGCATTTAAACTTGAATTTAGTCAACTGCATATCTCTTTCTGTTCAATAGTTTAAACTAAATCTATAGGACATATATTTTAAATCCATAAATTTAAACTGTAAGTTTTAATAAAATATATGCATAATTTACCTACATATTTTTGTTTTATGAAAATTTAAGATAATATTGAATTTATTTAATATAATACACCTATAGTTTTTGTTAAAATTTTCGTACAAAACATACAAATTACTTTTCTGCTAATATTTGATTCTTATTATTTAAAAAAAAACGTAAAACGTACAAAAATACAAATTTCAAAATACGTTACGTACACATATCAAAATAACGTCCAGAACGTACACAGATTCGATGCGTAACGTACAAAACGTACACTCTGGCCAGTCTGAAAATCTCAGAGAAGGCCTGGATTTTTTTACTAACAAAAGTTGTAAAATTCAGAAAGAAGTTTGCACATGCACATATCTTTGGTGTTTTTGTCCAATTTCACAAAGTTAAAAAGTTATTTATAGTTGTTCTTTCTCAGGGATCTAAAGTGATAAGTCAATTGCTCATAAATTGATGTAAATCCTCAATGATGATACAGAGAATTATCCCTTTTATAGATATTAATTAGTGGTTGAATGGTTTGGACACTCAACTAAATGAAGCAACCAATCAAAATTCAATTTAAGTCCCCAAAGTTGTTAAGCAAACGAATTAGAAAACATTATTTTAAAACTTTAGGGACTAGTGTAATATAAACAGTACAATGTCCCCTCCCCACCTTGCTCTTTCTACATTAAACCGCAAGTGACTCCACCCAATAACTATTTACAACGAAGTTCTTAGCCCCTGCGGGTTGTAACAATTTCTGGATCAGAATTAAATATCATAAACATAAGACAACTTAACCTAACCTAACATATTTGACGGATATTTCAGTTCAAGGGTATTATTAATAATAATAAAATTCACTTATATCTTCCATTATTCTTTTAAAATCAAAACAAATTAAGACTCCTTCTGATAGCTGAACAATAAAGAATATGGCAAAAAAAATTAATCTTTATATTTTTCAGGAAGGGAGGGAACAATGGACTGTAAATTATTCTGGTACTGAAAGTTTAGTTAACACAATATCTACAGAAGGGGTAATTTTGTTTATCATCATTAAGGAAATAAACAAAAAATTTACTAGTATTGTCTTTCTCTCCTATGATCTATAATATTGTTTGGTTACCTGATATCCAAAGCAAATCTACAAAAGTTGAAAAGTCTTTGCTGATATTCTCATTTGAGATCTGAAAAATAAAACACATTTTCAAACTAAATCCCAAAAAATGGCAATTTAATTAAAATAACAACGTTCTTTACATAAAGGTTTTTTTCAATATTAAAGGAAAGGAGAGGGGGTAACTTGTACATTTTTCTTTTGATAAAAATTAATTTTATATACCTACCTAAAAAAATTTAGTTTTTAAGCACAATACAATTTATTCTACAGTAACTGAGCATTAAGTACAAATATAATGTGAATTACTTGATTCTAAAAATTTTACCATTAAAAAGAGAATTATTGATTCTATTTGTAATCAATAAACTCTGTTTATCTCATATCTTGTGTAGACTAGGCGGACATGTAGACTGACTGACGTACAGACGGATTAAAAGTAATAACAGAAAAGCATAGCTTTAAGAAAAACTTAAAATTCTAAATTATACAGTACCCAATCCAATTTAATAATTTTAAAAATATTTAAAAACATATCAAATAAGCACAAATCGACAAAAAGAATCAATGGTTACTTTATAAAAGCTCACAAAGGAAGAATTAAAGTACCTGGACGAACAACTAGGTGTGTTTTTCTGTCCCCCCCCCCCCCCTTACGATACATTACCGAATACTTATGTTGAAGTGTAAATCATTTGATAGGGAATTGAGTTGGAGGGGTGTGGGGAGGGGGTATATATAATGGCAAAATCCGTAAACTGTTAGCAAAGGGGTAGTTTCACGAAATGCATTTGAACTTAATTTTGTGAACCGCATAGGTATTTTTTCCTAATCATTTGGTTAAACTACATTTTATTGGCATATATTTGAAAAAATTGCAATTTTTTACCATGTAGTTTTTAAAATATCAAGACTTGAAAATCGTCTTCTTAAATTGCATATATCACAAAAACACGATTTTCAAGTCTTGATATTTTAAAAACTACGTGGTAGAAAATTGAATTTATTTCAAATATATGCCATATAAATGTAGTTTAACCAATTAATCAGAAAAAATATGCGGTTCTCAAAATTAAGTTCAAATGCATTTCGTGTTACTACCCATTTGATTTAATATGAATATAACTCAAAATTCAAAGTAAGGCAAGGATCTCACTAACCATTGAACCTATATAATTCTCCTTTACAATGTAGCTTCACATAGGAAATGAATTTATTTCATTAAATACCCCTTTCCCGCCCCCCCCCCCCCTTAATTTATCATGTAGTTAAAATTAAATTTTCAATACTTTTTAAGTATATACCTAAGTACCTAATTAAAAAAACTTTGACAAACATAATTTGAAAATAAATAATAATAAAAAATACAAAATAACATTTACCATACATTTTTTAAATAACTAAACCAAAAATATCTCATTATGTTTCAGTTTGTTTCCATTTCAGAAAGTACCTATATATTATAAGAATATCGGAATATCGGTTTATATTACTATTATTTAGGTAAATAAATAATCAAAAATATGGTACCAATAAAAGTTTTGCCTTGCTGTTTTGATTTAAATATTATATCTTTAAATGGTCATATATCAAAAGAATATAATTTTTAATTCTTTTATTTATATGCATTAGAAAAGATTATAATATCATAGAATAGGTAAAAATACTAGGTTCAATAATTTAAGTTAAAATGCATTTTGTGCAACTAATTTTTAAAAAATATTTAAATAGGTTATTCCGTTGTTTCTTCATCAATATTGACATCACACTCCACAGGTAATGGTATAAATTCAGTATCATCAAAAATTTCTTCTTTCACACTCTCAATACCTGGTTCAGTAAAATCATATTTCTCTTCTTTAAATTCTTGTTTCACGCAATTTTCTTTCTTTTCGTGCAGTGTTAGTTGCCTTTTTTGTGTAAATGATTTATTGCACAAGGCACAAGAGAATGGCTTCTCCCCTGTGTGCAATCTCTTATGCTCTACTAATGTATAACTTTGAGCAAATGCCTTTTCACATAAATCACATTTGTATGGTTTTTCTCCAGAATGCGTTCGCACATGCACATTCAAGTCGCCAATTCTTCTATAGGTTTTGTCACACATTTGACAGGCAAAAGGTCTTTCATCAGTATGTGTCCTTTTGTGTTTGTTTAAATCACTAATTCTAATATATGCTTTATCACACTGATCACAAGAGAAAGGCCTATCACCGGTATGTGTAACCACATGTGTATCAAAAGTTTCTTTCCTATAAAAAGCCTTATCGCAGAATGTACACGAGTATGGCAAGTCACCTGTATGTTTACGCCTGTGCACTGTCAAATCGCCCCTTTGTGTAAAAGATTTATGACAAATATCACAAGTGTGCGGCTTTTCGCCGGTATGAGTTCGCGTATGAAGAGTCAGCTCCCATTTTGTTCTGAAACGTTTATCACACATGGTACACGGATGTGGCTTCTCACCTGTGTGAATTCTGCTGTGCACTATCAATTCACAACTTTGGGCAAAAGTTTTGCCACATTCGCCACAAGAATATGGTTTTTCACCTGTATGAACTCTCATATGCCGTTTTAATTTTTGTTTGCAAGAAAGTGTTTTGCCACAAATATTGCATGTTTGAGGAATAAGATAAGATTTATAATCATATTTATATTTATACTTGGTTTTGGCACGAGAAATTTGTTTTGGGTCTATTTTTACAACCATATCTTCATTGCTGGGTTCTTCTTTAATATCTACAGCAACAAAATTAGATGGATCAAACGAAATTGTTTCATCTTTCTCACTTGTAAGGTCAGTCTTTTCAGTCACCTCTGCAGGGTTCATTTTCATATTTATGTCTTCAATCTCGGGTTCTTCTTTTATATTCAAGGTATTATAATCAGAGACATTAGACTCATCATTTTTCTCAGTAGAGTTATCTTGTGCAGATACGTTTATATGATCAGTTTTCATATTCATATCTTCACAATCTGTCTCTTCCTTTACATCCATTGCAATATAATTCGAGGAATAAGATTTATTCTTAGTAGAGTTGTCTTGCAAAGGATCTATTTTTACAGTTACGTCCCCGGTGTTCAGTTCTTCTTTAATATCAACAGCAACATTATTAGAGGGATCAGATGTAATTTCATTGTCCATGGTAGAATTATCTTTTTCAGAGGCCAGTAATTCGAGTGAGGAAATCTTTTCCATTTCCATGTTGGCTGAAATTAAAAAATAAATTTAAGGTTTTTTTTCTTTCCACGTTGTATTACTATATGGATTAGTAGCACTGCTACCCTATAGTAAAGTTTGTTCGTCAACATGTTCGACAGAATCTGGACACAAATTGTTTAAAACCTATAATGTTAAACAAGGATGACAGCATCCATAAAAGCGAAGCTCTGAAACGCTATGAAAGACGAACATTATCTCCTGTAGAGTGTCAGAACTGAATTTACAAAATATAAATATATAAACTTTTACAAAATAGGGGGGGGGGGGTGGCGTAATAACATCAAAACTTAAACATTTAGCAAAATGGTCTAAATATTGAGCTAGATTCTTGAAACTTGGTACATAAACCTAGTCCAATAGGTACCACATCTAAATGAAAATTTTTTAGAGATTCTTCGCGTATAACATTGTACCCTATTGTAATAGGAATCAGTACACAAAAATAAGATCAAAGGATGCTTATATCACATAAAAAATTGTTGTTAAAAAATCAAAAATCAACATGTTTAAAATGGACGTACGGACATTCTGAGAACGATTATAAAGTTGCAACGCTTTATAAATCATACCCAACTACTACAGGAATCATCATGCAAAGTTTGAAATCGATAGGACAATTCTAACAAGCCTAGATTAACGAAAAAAGCTATCCGTTACGTACGGACGGACGTACAGACCGTCCCTAGTTATAGAAAAGAATCGCTTTTAAAAATTGAATATCCATAGAAAAAAGGCGAAAAAATGGGGTGGGGGACGATCAATTTTTGAAACCAAAACGAAAAGTCAAAGCAGTTCAACTAAAAGACTTACAACACTGAAATTTTGCGGTAGCTTTTAAGAGATACATTGTGGAACTGTGAAGAAAAGGCGGCGAAAAACCGCAATACAAAAATGAAAACAGCTAAAAAGTTTCTTTAAAGCAGAAAGGTCTGCCATGGGTGTTATAAACTTAAATATGCTACATAATGATGGTAATGTTGACATTAAAATCATAGGTCTAGCTTTAAGAACAGGTGAGTAAATCCCGTTCCCCACTGCATTACGGACTGACGGACATATTAAGTGAATTATACCACATTACTAAGATTACTAACTTCAAAGTTCAAATACATTTCTTGCAACTACCCCGTAAGAGTTAAGTGCTATCCATTACGTTCGAACTGACTCTATATGTAGAAAAGATTCGCTTTTAAAATAATTTACCTTAAAAATATTAATTCACATTGTCATTTGATATTACAAACATCTACATTTTAGATCTGAAAAATAAAACAAATATAAATAATTCCTAGAAATTTAATTCAAAATCAACACTGTAAAATATCATAATTACATAATCTATACAATTTTTTCATTAAAAAAAAATAGTTCTTTAATCATGTAAAGCCTGTTTCTAAATTAATTTGAAGTATGGGACATAAATTAACTAAAAATATTTACAAATGTTTTAAAACTGTAATAAACCCACATTAGGTACCATTGACCAAACATTATTTTGTTTATCATATATGATTTGTTGCAATAAAATTGTTATATTACAATCAGAATAAAATATATGGGACCAAATATATCTTTAAACTTTGCATGTACTGAAAAAATTTTAATATGATTTTTGAAAAGCTAAAGGTGCTTTTTCACGGCGTGAAAGTTAAGATTTACCCCCCTCCCCTCTGTAAATTGGCATTAAGAGATGATGATAGTTTTATTCCCATGCCTAACCCTTGCGGATGGCCTTGACACTCCTGCGGGGCTACCTTATACCCAATATTTAACCTAACCTGGACTAAAGTAATAAACAAAACAAAAACTCCCTACCCCCCTCCATTAATTTCAGTTGAAAAAAAGAAGAAGGGGATTATCACTGCGCACCAGGGTATTTTGTGTGAAAGCACCGAGCTAAAACTATGCCAAGTCCAACCCCTGTAATTCATGATATTTTATATTAATACAAAACTAGAAATACATTTAAAAATAGATTAAATTTGACAAAAAAATGGAAATAGGTTATTCCGTTGTTTCTTCATCTATTTGGACATTACATTCTACAGGTAAAGGTAAAGATTCAGTGCCATCAAATGATTCCTCTTTTATACCATCAAGACCTAGTGCAGTAAAATCATTTTTATCTTCTTCTTTCATCTCTGGTTTCGTGCAGTATCCTTTCTTTTCGTGGTTGGCCAATTGTCTTTTTTGTATAAATGCTTGATTACACACTAAACAAGAGAATGGCTTTTCACCTGTGTGCTTCCGCTTATGATCTATTAATGTATTGTTTTGGGAAAATGCTTTATCACATAGATCACATTTAAATGGCTTTTCACCGGTATGCGTCCGCATATGTTTAACCAGGTCACCAGTTTTTCTAAACCCTTTGTTGCATAATTCACAAACAAACGGTCTTCCGTCGGTATGTGTCTTTTTATGTGTGTTTAAATCACTAATTCTAATATACGCTCTATCACACATATCACATGGATAAGGTCTTTCGCCAGTATGGGACGCCATGTGTGTTTCATAATTTTCTTTTCTATGAAAAGACTTCTCGCAGAAAGTGCACGAGTATGGCATGTCACCTGTATGTTTCCGCCTGTGAATTGTCAAGTCACCTCTGTAGGAGAATGACCTCTCACACATATCACAAGGGTAAGGCTTTTCGCCGGTATGAGTTCTCATATGAGAATTTACCTCCCATTTTGTTCGGAATGATTTTTCACACAGGGTGCAAGAAAATGGTTTCTCCCCCGTATGAATCCTTTTGTGCTTTACCAATTGACCACTTTGAGAGAAAGCATTTCCACATACGTCGCAAGCATATGGTTTTTCACCTGTATGAATTCTCATATGCCGTTGAAGCATTTGCTTGCTAGAAAAAATTTTACCACATACTTCACACGCATTCGGAATACCTGCTGCTTTGGGAATGCCATATAAAATATCTTTGGGATCTAATTTCATAGTCAGGTCTTCACAGTGTGGTTCTTCCTTAATGTTTACAGAAACAAACGTGGTAGGATCAATTGACATTTCTTCTTCACTGTTCATGTCAGGGTTGTCTTTTTCTGGTACTAGCGTAGGATCTTTACATTGTGATTTATCTTTAACACCTGCAGAATCAAACTTAGTGGAATCTATTGAAATTTTATCACTGAAGTCCAATTTAGAGTTATCATTTTCGGTCACAATTGCAGGATCTATTTTAATATTCATGTCTTGACAATGTGGTTCTTTTTTAATTTTCACTGCACCTTGACTAGAGGAATCAGATGAAATTTTATTTTCTTTGTGCAGGGTAGGGCTGTTTGAGGAAATATTTTCCATTTCCATATTTTCTGAAAATAAACAAAATTATGTTAGGTATTATTTTGTCTGGCGTCCCAGAAATATAATATCATCAATTAGTAGCGCAGCAATTAAATAATTCAATTAAATTTGATTGAATACATCTAAGATTACTTTTAAATTTGTAATGCGATGGGTATATGAAAGGGGCTCATTTTTTTCGCGTGTTTTCCGTAAAAGTGGGTGTTTGAGACTTTAAAAGGGAAAACTCTAAAATTTGGCATGGCTGTTGCTTTAATGGGGTATAAAGTAGATGGGTGAAAAAACGGCGGCCAAACCGCCGCTCCCGCCAAAAACGCCATTTTTTCCCTTTTTTAGCCAAATTAGACAATTATAAATCATTTGAGAGAAACTATTTTTTCTAAATCATTTCCCCCATATTTTTAAATGACACTTTTGAAGTTTTGTTTGTTGGAGTTATCACAATTTTTTAATATCAAAATCCAAAAATCAAAAGTGTCAATTCAAATTTGTGTAATTTAACAAGAAAACGCAAAAATTATAACGGTTTTCTGCAGCAGCGGCGGTTTTGCCGTCGTTTCTTCGCAGTTATATACTGTACAATATTATATTAGAGCAACTGCCATGCCAAATTTTAGAGTTCTACTCCTATTTTAAAGTCTTAAAACACCCACCTATACGAAAAATACGCGATAAAATGACCCCTTTGTAAAATCCTACTTTTATGTGACTCAATTAAAATATAATATGAAAAACAATCCGGAAAAGTATAAACCGCCTATTTCTTATTTATTTATTCATTTATTTTTAAGATAATAAACATCTGTATATATAAATATTTTAATAATTATCAATTAACTTGTACAAAATTATAAATTTTGAATTTGTTTATAATTATTACCAATATTTCTATTTTATTGAGTTACAAGAATAAAAAATTTAAAACAGTAAAGATAGATAGTTATTAAATAACGATATAAATTCACTTCAAAAATGATTAAATAACGTAAAAAAAACATAATTTTTGTTTACTTTCTGAGCGGATGAACACAAACTATTAAAATGCCGCGGAAAATTATTTGTTATAAATGTCGTCTTTTTAACTTTAATAAAAATGTTTTTTTTTCATTTCTAATAATAATTTAGGTTCATAATTGCAATTAATGTAATGTTTCGTGTTTTTTTGGTACGATTTTAAGTTTCAAAACAAGTTTTAATGCATAAATTCTATAATTTTATCATTTTTTGCCAATTTAAAAATGAAAGTAGGACGACATTTGTTTTAAAAAATTGCCGCGGCATTTGAGAATAAGTCCGCAAATGTAAATAAACAGGTTAATTTATTATTTAATATAGATGTTTCAATTGATTTAGGGATTTTAAGGGATAAGACAATGGACAATAAACTGATGCACACTCCTAATGATGATAAATAGTATTACCCCTTTTCTATATTAAGATTATTGGTTGAAAAGTTTTGACTAAATATTTGCACATCCCTCTAAAATTTAATATTACCAAAGTTTTTAAGCTAACGAATATGGAAACATAGAAAACTTTGGGTACTAGACTATTTTACATTCTAATGTCCCCTCTCTCCATGGAAATATAGGCTTTAAGCTAACCATAAGTTTAAACTAAATGAAAAGTATTTTAATAAGTGCAGTGCATATATAGATAATAAATAATCCCACTAAAGACTTCAATTTGGGATTAAAAAGCATAAAACCACCAATGAAACAGAATTAGTAATAAAAAATGTGTCATTTTTAAGTCAAAATACATAATTTAAAAATAACTTTAGAAATTATTAAACTAAAATTACAGATGAACTACAAATCTAAAATGTATAGGTATTTAAATTTGCTCTAGTATAAAGCAAATATTTGTAAAAGTAAGTATAATTAATCTTATTAGGTAGCAAATTTAAAAAAAAAATCCTTATAATAAATCAACAGGATGTCTGTCTTTAAAACAAAAATTTAAATTAAAAATGGGGGGGGGGGGGGAATGTGGTCGATTTCTCCCCAACCTGAAAATTCTTCTTTACATTTTCTTTATAAATTTAAATAAAAACTCTTCCCTACACCCCCCACTCCTCAAGTGCTCCTAGAGGCCTTTAGGGGGCGTAGCCGCTAGTATTTTGTATAGGTACCCCATAGTTCTAGAGGCGTGCAGAATGGGGCAAAATTAATGGGGTGGATACTCTCCCCTAGATTTCCAACCCATTGACAATAATTTATCGCCGCCCCTCTTGTTGACTAATCCAAACCCTCATTTTTGGTTCAAGGGGGTTAGTGCACTTTGAGCATCCCCATGTAAAACCCTGTGCATCCTACTGTTCAGAGCATTGTTTTCTTATCCTATTATAAAAAGATGTAAGGTTTTTTTGTCTATAGCCTAAGATTTTGATTACTACTGAACCGATTGAGGTCTCCGTTTTGTGGAAACTTCTTATAGATTCCTTGAGGGTTTTAGACTATTTAGTTCGTATATTTAAATTTCGTTTTAGGCTATTATAGAGCTCTTATATGCTAGGAGCGCGGCCGCTGGTTAAAAGTTAATTAGTTTACCTATAAGATTTAGTTTAAAATATTTGATTTCTTTTTTCTTATACTAAATCTGATTGTAGGCTAAATGATGGAAGCTCCTGAGCCTCTGGATCTATATTGTGTTCCCTCCCTCAGTCAGCTCAAAGCTTGGAAACAAAATCTTTTGTCATACCTCAGCCAGTTTGATAACTATCCAGTATTTTTACCAGGTATGAAGTTTTAAAAGTAAAGCTTTTCTATAATTAGGGTCGATCCGTCCGTCTTTAACAGTTAGCTCTTTTTGTTAATTTAGACATATGGTAGCTGCTCATAGGTCCCGGGAAGGTTTATAACTATTTTCTTGGGGGGTGGGACACCCCCAACCCCCCATAAATGAAAAATACCCACTCCCCCCCCCCCCCAAAAAAAAAATTACCACCCCCAAAATATTTTTTTTTACTTTTAAAATCTAAAATAAGAAATTGGGTTATCAAATTCGAATCCTTCCTCCTCAAGTGCCCCTAGAGGCCTCTAGGGGGCGTAGCCGTTAGTATTCATATAAAGTATTGTACTTTCTATTTGAATTAATAAGTTTTTTTTGTCTTCCTGTGAAGATCTCAAGAACTACTGAACCGATTAAGTTCTCTATTTTTGGGAAGATGTTTTCCATAGCTTCTGGGTAGGGTTGAGGCTATATTTTTGCCCCCTAACTTTTCCTTTCTATGCAAACAAATAAAGGCGAAGATAAAACTGCAAACATAAAAAAATGCATATGTTAGAATAGGAATAGTATAGGTTAAGTTAGGTCAGTTTTGGTTTTGTCACCTTTAGATCAAATAGGCTCCACCCCGAAAAAAGAACATCATTTAACTTTATCTAAGGTGGTCTGTATGCCGAGTGGTTGCCATTACACTTGACTGGAAACAACCAACGGATCCAAACTCTCCACCGCGAGGACAAAGAACTACAAAACAAACTCTTTGATGTTAATCCGCTTGAAAATTTTGAAGATAATGATTCTATAAGAAATTCAATTATCAGTATTAGGAATGGCAATTTTGATACTTTGATCAATAAATTCAAGATTTAAAACGTTGGGTTGCTGTCATGAGGTGTTTGGTTTGAGTTTGCACCACAAAGTGCTATACTAAGGAAGTTGAAAAATAGTACATACTGCTGCTATGTCAGGTGCGTATCATAAATACTCAGGATTTAATAGTGGAATACCTTTGCCAACAGGTGACATGCAGAGTTAGGACTTCCAGACAAAGTTCGTGAAAGAGGACTATCCACGAACAAGAGCAAAAGATTCTAAGCATCTTTCAGCATTGACCCATAGTATTTTTTTAGTAAATATACTAGGTTTATGTTTAATATTTGCTATATCGACTAAAAAGTTAGGTTTCACCATGGTTTTATATGAAAAAAACTTTGAAATGTTAAGCATTGTTTGGTGCAATATCATCGAATGTTTTGATGAGTTCAAACTGTTGTTTAAAATCTTTAAGACAAAAGTATATTATTGTGATTAAAAATGCATATTTAGAAAAAGGGTTGGTAACTTGTAAACAGTTTAATTAATGTTCTTTTGCAATTTACAACATTTGATGCTTTTCTGCAGTGTTATTTTATTTTGTCCAATGAACTCAACAAAGCATTTGATGTTATTGCTTTAAAAATTGCTTTACATTTCAAATATTTTTTCATATATAACCATGGTGAAACCTAACTCTTTAGTCGATAAAGCAAATATTAAACATAAACCTAGTATATTTACTAAAAAAATACTATGGGTCAATGCTGGAAGATGCTTAGAATCACTTGCTCTGGTTCGTGGATAGTCCTCTTTACTAAAATTGCCATTTTACAGGAATATCCAGTTATCAGAAATGTTAAAAATAATCTGCAATTTGGTAAAGAATTGTGATACAACTAAAATCAGCAATGAATGCTCAAGTATTGACTCTATTATTCAATTGATCTCAGGTTTCTTTACAATACACTCAATTTAATTAGGCCTATTAGAAGAAACATTTTAGAGAATTTTTATAGGTAATTTGTAAAAAGTTATAATATATGCTTTACAAACTTTATTAAATTTTAATTTAGGTACTTTATTATATTTTTAAAGTCCGTTGATTTTTCTTTATTTTTTAATTTTACTGATGGGTCGTTTGGACGCCAATGTTCTAGAGAAACAATGTAGAAACAAAGGGAGGAAGGGGACATTGGGATATTTATTACACTAGTCCCAAAGTTTTATAATAACGTTTTCTTATTTGGACTCTTTTGAGTTGGTTTATTAAGGTGAGTGTCCAAACGTTTTAGCCACTAATTGTAATCTACAAAATGGGTAATTTTGTGTATTATCATAAGGTATGTACATCAATTTATCGGCCATCGTCTTATCCCTTTAGAACCCTGGTAGAAACATCATATTTCATAGCAGACGATTAAAAACTAGATGTTAATTTGATTGTATTGTATTTCCACATAGATCTCAGTCAACAGTGCAATGAAACTAAAAACTCAAATATTTTACAACTTGGTGACATCAGGTTCAAAGCTTGTTTAGATTATAATAGCTTTTATAAAACGTTAAGATCTCAAGTGTGTTCCAATTTGAAGAAGAAGGGTGATTTTGTAAAAGGTAATTTAGATTTTTTAGACACGCAGCTACTACTTGCAATTTCCATCTAAAGACCTGATGCTGAAAGATAACAGGGGTGTATATTCTGACAAGATTTATTCTTTTTCCCTTCTGGTTTTTCCCCCTAAGAGGGAAAAAAATGGAAAAGTGTTTTCAGTACCTACTCTTTATTTTTTTCATTTTTCCCCCTTCAACAAATTTTTCTCGTTTTTTAGGAGGGGAAAACAGAGAAAAAAAATGTATTCAGAACTGTATTTCTTCATTTTTTCATAAACATTTAACATAAAAAATTCTTAGTGCATATTTACTTATTGACGGATGTTTTGATAACATTTAAATCGTGATTTAATTTTTATAAATCAATGTTATTAGGTAGGTATGTTTGCACCACTTTTGAGCCTAATTGGCCTAGTTATGTAACAAATACAATATGAAATTAAAGAAGCTATCTCAAAACTAGCCTGTAATAAGATATATTTTTATTTACAGGTCTTCCAGACTTCCATTTGGAGCAGAACGAAATCCTCTCTCCAACATTTGAGGATGTCATTGTCATTTGGTGCCTTGAAAAAATTGACAACCGACTTCCCAGCAAAGTAAACCAAGCATTTGGTCATCAGTTGATAAACAATGTTACCCTAAAAGATATTCAGAAAGAAGTTTTCAAATACATTCCAATCTTCCTGCAAGAGCTAAGCATCCAAGAATCTGAAACTATTGATCTTATGAAAGTGAAAAGTGAGGATGATAAACAAAATACAATTTCTTGTGAGCAAGAACCTAAAATCAAAGAGGATTTCTTATCTGATCAGGAATGACACCTATTTATTTTTAAATTTTTATCCAAAAAAAACATTTAAATTAATTTATGTTCAAATACCTACCTAATAGAATAAAAAAAATCTATCCCAATATTGTATGGAATTCTTCAAATTTTTAGTAGCGAAGCTACTCTATAATTCACTTTGTCCGTCCGTCCGTCCGTCAGTCCGTCAGTCCGTCAGTCTGTAACGCTATGGGGGAAATGGGATTTACTCAGCTCCTATAAAAGATAGAATGCTGAAATTTTTTGACAACATTCCCACCATTAAGGAGCACAATTAACTATAAAACATCATTGGCGGTCGGACCGATTTTTAGCAGGTTTTGGGCTATTTTTATATTTTTCACATTTTTCTCCATATCTCCAGTGTTTATGATCCGATTTTCAAAATTTTTTCAGTTACAGATATCAAAATTAAATTTCCCGTCGTTTAAAGACACAACTATAAAGGCCAGACTGCCTTTTTAGCAGGTTTTAGGCTATTTTTATATTTTTCACATTTTTCTCCATATCTTCAGTGTTTATGGTCCGATTTTCAAAATTTTTTCAGTTATAGATATCAAAATTAAATTTCCCGTCTTTTAAAGAAAACAACCATGATGGCCGGACTGCCTTTTTAGCAGGTTTTAGGCTGTTTTTTTTATATTTTTAACATTTTTCTCCATATCTTCAGTGTTTATAGTCCGATTTTCAAAAATTTTTCAGTTATAGATATCAAAATTAAATTTCCTGTCTTTTAAAGAAAATAACCATGACGGCCAGACTGCCTTTTTGGCAGGTTTTAGGCTATTTTTTATATATTTTTCACTTTTTTCCATATCTTCAGTATATATGGTCCGATTTTCCCAATTTTTTAAGTTAAGGATTTAAAAAATAATTTTTTGTCGTTTTAAGTAAACAACCATGGTGGCCAGACTGCCTTTTATCAGGTTTTTGGCTATTTTTATATGTTTTACATATTTCCCCATATCTTTGTCTATTTTGATCCAATTTTCAAACTTTTATGGGATATCAGTATCAAAATAATTTTTCCCATTGTTATGAGCATCTTTAATATAATTTACTTTGACCATCATCATCATACAAAATAAAACAAGGTTTCATGTTTATTTTATCCAATAAATCTATTCTTGATTTTAGTAAAAACCTTTTAAATCTACCTGTACGTATTCCCATTTACGATTTTTTGTGCTTCGCTACTTATGGATGTTGTCATCCTTGTTTTCTCTTTAAAATATATTTTATATGGCTCTTCTATGATTTTGTTTTTCAGATTTTATTGTAAATGTTAACTTTTGTAACGTATTTTTTTGTGTAAGTTTTTGCCTATTTTCATAATTTTTATTCGATCTATAAAGGTTACTTATCTAAAGCCTAGAATTAATACTTATAGGGTTCATAAACAGGTTGAAAAAATAAAAACGCCCAAAGAAAAGAGCAAACCTTATTGGAATGAAGAAAACCTTGCCTTGCTCATGGAGGAGGAGAATAATGACGAAGATTTTGATAATGATCATGACAATAGAGATGATAATACAGGTTTATTTGTATTTTTAGATTTTAATTCTTATAATATAGCGGCTGCACTATTAGCATCTAGGGGCTCTTTATTGGAAAGGGTAGAGAGAAAAAAGGAAAAATATACTAAAACCCAAGTTATCCATAAATGTAAAACTCAATTGGAGCCCCTTGTTAACGAGATTTTAAAGGATAATCAAAAATAATTGAAAAATAAGTAGTGTAGCCCCTGAAGTAATTCCTATCTCATTTTCAATTTTTTTTTTAAATAAAAAGAGGGGTGTTTCTATGCTTTTAAGGAAAGTACCATTTTTTGCATTTAGCACTTGCAATTCTGAGGTGGATTCTTAAAAAACTTTGGCTCACTGCCTTACTAAAATTATTGAGGCTCGCTAAAAAATTTTATGAAAAATCCTCCAAAATCGCATAAAAAATCTACAAAAATTATATAAACTCGTAAAGGTTTATTAACATTCATAAGATTCTGTTTAATTTTTGTAGATTTTTAACGAGCCTCCCTAATTTTAGTAAGGCAATGAGCTAATAAGTTTTTTAAGAATCAACCTCTGTTCGATTATAACACAAATATTCCTAATATCAGATCCTGATGTAAAAGAAGAGCTTCCCCTCGAGTTAGAGGACCAAACTAGTAATCAACCAGTAGCTAAAAAGGTTAGACTATAAAGTTCATGTTGTGTGTTGACTCGACTAAAATAGTTTTTAAAATCGAAGCTTTCTATAATTAGGTTCGATCCCTGCGTCTGTCCGTCAGTACGTCCAGAACAGATAGCCTTCTTCGTTAATTTTGGCATGTTAGAATTGTCCCATCGATTTCAAACTTTGCATGGTGATTTCTGTTAGTAGTCAGGTACTATTTGGAAACCGTAGCTAGCAACTCTATCATCGTATCAGAATGTCAGTACGTCCATTTTAAACATTGATCTGATTTTTGGAATAATTTTTCCAAGGCAACAAAGTATAATGTTATAAGCAAAGCATCTCTTTAGTATAAGTCCTAAAAATGTAAATGTGCTGTATTTAAGCAGTTTTTCAACAAATTTACTTACAATTTTGTTTCGACTTTTATAAATTTATGTTCTGATTATAAAGTTCTGACACTCTACAAGTGTTAATGTTAGTTTGACCTACTGTTTGAGAGCTTCGCTTTTTAGTATGTTGTCATCCTTGTTCCTCAAAATATGTATATGGATGGGATACAACCGTCGAAAGTCAAAGAATATTAATTACATACCCATGTTAACTAACTTAGCAAATTATCAATTATTTTAGATTAAATCTGAGAATGGAGTGCCCACAAAGCGACGGAAAAAGAGAAAAGTGAATTACGACGATGATCCTTATGTTTGTCAAAAGTGCCACCAGGAGTTTACCTCAGAGGTAATTCTGGGAGCAAGGGGATATTTTATTAGTACACATACCAGGGAGGGAGAGGACATTGGGCTGTACCTTGTACCTGGGTAATTATTATTATATTTAGGAAGATATGATGATACATATTAGTACACACACAGATAGTCAGAGTATAGAATCTCTAGTATCTTGTACCTGGGTAATTATTATTATATTTAGGAAGATATGATGATTCATATTAGTACACATACAGATAGTCAGAGTATAGAATCTCTAGTATCTTGTACCTGGGTAATTATTATTATATTTAGGAAGATATGATGATTCATATTAGTACACATACAGACAGTCAGAGTATAGAATCTCTAGTATCTTGTACCTGGGTAATTATTATTATATTTAGGAAGATATGATGATTCATATTAGTACACATACAGACAGTCAGAGTATAGAATCTCTAGTATCTTGTACCTGGGTAATTATTATTATATTTAGGAAGATATGATGATTCATATTAGTACACATACAGACAGTCAGAGTATAGAATCCTTGGTACCAGAAAAGCTTCCCTGTTCGCTTTGCAAAAAGGAAAGAATAAATATGACAATTTTTGCCCCTTTTTAAAAAAATACTTATAAAGGGTTAAAAATTGAGATGAATTCTTTGGTATTTCTTAACTTTCAGGGTGGAGGGGCATTGTTCTATAGGTTAAACTAGTACCCAAATGAATAATTGCTGAACAATTTTGGGTACTTTTTCTAAATCTTAATTGGTTGGTTTTAACTTTTCAATAATTTTAATCTACTGAAGGGGTAATTTTGCTTTTCATCATTGGGGATATACATCAATTTATCTTCCATTTTCCTCTCCTTTAATGCTTCTATTTAATATTTAAATTACTTAAAAAAAAAATTTTTTTAATCTACAGAAAGTCATTTTTATTCCTCAACTGTTATCAAAGGTGTTTACAAAGCAATCCCTGCTCAACAATCATATGATCAAACACAATGGATGTTCTTGTGAGATTTGTGATGAGAAATTTACCTCAATCAAGAGCCTCAAGGAACAGTTACGATTTGTGTCTTTAAAAACTATTTTAAAAGCGAATCTTTTATACATTCAGCATTTGTCTGTTCATAACACTAATCGTATGTTCGTTTCTAAATTTTGGCTATCTTAAAATAGGCATGATATAATTATCCTATTAATTTGACTTAAGTATTGTGATTTTTAAGTCGATTTGGAATTAGGTTATATCAATGGATTTATTATTACTTGGATCTAGCACCAGATAATCATGCACTCTAATAAAGTGAAACTCATAATAACGTTACCCCCCATCCACCCTCTTTACCCCATCCCCTTCCCTCTATCTGAATGAACAAATTGACCAATAAATGATGTCCATTGTCCATGTAAGTGACAAATTGACGATAATTTTTCCCCTTGTCATAATATCTACGTATATTACATACATACAGGGTGTCCCTCATAAACTGTTTTTTTTTAAACGCTTATTTCTCCCTTAATATTTGAGCTATCGTAGTAAAATAAAAAGTATTTGGCAGCCTACTACTGACCATTTTATGGAGTAATGATGAAAAATCCACAAAATAAACAGGAAAAAATCTACGAGGTATTACATAAGAGGTTCATTTTATTGAATGTAGACTAACCCACAAGAAAATATTTGCTTTGTGAACTTTAAGATTAGTTAGGGTCCAAACAGCTGGTCGCTTAGACTTTCTAAGCACAAAAATAGAACAGACTTGACATAAAATACCAGAAATTCTCAATATTCAAGAATCTGAAGTGTAATATAAGTAAACAACATGTAAAAATAGGCATAATATTGATCTTCTTTGTTAATTTTCCATGTGAGCTCGCTTTAAATGCACACAAGAACCTGAAATATACCAGATATTTTAATTAGACTACAATGCCAGTTCTTATAATGTCTGGAGTAAGTCTTTGTGATCCACCGTTTGACCACCGGCTGCTTTAAAAGTTAACTAAGGCATATTTTTCTTGTGGATTAGTCTTATAATGACTAAAATCAGCATGTTATGTATTACCTTGTAGATTTTTTTCTGTTAACTTTGCGGATTTTTCATCACTATATCATTAAATGGTCAGTAGTAGGCTGCCAAATACTTTTTATTTTACTAAGATAGTTGAAATATTAAGGGAGTAATAAGCGTTTCAAAAAAACCAGTTTACGAGGGACACCCTGTATAATCATTGTTATATTCGTAGTTCTTTATAATAATATTTACTTACGCCTTAGATGATATTTCTTTTTTTATAAACAAAATCGTAAAATTTAATGCATATAGCTCCATATGGTGGAACATAACGGACCTGAGACATATGTTTGCCATGAATGTGGAAAGGTTTTTGGAAGAAAAGACAGCTTAGGTACACACAAGCATATTTTTATTCGTATATCGTTTGAAAAACGACATTGTTTTACTTATTTCAATCTTTAAAAATTTATTTTTATTTTTATGGCCTTAAGGACCTGTAAAACTATTGCCTACCAAGTACCCAATATAACTTAACCTAAAGTAATAAACAAACAAATGGGATCATGGAAAGAAAACGAAGTTGAGGGTTTCGTCGTATTTTCACAGTAGCTTTTCTCCTATTTCTAGCCACTGCGGGGGGCTCCATCCCTGCGGGGCAATCATTAACATTTACTTAACCTAACCTAACCTAACCTAAAAAAAACATTCAAAAGTTACTGTGAAAATACGATGAAACCCGCAACTTCGTTTTCTTTCCATGACCCAACAAATAAAAAACTTCCACCTTCTTAATTTCAATTTGTTTCAAAATAGTTCTTAATATTGTACATTGTATGACAGTGCCGTTTATTTTAAATAAAATATGCTCGTATATCTTGTTACTTGCCAGGAAAACATATCAAACGGCACAACGGAAGAAATTTAGAAAAGGACTCGTGGACTTGTCATATTTGTGGAAAAATATTTAATATCAAGGAATTAAATTCAGATTATTCAATTAAAAGAGTAGGAGTTACTACCTATTAAGCCACTCCTAAATATGGAAATCATCCCTATATAAAAGTAATAGTATGTCTAATAGTATGTGTGTGTTTCTGTAGCCAAAGATCTCGTTAATAGCTGGACCGATTTTATCCCATTATTGTAATTATTAGGGTTGACAATCCGAATTTTTTGGGTCGGATTAAGGATCTCGCAAAAATCCGCCCCAAAAAAGGCGGATTCTTGTTTTTTTTGCGGATTTTCGAATTGCTAATTATAGAAATATTTTAGAGGTCTTTTTATAAATAAAAACTTCTAGCCCCATGCAGTGGCCATTTTCTAACCCTTACGTCTCTTAACTTAACCTAAAATGAAGATAAAAAGTACTGTGAAAATAAAATTTAAAAAACTTTGGATGCGACCCACCTTTTTACCTGAATTTGATAAACAATAATATACTTTTGGATTTTATCTGCCACATTTTAAATAAAGAAAATTTTTCGTGTAAGTTGTTAGTAAATTAAATAGCTGAAAGAATCAATAGAATAGAATTTAAGATTATTTATTTTAATGTATTCTAATCTGAATTTGTTATTAAAGGAATCATTCAACGGGCATTTACTATGGCACAAGGAGCGGTTCAAGTGCGAGAGCTGTGGCCGTACCTACATCGGGCAAAACAGGCTGGACAACCATCTGTGCAAACATTACTCTTGTAATGAATGCAACAAAGAATTTGACAAGGAACGTAACCTGAAGATGCACATGCGGATGCATGCCGGTGAAACTATGTTCTCATGTAATCTATGTGAAGGATTGTTCGATACAAAACGTAAACTGAATAAGCATAAAAATAGTGCGCATAGAGAGAGACGGAAGTATGTTTGCGACGAGTGCCCTAAATCATTTAAAGGCTCCGCCGCGCTGAAAGCGCACAAACTGGGACACAGCGGCCTGCGGCCATATGCATGTGAGCACTGCGAACGGACATTCTCGCAAAAGCCGCATTTAGACAAGCACAAGTTGGTGCATAATAACGAGTTTCCGTTTCCGTGTGGCAGTTGTGGCAAGAAGTTTAGATCTCATGGTCATGTCAAGTATCATATTGACACGACAAAATGTGGCCTTGGAAATACTCTTGGCATTGTAACCTAAATTGATTTTTAACTGCCTCATTTTCAAAAATATCTATAATTTGAAATTGTATTTTTTTGCTTAGGTACTATTTTCTAATTAAAATCAAAAATTAATTTTTATTACTTTATAAAATAAATTAGAAATATTGGTTAATTTTCAATTCTTATGTAAAAATAATTTACATTGTAAAATTTTTAAATAAATCTATGTATTATTAATATTGTTTACTTTTATATGTCTTTCTTAATTTAAGTATTTTCATTTGAATATAGGAAAAGAATAATCTTTATTAAATCAAATAACTCGTTTAATTTTCGCTTTTAGGGAGGGGATATATTAGACTGTAAAATAAATAGGTTCCTAAAGTCTAATAACAAACTTTCTCATTCGTTGGCTTAAAAACTTTAGATATACTTTTATGAGATCTAAATCACATTATATAAAAAAGTCCAAACTTTTCAACCAGTGATATTTTTAATTATCATTAGGGATGTACATCAATTTATAATCCAGTGTCATATCTCTGAGTATCCGTTGGTTGCAACTTATAGTTAATAATGGTGTTTCATAAGACGACAAGATACGATGTAAGCAACACATCTCAATAATAAAGCGCTCAAAATGTCAAAAGCGTTAAAACATCCTGTAAAGCAAGTTAGTAACATATTTACATACAATTTTTTTAGGCTTCTAAATTGATATTCTGCTTCTTTAATTGTTAACAATGGATTTACTATTACTTAGATCTCATGTTCTATAACAAAGTAAACGGTATAACGGTTTCCCACATACCCCTCCCTCCTACTGGTTAAACAGCCCAATCATTAAATGCGAGGGGTCCTTACAACTTGAATTACTTGCTAAATGAATGACACAGACGCACAAACCTTTTTCTTGCAAAGTCTTTGCAACGGAGTTTTATTGAATGTTAAATTTAAATAAATAGATGTGTTTAAGTGCTTAAGACCCGCTACTGTGGCGTAACATCCGCTCATTGTCGTTGTTTCGAATCTGGGACCGATACCGCGTCACGACTAAAGACGTTAAAAATTATTCCTACTGCTGCTATGTCAGGTACGCGACATGAGTAGGGGGAATTCCTGCTTGGCCCAAAACAGGCACAACTCACTACCATGCACAGTTGGAACTTCTTAGACAAAGGTCGTTCGATCAGAGGGTTAGTTGTCTGATGTGCGTATGGACGCGTTACACCGCAATCATAAGCGGAGTATGTTTCAAGGTGCGTGGACAGGTCTAGATTCCAAAGCGACACCAAGACACCTGAAGTAATCATACAAATGCTTAAAAAAGTTTCTTAACAACGTATATTTTATATAAGTAAATATATTTACAAATGTAAATTTAATAGTTTTATCACAGTTAAGTATTTACAATGTTCAAAAAAGTCAAATTATACAAAAATAACAATTGGTTGTAACAATATTTGGGTATAGTCCCTTTCGTGACATCGCCTCTCAAGGGGCGTTTCGTCGTATTTTTATAGTAGCTTTTGATAGATTATGTAGGTTATGTGATTGCCCCGCAATAGAAATAGGAGAAATGCTATTATGAAAATACGACGAATCGCCCCTTAAGAGGCGTAGCCACGAAAGGGACTATACATCAATATTTTAGTTAAGGTCGACTATAATATCTCTGTTGTACTGGTTTAAAAACCACTGCAGTCGGTTATTTGTTCTAACCCTGAAACAAAACAAAAAAGGTCAATATATTTGTTATTATAGATGTATTGTTTATACAGATAACTACCTCCCTTCCCTTTTCATTGACCTTATGGCTTATTCGTCTGCTACCAAATTCTTTTCTGCTACTTGGCTGTGTTAATACACACCACACCATTGGTTGATTTTCAATAACCCAATTAAGGGTCGGCACAAGGACAGTTATTTAACCTTTTCTCCCTCTAGTGTTTTAATCCAATGTGACACGTATCAGTCTGACTGTCATTACAATCATATTAAACCCATATATGTCTTACATCATAGATTATAGGTTCGAATCTCGACATTAATCGACTTTTAAAACTCTTAGGAAGCCCCTTACAGTAACTATCACGCCAAAAGTATAAAATATATACTATACCTGTCAAATGTATAGGATAGAATGCCACCGCGTCTATTGATGTAGTTATCCAGATGCAGACTTTTCAACTTGGGAAATCCCCTGAAAAAAAATAAGATTTAAATCTTGCATGAAAATTAACATTTATTGAAAGCAAAATTCAAAGTGCTGATTAAAGCAAGTTGAAAAATATGACATAGATTTATTGTTAAGCTCCTAGAGGTCTCTATAAGCACTATTTTTTTTTTTTTTTTGGGGGGGGGGGGTGTTGGGCATATCTTTAAAAAGTGATTTCTCTTAATAAGGTGGTTGTAGCCTCCTTCATAACAATTTAAAACCTTCTCTGTTCTTATGAGATGCTTTACTGTAAAAGAGAATAATATTGGTAAAAGAGTTAGCAAGTCATTCACTACAAACAGAAAGATATCCTGTTACTTTTATATAAGGATAGACAATAATAATACCCAGGGATCTAAAGGAATAAGACAATGATCGATAAATTGATGTGTATCACCAATTATGATACACAAAATTTATCCTTCTGTAGATTAACATTATTGGTTGAACCGGTTGAACACTTAACTTAATAAACCAACCAATCAAAATCACCAAAGTCATCAAAGTTTATAAGCCAACGAATAAGAAAACTTTGGGGACTAGAATAATAAACAGCCCATTGTCCCCTCTCTCTCTGAATAATACCTGATGAGAAGCAGAGGGAGGGCAAAGTCATGCTCATGATGGTCAGCTGTGTAAATAACATTCAGGTGCAGGTTCTCCAAGTATGACATCTCTGATAATACCTGTAATTTAGATAGATAGATAGATAGATAGATATGATCAGATGTGTATATAACATTCAGGTGCAGGTTCTCCAGGTGTGGCATCTCTGATAATATCTGAAATTTAGATAGATAGATATGATCAGCTGTGTATATAACATTCAGATGCAGGTTCTCCAGGTATGACATCTCTGATAATACCTGTAATTTAGATAGATAGATAGATATGATCAGCTGTGTAAATAAATTCAGGTGCAGGTTCTCCAAGTATGTCATCTCTGATCATACCTGTAATTTAGATAGATAGATAGATATGATCAGCTGTGTAAATAACATTCAGATGCAGGTTCTCCAGGTGTGACATCTCTGATAATACCTGAAATTTAGATAGATAGATAGATATGATCAGCTGTGTAAATAACATTCAGATGCAGGTTCTCCAGGTGTGACATCTCTGATAATACCTGAAATTTAGATAGATAGATAGATATGATCAGCTGTATATATAACATTCAGGTGCAGGTTCTCCAAGTATGACATATCTGATAGTACCTACAAATTTAGATAGGTAGATAGATATGATCAGCAGTGTAAATAACATTCAGGTGCAGGTTCTCCAGGTATGACATCTCTGATAATACCTGTAATTTAGATAGATAGATATGATCAGCAGTGTAAATAACATTTTACACTATTAAAGTCACTGTGACAGTTTAAATTGTGAAAAATCTAACAGTGACTCTACTGGTTGTGAAGTAAATGAAGCAAAATTAGCCGTGTTAAAATGACAAAATCCCTGTGTATGGTCTGCAAAAAAGGCCTGCAAAGGTCTGTTTGTGTGCCATGCCAAGTGTGTGAGGAGTATACACACCCTGAATGCTCAAATATAAGCAAGGATCTGCTCCAATATCTCATAGACGAGACAAAGGAAGGCAATGCGATTTCGTGGACATGTGCCCCGTGTCACAAGGTTGGTAAGGTCCTCCTTAACAAGATTAAAGCATGAACAAAGATGTGGAAACGTTGAAAAAGGATATTAAAGATTTGAAAAGTGATAAAGTTAAGATTGAAGGAGATATTGTGAAAGTTGATGTAAAATGTGATAAAAACAGTAAGGATATAGCAGGAGTGAAGGAAAGTGTGAAGGCCTCCATTTTCAGTGAGCTTAGGGAGCGAGAGGAAAAGATGAACAATGTAGTGATACACGGCATCCCTGAAATTGCTGAAGATATTCCAGGGCTGGAGAAAAAGGACAAAGATATGAAAAAAGTGATAATGGTAGTGAATCAAATCATTGAAGGTGAGATTGATAAAAAAGATATTAAGTTTATCAAGCGGCTGGGTGAAAAAAATGATGATTCTCGCCCTATTCTTTTAGGGTGCAAAAATGTAGATTTAAAATGCCAGATTTTACAAAATGCTAGAATGTTGAAAGATAGTGAACTTTATAGTGATGTTCGTGTAGGCCCTGACCTTACTGCCCAACAAAGAAAGGATGAGAAGGACCTTTTCTCTGAAGCAGCACATAGAAATGCTGAACTCAGTGCCGAGGAGGCTTTAAACTCAGAATGGAGGGTGGTGGGGGCAAAGGGGGCAAAAAGGTTGGTCCTAACAAGGAAATGGGAGGCGGAAGGGGGCAGGGGAACAAGGGGAGGGGAAACTGTGTGGAGGGGTCGAGGAGGAAGAGGGCGGGGACATGCTCGAGGAGGGGGCGTGGGGAGGGGGTTGGGACAGAGGGAGCAGGAGAGGGACTAGGGGGTGAGGTTAAAGGTCTAAAACTCTTGTATTGCAACGCTCAAAGCATCCTGAGTAAAATTAACGACCTCCAAGCAACTTCTTGTGATATTAAACCTGATGTGATAATGATAACTGAATCCTGGTGCAATGATAAAATTAGTGATAATGTTCTGAATATAAATGGCTATGAATTAATAAGTGATCTCAGAAAAGACAGGGAGGATACAGCTAATGGAATCGGCGGTGGAATCCTGGTGTATGCTAGAAATGGACTAGTAATTTTATCTGTTGACATAAATATTATATTTAATCAATATGTTAGTTTTAAAATTGTGACAAAAAATAATGATCTTAATGTTTTTCTTGTATATCGACCACCTAGTTGTAATGTTTTAAATAATTCTAAATTATGTGATATTGTAAAATGTGCCCCAAAGAATAGTATTTTGATTGGTGATTTTAATTTTCCTAAGATTGATTGGAATACCCTGACTTGCGATAATTATAGTAAAGATTTTATGAATATGTGTATTGACAATAATTTTGTGCAATATGTTGATTTTCCAACCCATAATAAAAATAATGTATTAGATCTTGTTTTAGCAAATAATGATTGTGTTTTAAATGTTGACAACTTAGGACCTTTATCAAATAGTGACCATGTTATGTTATTAGTAAATACTTGTGTTGATTTTAATGTTAATGAATGTAATGAAAAACAATACAAATGGTCAAAAGCCAACTATAGTGAAATGAGGACTGATCTTACCAACGTGGATTGGACCAACCTGCTTGCTGCTGATAATATTGAAGATAACTGGGAAACTTTTAAGAATATGATTGATAACACAGTGAAAAAAAATGTGCCATTAAGTGAAAATAAAAGTAAGAAGTCTAAACCAATCTGGTATAATGACAATATTAAAAGGCTTAAAAGAAAAAAAGTTAGATTTTATAAAAAATGGAAGCAAACACGGACTCATGAAGATGGTCAAAAGTACAAACATGCAGAAAATGAAGTGAAAAGGGCCATCAGAATAGCAAAAAAAAAGATAGAAGTGAAAATTTCAAAACAATCAGGCAATTCTGGTAAAAATACTTTTAACAAATATGTAAAATCTAGATTGTCTAAACAAACTAATATTGGACCATTAATTGGAAATGATAGAGAAATAACTGGTGATAGTAAAAAAATGGCAGACATATTAAACAATTGTTTCAGTGATGTTTTTATTAAGCAGGACAGGCATTCTGATGATGTAAAAAATATGAATTATGATGTACCAGTAAGTGATATTGTCATTACCAAACAGATGATTGCTAAAAAGATTGACAACCTGAAATATGGCAAGGCTCCAGGACTGGATGGAATCTCTACAACTTTATTGAAAAATCTGAAGGATGAACTTTTGACCCCACTCCAGATTTTGTTTAAACAGTCGTTGAGTTTAGGCAAGGTCCCTGCTGACTGGAAAAATGCTAAAGTTGTACCTATTTTTAAGAAAGGAGCTAAAGGAGAACCTGGCAATTATAGACCAGTTTCACTTACATGTGCTATATGTAAACTAATGGAAAGTATAATTAGAGATGTGATTACAGGTCATCTAAGGTCAAATAATTTGATTAATAATTCTCAACATGGTTTCGCTGATAACAGATCCTGCCAAACTAACCTGATTGAGTTCATGGATTTTGTTACAAAATGTGTAGATGAAGGAGATGCAGTTGACTTGGTGTACCTTGACTTTAGCAAGGCATTTGATAAGATTTCTCACAAGAAGCTTATCCAAAAACTCAAATCTCATGGAATTCAAGGTGCTGTCCTTGACTGGATTGAAGAATGGCTCAGCAACAGAAAACAACGAGTTTCTGTCAATGGTTTCATGTCAGATGAGAAGGATGTTAGCTCTGGTGTTCCACAGGGCAGTGTGCTTGGCCCAATACTATTTGTAATTTATATTAATGACATAGATGATGAGGCAACAGCCATCGAATTGTTAAGAAAGTTTGCAGATGACACAAAAGGTGCTAAAGTAGTAAAAAATAAAGATGATGCTGACAAATTACAACAATGTTTGGACAAGCTGTACGATTGGAGTAAAAAATGGAGCATGGAGTTCAATGTTAAGAAATGCAAAATAATTCATTTTGGGAAGAAAAACCCAAAATTTAAATAGGGTAGTGCGGGGTTATTCCGGTCAATTTTTTGCTTCAACTTAAAAAAAAACATACTTCCCAAAAACTTTTTCCGGTTTTTAAGAGTGCAAATGAACGATATGGCAATAACGAAGAAGCCTGTCTTGGTCCCGTTAAGATCTCGCAACTAGAAGTCGGTAAAAAATCGGTTTAAAGGGCGGCGGTTGGCCTATACCGGAATAACCCCACCGGTGGGGCTATTTCGGTCAGTTGACTTTGGGGGGGTGGAACACCCCCCTAAAATATTTTTTTTTAACATTTTTAACTATGAGTAGAAAGCTGAGGTCATTAGCTTTCTAACGGTACTAGTCGCATGCAGATCAGAAAATTTTTTGACCACATTTTGCCCATTTTAAAAAGTCGGTAAAATCGCAAAAAAAACATCGATTTTTTTCATGCAAACTTTTTAAAAAAATCATACTTTTTATTATATGATTAGGTTTTTTTAAGCTTTATACATAAATTAGAGGCAATTTCTGATTCGCAGGTCTTGGATTTTCTTGAAAAAAATGATTTTTTCCAAAAAAAATTTTAATTTTAAAAATCCTGCCAGTTTTGACAGCAGTTTTTGATACATTTTTTCTTGTCTCAAATTGGCTAGGATTGACCTACAAGGGTGGTTAAGGTGTCTAAAGATGCAAAATTACATGCCTGACAATTAACTCGAAATGATATGGGGTCTAACTCTAATATTTCAACACATTTTATGCAACAGGAATTTTGAAAATGCAAAATCTTGAATATGTACTCTAAATCTTGGAGATAGAACCCATATCCTGGGAAGTTTTTGTTAGGACATGCAAAGCTTTCTATAGACACCTTAAACACCTTTCTAGCTTAATCCTAGCCGATTTGACATAAAAAATCCAAACCGCGCAAAAATCTCGAACACCCTCTTATACGAAAAAGATGCAAGGGTTTCATATGGAATTTTAAATCTTCTAGCAGTCTTTCTAATAGACATACCCCTTCTTACATGAGCCAATGCAGCTGATACATCTTCAGGAAAATATTTAAGGCGTTCCTTTGGGTGATATACTCTTCCCATTACTATAAAAATGTGTCTGAAAAATTTTTAATGTCTTTACAAATTGAAAAGCTTAGGCTACAAAACATGACATAATACAAGCAGTAAAATGACTAGTAATGTACATCTAACAACAGGCAAGGCAATGATTAAAGCTTAGGTCATGCATTTAGGTTGTTTATGCTTCCAGATCACCTAAATAAAACATTAGGGTATTATACAGTTATAAATACAGTAATAAAAAAAAGTAAAAAAAAGTGACCGGAATAGACCCTTTTTTTGAGACGAAAAAAAATTATGAAAAAATCAAGTTAGAACAACGCCTCCAATTGCAAACGATAAATGAATGCCATATCTTTCATTTTACAAAAACCCGGGGGTCAATAGGACTTACCATTTTTTCACAATTTTAGATTGAACATGGCCTATTTTGAAATTTTTTTTTTGCAAATTTTTTGCAACTTTTTGAGGGCAAAAAAATCATAGAAGGAGTGATCTGACAAAAATTTGCTGAAGTAAGAAATGAAAGTATAGGCAATAAACTACAACTTTGCTTTTCTGAAGATCTCTCGCAAACGTTTAGAACACCGTTAAAAAACGGTTTTAAAAAAGTTGGTAGAGTGACCGGAATTAGACCCCCCTACCGCATTAACCCCGCACTACCCTACACAATGAATGGTGAAGAATTGGAGGTGGTTGAATGTGAAAGAGATGTTGGAGTTAAAATCACTTCAAATCTTAAACCATCTGACCACTGTACAGAGGCTGTTGGGAGAGCAAGATGGGTACTTGGACAAATAACTAGATGCTTCCATTATAGAGATAAGAATGTCTTTCTACGTCTCTATAAACAATATGTCAGACCCCACCTGGAATTTGTTGCCTGGTCACCCTGGTTGGCTACAGATATAGCAGCTATCGAAAATGTTCAAGTTAAAGCAATAAATATGATTTCTGGAATGAGCAATAAAAGTTACCCTGAAAAGCTGAAAGAGTTAAATATTTGGAGCCTTGAGAAACGAAGAACTATGTTTGATATTATACAAATGTATAAAGTTACTCATAAAATAGGTGATATTAATTGCAGTGTTCAGTATACAGGTTCTAACAGGTCTGGTGTAGTTACTAGACACCAGATAGATCCTCCACACCCCTCCTTAACCAAACTTTAGATTAAAAAAATTTCCCAAACATTCGGACAATTGGGCATTCAAATAGGACCTAGTGGTAGTTAGAATCAGTTGAGAACAAAATCCCAGCCGTTCCTTCTTGCCAGATATCGCCATTTTAAGATTTTTAGTAAAATTGCACTAAATATCCAAATACAAACTTAAATCTACTTTTAATTTTTTAGTATAATTTTAGTGAGACAGCTCAAAAACAGAGAATCTTTGCTCCTGTGGCTAAACTTACTGCCTGGAGTCCCTAACAGAGAGTGCCTTTATTTGTTAACACAATTAGGGATTCGAACCAATTCCCAAAACTAACCAAAGTGGAATAGCTGTGTATTACAGCATTAGGTCAGTATTTTCACCACTGACAGGTGGAAGGCAAGGCCTATCCTAACCAGAAACCCGATCATTCACCCACAGGCCCCAGTGGAGCACCTTGGAGGTCTGCACCACATGTTTAGTGGGGTTCTCTGCACCCATGGATTGGGTAGGTTGAGACCTAATGGTGCCCACAGGCTCCCATTAACCCTGCCATCTGGGCAAAGCTTAGAATAATGTCACACACCTGGCCCCTAAAATGGGCTGTGAGTTAACTCCCCTGCCAATCATAGATCAGCACAGCCGCCATGGAAGGATAGCTGCAGGTGGTGGGCCGCATACCTTCACTCAAGATGCAAGTTAGCCCTATTCTGATTTTGATCCTCCAGGAGATCATAGTATTGTGCATCTTGAACTATACCCAGAGCCTGGGAGGGTTCTTTCTGAGGGAGCTGGTGACACCATTACTGTTTGACAAACCCGAGCTGATGGTATGGATCAATAGGGAGAGTAGCCATGGTCGCCCCTACTCACATTAAGCAAGTGGTCACAGCCCTGCCAAGCCTGGGGAAGGCCCAGAGCCCCTCCCACAAACAGCTGCTAAAGACAAGAAGCCCTCTAGCTGTAAAATCAACTGTCTGGCCAGGGCAGCTTTCATGGGGCCACAGCCTTTGTCCCCATCGACTTTCATGAGGTCAAGGAGCACCTGTTCAGAGCTGACTGATGACCAGGATATGGGTAGCGTGAAGTTCTTGGCCATTCCCATCAAGATAGGGGCCTGGGCCCCTCAAAAGGTAAAACTGAACTGGGGCTATTCTTAGTTGTACACCCCCATGGTGTTCAATGTGCCTCCAGGAGGTGCGACTGCATCAAACGGCCCCCCAGGAGAGAGATGGTGGTCAAGACCAGGCCTAACTTTCCAGTGCAGGGGACCCCAGGTAAAACTTTAACAAGGAGCTGAACCTGCTGATCACCAACAACAGCTAGAAGGTATCCAAAGGGGCATGCATTGCCTGATCCCAATAATGTAATATACAGCTATTCCACCATGGATAGTTTCAAACAGTAACTGTGTCCCCAACTCATGCATTGCTTAATGTGAATGGGGGCGACCATGGCTACTCTCCCTATTGATCCATACCATCAGCTCGGGTTAGTCAAACAGTAATGGTGTCCCCAACTCCCTCAGAAAGAACCCTCCCAGGCTCAAGGCATAGTTCAAGATGCACACTACTATGATCTCCTGGAGGATCAAGATCAGGGTAGTGCTAACTTGCATCTTGAGCAAAGGTATGCGGCCCACCACCTGCAGCTATTCTTCCATGGCAGCTGTGCTGATCTGTGATTGGCAGGGAAGCATCTCATTCTCTGATTCTCTGTTTTGGGACTGTCTCACTAAAATTATACTAAAAAATTTAAAGAAGATTAAAGTTTGTATTTGGATATTTAGTGCAATTTTACTAAAAATCTTAAAATGGCGATATCTGACAAGAAGGAACGGCTGGGATTTTGTTCTCAACTGATTCTAATTACCACTAGGTCCTATTTGAACGCCCAATTGTCCAAATGTTTGGGAAATTTTTTTAATCTAAAGTTCGGTTAAGGAGGGGTGTGCCTCTTAATATAGTGAAAGAAAGAAGTAACCTGGAACTAAGAAAAAACTTCTTTACTGTAAGAGTAGCAGATACTTGGAACAAAATTCCAAGTGATATGAAAAACATTTTGCCAGAGCACAAGTTTAAAAAGAGTCTTAAACAGTGGATGAATGATAGAGCAGACCTTACGAGAAACTTAAATCTTCGCCAGAGCCTTACACAGAGGACACTGAAGATAATCTCTACAAGTATACCCAAGTAAGTAAGATAGATAGATATGATCAGCTGTGTAAATAACATTCAGGTGCAGGTTCTCCAGGTGTGACATCTCTGATAATACCTGGAATTTAGATAGATAGATAGATATGATCAGCTGTATATATAACATTCAGGTGCAGGTTCTCCAGGTGTGACATCTCTGATAATACCTGAAATTTAGATAGATAGATAGATATGATCAGCTGTATATATAACATTCAGGTGCAGGTTCTCCAAGTATGACATATCTGATAGTACCTACAAATTTAATAATGCAAGCATAATGTATAACCAACAAGCAAAATAAATTTAAATTTGGGGTTCATATGGAAAGGTTGTACTATGTGTTGTCCCCAACGACAGCTAAATATATAACGTATAGGTTTCGTGATTTCCCCCCGAATTAATTTCGTTGCTGGTACAAGCTGGAAATTATGTTACATCAACTTTAGATGATTCCATACAATGTATTTCTTGAGTACTGTTAACCTTCGTTATTTTTTACTAATTGAAAATAAGGAGGGTATAAAAAAAACCTTATTTACATGTAAAACTTTCTCAATCTATAGTTTAAAAACAGTTTAAATACCTTCAAGTCAGCAGCTGGATGATTGATGACATGGTTTGCCTCGTGCTGGGGCAGGTGGAAATGGAATGGTAGGCCGCGGCTTGGGTCCTCTATGTACAGGGAGGAGATAGACATTTCTGTCAACTTGGGCAGATAGCTGCTTAACACCTAATAATAAAATAAAAATTTCAGTTATCTGAAGGGATAAGACAATGGCCAATAAATTTATATAATCCCCAATGATGATGCAATAACCCTTTTGTAGAATAGAATTAGTGATTGAAACGTTTGAACACTCAACTTAATGAACTCAGATCCAGTAAATGTAAACAGACGGACAAAGCGAGTTATAAGTATTAAACAAGACGAATCTTCATAAAAAAATCCTTTTACATCTGACTAAAACTAATATTCATATGGAAATCACTTTTTTCTTAAAATCTTCATTATAAAGCAGGTTAGAAAATCCATTGTGTTAAAGAGTGGCTTCGGCTACTAAAAATTAAAATGTTATTATACCTGGATTAAGTTAGGATCCAGAGTACTGCAATGACTGATACAGATATTACTCAGACTATGACCTCCTCCTGTTTTCCTTTCCTAAAATAGAAATATTGATTTATTATTACTCAGATGTTGCACCATATTTTTATGTAATACTCGCAGCTGGCTAATATAACGATACTCCCCGTCCCCTCTCCTCCTACTGGATAAACAAACTGACCAATAAATGAGATCCATATTAGGAAGCTAATTTGACAAAACAAATTCATCTGTCAAAAAGCAAGTCTGAGAGAGAGGATAATAGGTTGTTTATTACACTAGTCCCCAAAGTTTAATGATAACGATTTCTTATTTATTGGGTACAAACTTTGGGGATTGGTTGATTAATAAAGATGAGTGTTCAAACATTTCAATCTTAAATTTTAACCTACAAAAGTGGTAATTTTGTGTATCATTGAGGATGTACATCAATTTATCGGTCATTGTCTTATCCCTTTAGATCCCTAAATAAAAATATATTGCTTGCCTTTGTCCAATCCAATTTGATTTTTAAATCCTCCAGGTAAACTTCTTCCAGCTTTGGTGTTCTGGACAGAAGGCTGTAGAGGTCTACCTAAATGTAAATTGTTATAGGAATCACCATTAATATCAATTATTAAAGATTAAATAGTAAATTGTTTGTGTGTGTGTGCTCCTAGGTAGGCTTAAACTAAATATTTGGTGGAAGAAGAAACTTGAGGTCACACCCCCAAAAAGATTTGTCCCTAAGAAAGAAATAGGTTTATAAAATTTTCTTCTTTTTGAACTAGTAAAAGAAATTGAACTTGCTGTACTAGACATGACTATTTTATTATGATATGGATCAAAACCCACTTCATACTTCTGATATTATACCTGTGTGTCGCCCCAGCCAGCAATCTTCAGCTTCTTCAGTTTCCCCGCCACTGCCAACAACTCATCATCAAATAGAAAACTGGTTGTACGGTCCTGTGTGTCTGTACAGGCTGAGAATCCCATCCCAATTATCTCCAGATTTACAAGGTGCCTGTAATATATATAGTCTGGTTAGGTCAAATATTGACGACCCCTAAATTTGAATTTTAGTTTTAAAAGAAAATAAGGGATTTTTTTGGGGTTATTTTGTTATTTGCTCTAGGGTTAACCCATACCCATACCATTTTGCTATTGACGTACATACTCTTACTCTTAAGTTGCAAATGTAACAAAGAATTAATAAAATTGTTAATTTCTTAAGTTTTAAGTATGTTCAATAAATCAAATATTGTTTAATAGTTATTTATCGCATTGCAGCTTTCCGCAGATAGTAAAATGTAAGGCAAGATTAATTCCAGTTTTGTTGGCGAAGGCCCAGCCCAACAAAACTGGTATATAGTAGGATACGATATAGGATTTTTTTAGTATGGCTAAGAACCAGTTCCAATCCAGCTGACATTTCGGCCTCAAAGTTTTATAATTACTATAATTTAAATTGTCACCTGCTAAGTGTGATCCAGCTGGCCCTGTCAACCCTGACATACTCCCATCCAAACAGGGTTAACCCTGTGAGGTTAGGACAATGCTGGCTTAGGGAGTGTAATTTTAGAGGGGTTATACCGTTCTCCCTGTACATGGCAATACAATTGATAATGTTAATTAGAATTTCATTAACTCCTTATAATAAAGTAACATGATGTCTGTCTTATATTTGTGTTTGTCTGTACAGAAAGATCTCGCTAACCGATATGGTTCTCCAACCTTCCAATAGGTCTAGAGAAGGTTTTTAACTTTAAGATATCGCCATACTTCTAAAAGAAAGCCTTTTTAAATAAAGGTGTTTTTTTTTCTTTTTTAAAAGAAAGTTTAAATGAAGGGTCTATCTCCCCCCCCCCCCCCCCTCATCTTATTCATGCCACTAGAGGCCTCCATTTGCACAGCAACTAATTATCAATATATATTGCCTGAATATGAATAGTCTAGAAATATTGTTTGTATACTCTGGATTATTCTCCCCAGCTTGGCAAATCATTTTGTACACCTCAGTTCTCCTCTTCGCATCACCACCTGCAGAAATGTAATTGATAATAGTAGCGCAGCTACTTTATTACTAGGATCTGTCCGTATGTCCCAACGTCGGACGTCCTATTAATTTATAGGAAATGTTCAATGCATTTCTTATTTGTTGACCGACTTTTTAAAATGATTGCCTAAATATATTATTTATAATTCTAGAATTTATATATTTATCTAAAGTGATTTTGTTTTTTGTTGTTGATAAGAGTATGAACGTTAAAACCTGATAGGAGCCAAAGAGCTGAACGTACATATTATATCCGCACATTATAGATAAAATAAATCTGGGAGTGCCAATTATCTAGTAACACAAATAAATGCTCCAAAAAACGTATTGGACGCGTGTTTTCTTTAGCCATGCACACACTGTACATTATTTATTTCGCTCATACAGATGTACGTTTAGCCGTTTTAGCATCTTTAGAAGTTCTAGAGTTTTTTGGGAGCAGATTTTAGCAAAAATTTTATGTGTTGTATAAATCATATTTCACCTTGAAAGTAGAGTGACTTTGTATTCTTGGATCCTCCCAATTATTACCTTGAAAGTAGAGTGACTTTGTATTCTTTGATCCTCCCAATTCCAGAACCTGGAGCCGTGGCGCATTTTTCATCAGGGCAGATATGCAAAAATTTGGCACATTAGCGTGAGTGTTCAAACTAATATATACGGATACTTAGGTTAAAATATTTTAGCTATGAATTATAGATGCTTTCACACACAGCACCGGTTGAGCCTTGTACTTTGTTGTCCTAGGAATCAGTATTTTAACCTGTTTCAATTAACAAAATGAGCAAACTGTCCGTAACTTATGGACGTACCAGACATAATTTTAGAAAAGCTTCGCTATTAAAAACCAAAGAAAATCGGCCAGCTATCTTTAAAAAATATTCAAGCAGATTCCCCAACATTCTTTTTATTAATTCAATTTGATTTAAAGCATTGCCGATGGACCAAGTGAATAATGAACTGGTTGCTTGTTTAAAATGTAACCCACCAAAAAAAAACTAGCCGTCTATTTAAAATAACAGTATATTTACCACATATAATTACGGACAGACAGACAGGAAGTTATAGATTAACTTTGCTACTTAAAGGATAAGAACATATTTTTCTACAAGTATCCATTCCTAAGAACAATATGACTGAGGGTATGCCTACAAGCGCCATCTGCTAGGGCCAGCAACCCTGTTTCTGTTATTGTACTTCTGTACACGTTCTAAAAAGGGTTAGGTTAGGTTAGGTCAATATGACTGAGGGTATGCCTACAAGCGCCATCTGCTAGGGCCAGCAACACTGTTTCTGTTATTGTACTTCTGTACACGTTCTAAAAAGGGTTAGGTTAGGTTAGGTCAATATGACTGAGGGTGTGCCTACATGCACTATCTGCTAGGGCCAGCAAACCTGTTTCTGTTATTGAACTTCTGTAAACGTTCTAAAAAGGGTTAGGTTAGGTTAGGTCAATATGACTGAGGGTGTGCCTACATGCACTATCTGCTAGGGCCAGCAAACCTGTTTCTGTTATTGAACTTCTGTAAACGTTCTAAAAAGGGTTAGGTTAGGTTAGGTCAATATGACTGAGGGTGTGCCTACAAGCACCTTCTGCTAGGGCCAGCAAACCTGTTTCTGTTAATGTACTTCTGTACACGTTCTAAAAAGAATTGGGTTAGGTTAGGTCAATATGACTGAGAGTGTGCCTACAAGTTCTATCTGCCAGGGCAAAAATCCTGTTTCTGTGATTGTACTTCTGTAAACGTTCTAAAAAGGATTTGGTTAGGTTAGGTCAATATGACTGAGGGTATGCCTGCATCACCATCTACCAGGGCCACCAATCCTGTTTCTGTGATTGTGCTTCTGTAAACATTTTAGGGAATAAATAAATATCCACCGGATATAAATCAGTTTCGAAGCGATACGGGAAATGTAATTATCAAGTCGATATAGAATATACGTGGATATTATGACAGGGGAAAAATTGTCGTCAACTTAGGTTGCTGATATGGAACTCATTTATTGGACAGTTCTTTCATCCAGTGGAAGGAGATGGAGTAAAGTGATTGAGTAGTTATTTTAGTCCGCTGCGAGTTTCACTTTATTAGAGAACATGAATATCTCGTGTAACATCCAAGAAATAATAAATCCGTAACAAAATAAGACAATAATATGAAAACATCTATATTCAAAAGTATCGTAGCAAAAAACATTTAATATGACAAAGATAATTGAGTATTTTACAAAGAAATAATTATTGGAATAGTTATTTATCGCATAGTATTATAGACAGCTTTCCGCGGATGAACCAGGTTTCGATAATGAAATTTTGGCACGCATCCTTTGATACAAGGTTACAAGGGAGGGAGGGGACACTTGTTTTTTTCGTGATGATGAGTTCAAAACGTTTCAACTACTGATTTCAATCTACAGGTGGGATTATTGTGTGTATCATAATTGGGGATCTACATCAATTTAACGGCCACTGTATTATCCCTTTAGATCCCTGGCAACTACTATAACATGGTAGCAAGTTATACCTGGAAGAGAGTAAGATTCTTGATGTTGGCTATGTTGGTCAGGATCTGATCTGATGCAAAGGGTAGGACAACTCTATAGGCAAGATTATTTTTTTATGCATTTCAAATTTTTTGTATGTTCAAAAATTGTCTCATTTTTGCTGTTATAAAGACAAAATTATTAGATGACACTTATATTTTCGACTGTCAACTTATGATTGAAAAAATGTATTTTAAAAAAAATAATAGTGGCTGTTCCCCCTGAACATAGTACTTAACAGCTAAACCCCTCCATGGACAATATAAAAACATCCCCAACAAATATTGAACGACGTTTACGAGCTCCTAGCAGACATGCATGCACACATACGGACTGGCATCCTTTTACTTTAGTTTACGGAAAAAGAAATTGCACAAATGATTCATTTTTTCCTTGTAAGTCGAGGAGCAGCTGAAAGGTGCATAGCAACTTGATTTAACCTAAAAAAAGAAAATTAAATTAATTTATATAAATTATTCATTTCTTTAAAACCTCTGTAAATATTTTACTAGTGTCCAGATCTAAAAATGTTTATATTAGTTTTAAAAAATATATAAAATATCTCTAAATCTGAATCTTCCAAAAATTTTACATTTTTAAAATTATTTACCTGGACATAATACCAGCCCAGTCCCCCTCTCTACCCCTAGTATCAAGTATTGTTCATATTTACCTGGACATAATACCAGCCCAGTCACCCTCTCTACCCCCAGTATCAAGTATTGTTCATAGTTACCTGGACATAATACCAGCCCAGTCACCCTCTCTACCCCTAGTATCAAGTATTGTTCATATTTACCTGGACATAATACCAGCCCAGTCACCCTCTCTACCCCTAGTATCAAGTATTGTTCATATTTACCTGGACATAATATCAGCCCAGTCACCCTCTCTACCCCTAGTATCAAGTATTATTCATATTTACCTGGACATAATACCAGCCCAGTCACCCTCTCTACCCCTAGTATCAAGTATTATTCATATTTACCTGGACATAATACCAGCCCAGTCACCCTCTCTACCCCTAGTATCAAGTATTATACATATTTACCTGGACATAATACCAGCCCAGTCACCCTCTCTACCCCCAGTGTCGAGATTAGTGTTGTTCATGTTGTTGATAGGGTCTCCTTGGAAATCTGGATCCTGATGAATAAAAACCGGATTATTAATGTGAAATTGATGTTTTTTAATTATTTATATCATCATTGGAGATGTTTATCAAATTATTGGCCACTGTCTTATCCCTTTAGTTCCCTGGGCTTTTCTATAATTAGGGTCGTCTGAATAGCTTTGTTAAAGTCTAAATATATTAAAATTAAATAAGATGCATTTAAGCTATTTAACGATGTATTTACTTCAATTTTTATTTCAGATTTTAAAATAAGATTCTATTATCCTTATATTAAAGTAACAAGATGTTTGTTTTACTATCTTTCTGCGCCAAAGGATCTCGCTAACCACTGAAACGTTATGGTTCCACTTTATAGGATAGCTTCTCATAGGTCCCGGGAATGTTTATATCTATTTTGGGGAAGGATATTAAAACCCTCCTAAAAGAAATCGCCCATAGAAAACAAGTTGTCATCCTTGTTCGTTTTTTTACCTGTGTTTTATCAATGATATAAAACTGTTCCAGAGCCATATTTTCACTGCCAAACTCCTCAAAGACACAGCTCAGTGTTTTCAAACATTTGGAGAGATCATCCTCGCTAACTCTAGCAATACTGTCCTTGTCTGTCAGTATCTGCTTACGGTTCTCCTACAACATAGATTATATTAACAGGGACCATTATTTCAATAGGAGGCGCAGAAGCCTAATTTCACAATATACTCGACTGAGGCATTAAATCTTTGCTACATATGTGTAAAAGGCGAAAGAAAGAAAACGATTGAATGGAAAGAGATTTAGAGAGATAGAGCAATGGCACACAAAAGTTAAAATTAGTATATCAACAAAACTAAGAATCATAATAAATTATATTTTTTATCATATTTGTCTGCTTACAAACTTTGGAACTAATTTTATTGATTTGCGAGTATAAACTTTTCAATCAATAATATTAATCTACAGAATAGTTTTGATTATCAAAATTATAAATCTATCGTGCATTGTCTCTTTCCTTGGGCGTTAAATCATTTTTTTTTTATAAAGCAATTCAGTCGGACATATGTCCATACCTAATTATAGAGCATTTGTGCTACTAACAAACCCGCGGAGGGAGTGGACATTGGGCTGTTTATTACAGTAGTTCCCAAATTTATAATAACATTTACTGATTAAGAACTTTAGGGACTTTAATTGAATTTTGGATAGGTAATTTAATTGCAATCTACACAATGGTAATTTTGTGTATCATCATTGGGGATGTACATCAATTAATCGCACTTTGTATTATCCTTTTAGATTTAAACCTGTGTAAGATGGAAAGTCAATCTTCTGAGTTTATCAGTCAACAGCAAATCAAGAACAAGATGGGGCGAAGCAGCGTTATTCAACCCTAAAAAATATCATAATAGTTATAATATACCATATATAGAATTTTAAGAATATTAAATATATTTTTATATTCAGCGATCAAAGTTTGTCATCACTGCTTATTTCTTTACTTAAATTTAAATAAAGAAACTAGCACAGGACTTCTCAATTCATCATTTTAAGAAAACGTTGGGGGAGGGTGGGGGGCTATAAACGACCCGAGATCTTGTTTTACTTCTGACTTTTTTAAAACATTAGATAGATTTTCTGGACTCAATTGTAATGTTCTATAACAATGTACGTATCAAATTCTAGAAATTAATTAGAAAAATTAAAGGAGAAATAATGTATAGCCAACAAGCGAAATAGGTCATATTTTGAGACAGACGGTCGTCATTTCAACTAAGCAATGAGCATTGCCCCCCCCCCCCCCAATAAAAAAACTGCTCAAAACCACGAAAACCTTTTTCTCGATTAAATTTAACTGATGGTTAAAGCTGGTTAAAAAGATCCCTTTTCCTTCAAATAACGAAATATATCTATCTATCTTACCTAGCATTGTAGAAATAAGTTGTGTCTGTATGTGGGAGGGTAGATTTTCACAAATATAGCGCTGGACGGCGGTTTTTACTTCATCACGAATATATTGCGTCACCTACAAACAAAATAAAATAGATAATTTTAGATTTTAAACATGAATACTTTTGAAAAAACAAGGATGACAACATCCATGAAAGCGAAGCACTGAAACGGTAGGACAAACGGACATTAACACTTGTATAGTGTCTGAACTGAATAATCAGAATATAAAAAAATCGAAACAGTCGAAGCAAAATTATAAGTAAATTTGTTCAAAAACTGCTTGATACGGGATAATGTTTCTGGACAAACTTACATTTTTAGGACTTGATTATAGAGTTGCTTCGCTTATACTATTGTTCTTTGTTGTCCCATGAATCAATATACAAAAAATCAGATCAAACGGATAAATAGATCACATAAAAATTTGTTGTTAAAAAGTAGAAAAATCAACATGTTTAAAAGGGACGTACGGACATTCTGGTAATGATTATAGAGTTGCTACGCTTTCTAAATCGTACCTAACTACTACAGGAATCATCATGCAAAATTTGAAATCGATAGGACAATTCTAACTTGTCTAAATTAACGAATAAAAGCTATCTATCTCGGACGGACGGACGGACGTACGGACGGACCGACCCTAATTATAGAAAAGCTTCGCTTTTAAAAATTGTTGTCAATCTAGCAAAATATTGTATCGAAATTATAAACGGCTTTGTATCAATGATCTAAGGGAATAAGACAATAGCTGATAAATTGATATACATCTCCAATTTGAAAAACAAAAATACCCCTTTTATAGATTACAATTAGTGGTTGCAACATTTGAACACTCAACTTAATGAACCAACCAATAAGAAAATATTATTATAAAACTAGTATAATAAACAACCCATTGTCCCCTCTCTCTCTCTGTGTGGACATGATCTCATTTCAATCTTGTAACTATATGTAGATAAACGAGGCGCGCTACTAGTGTGCCTAATTATCCCAGGAATCAAAATCTAAAAAATTAAGTGGGATCATTTAATTAGCTTGCTAAGTGTGTTACAATACGCTTATTTGGGATGACACTACGCTTTATACCAGAAATCATAATATAAAGTTTGTAAACAATCTCATAGAAAAACATGCAATAATTCTATAAATTGAAAATAATGTACCGAATCGACCTGGTTAGTCTTCTCGTCATGCACATAGTAATGGCTTGTCTCTGCGTATAGCGTGGTCTGTATGAGCCGTACACACTGGTTCAGTGCCTGTTCGCTCAGTCGTGGAGCTGGTTTGCGCGGTGCCATTTTTTAGGCAGTTTATTGTCAAAATTTAAGTAACAAAACAATACTATGTAAATTTCACAAAATATATGTAGGTAATCAACCATACAAGTAAATGGTTGAAAGACAAACTGTTAAGAAAATGATATAATAAAAGCATTGTTAGAATTGAGTATATGTTTGGGGGATGGGAAATAAAGGGGCAGGGGGATTAAAATACGTCCAATATGACCGCCAAGCGCGCTATGGATTACAACTCCCGTTGAATACATCAATATACACGGTGCTCATAGCCAGGAATTTAAGGGATAAGACAATGGCACATAAATTGATGTACATCGACAATGAAAGAACACAAAATTACCCCATATAGATTACAATTACTGGTTAAAACGCTTGGACACTAAACTTAATAACCAACAAATTAAAATTCCCTAAGTTGTTAAGCCAACGAATAAAAAAACATTATCATAAAACTTTGGGGACTGCTGTAATAATCAGCCCAATGTCCCCTCACTCCTTGGACTAAGTTTGGTGCTAGCAGGGATTAGAAACATATCTATAATACAAAGTAGAACGATGTCTGTCTGTCCGTCTGTCTGTCCGTCTGAAGCTTAAGATCTCAGTAACCACTGAACCGATTGGGCTCTACTCTTCAGGGAATATACCTACTGGTCCTGTGATGGTTTTAAGCTATTTTCTTGGGGGGTGGGACACCCTCAACCCCCCCAAAAAATGAAAAATACCCCCCCCCCCAAAAAAAAAAAAATTTTACTTTTTCTTTTTAAATCTAAAATTTGATCAAACCTCTTGGGGTAAGCCCCTAGAGGCTAGGGGCGAAGCCGCTAGTAATTTTAAAAGAATTAATTAATATTTATTTCATTTTAGCACGTACATGCAGTTTTAAAGATTTCTTAATAAACTAAACAAGGATATCACGTACATATGCAGCACAACAAAAAAGGACAATTTATGTTGATCTCAAAATAAAATAATAATCTACTTAATTTCTATTCAACTAGCGGCCATGCCCCTATCATATAGGGACTCTGTATTCGAAAATAGCTTTAAACCATCTTAAGACTTAAATCTGAAAGTAAAATAGCTTAAAACCAACTCTGGGCCTATGTGGAGTTTCCCTAAAATGAAGACATTAATCGGTGAAGTAGTTATCAAAAACTTAAGCTACATACAAAAAAGCTTTCATTGCTTTCATTTAATGGGCAAATTTTAGTTTTGAAATAAGAACTTGTTAAAATTCTATTATTTTGAAGAAAAAAGCGAGAACAGTCAATAATATAATAAAATTATTTATTGTTTCAAAAATCCATATTTTCAAATTTGAGACTGAATTGAAAATATTATAAAAAGATGTCTGTTTTGCTATGTCTGTAACTTTTGTGTATGTCTCATAATAAACTGGGAAGGAGGGGACATCGGGATGTTTATTGCACTAGTCCCCAAAGTTTTATAATACCGTTTTCTTTTTCGTTGGCCTAACAACCTCAGAGACTTTCAATGAATTTTGAAGGTTGGTTCAGTAAGTTGAGTATCCAAACGTTTCTACCACTAATTTTAATTTACAGAAGGGGTAATTTTGTGTATCATCATTGGGGATGTACATCAATTTATCGGCCATTGTCTTATCCCTTTAGATCCCTGTTAATAATAAAGATTCAATTTACTATCTTTCTACAAGCCAAAAACTTTAATTGAACTAATATAAGACCACGATGTAACGCAGACTGGGCAGGAATGAGACAATGGACGATAAATTTATATATATCTTCAATGATGTCAAACATAATTAATCCATAAGTATAATCTACAATCTATATAAACATTACTGGTTGAAAAGTTTGAACACTAAAAACTAGTATAAGACCCAGGGGCGTCCAAGCTTTTTATTTTGGGGGGGGTATTTACCCCCCCAAAATTGTTTGGGGGGGGGTAAATACCCCCTCCTAAATGGTTGGGGGTGCCTACAGCACCCCCATGGTAGGGGTAAATTTTAAATGGGGGGAGTAAACGGAAAAAAATTTTGGGGGTGCCTACGGCACCCCCTAAATCGTTTGGGGGGGGGGGGGGGGGTAATCGCCCCATTACCCCCCCCCCCCTTGGACGCCTATGATAAGACCAACCGATTGAGTTCAATTAAAGTACCCAAAGTGTTTAAGGCAATGAAACTTTGGTACCAGTGTAATTTAAAGTCCAATGTTCTCTCCCTCCCTGAGACTAGGATTGTTTTAATTTCTTTGTTCTTCAGGTAAAGTAAACAGCCCAGAACAGTGGACGATATTTTAATCTTCAGCCAAATTATTGGGTTTGAAGGGACAGCTTTCCGCGGATATTAAAATGATATTCATAAGATTAAAACAGTTTTGTTAGTTACAAGGGGCCGAAGGCCTTGACTGACAAAACTGGTATAAATTTTAAATTTTTTATTTTATTATTTGTAAAATTGTCTATAATATGATGCTATAAATGATTTTTTAATATGGCTGAGAACCGGTTCAAATACAGCGGATATTAATCGATTTAAAAGCCATATACAATCATCGAAAATCTGTGACAGATACCCAGTAGTCCGAAAATGTACGAAAGTTTATAAACTAGAAGGGGAAATAACCACTGCTTCTAAAGTTTAAATTATTATTTGGTATCAAATTTCTTTGTATAAAATTTATTATTTTATTTAATAAAACTTATCAAAAACGTTAACTCGAAAAAAACCACTTATGTACAACATCGGCCTTAGTTAAGCATTCCACCTTAATGACATGTCCTTCTTATTATAGAAAAGGTTCAACTAAAAAAGAAAAGAAAATTTGATAAAAGGTAATTTTGTTATATAAGCCTCATAATAGTTATTTCTCGTATCGTATTATAAACGGCTTTCCGCGGATATATAATGTACAATTATAAGATTAAAACTAGTTTTTTTAGCCCCGTGGTGCCGAAGGCACCGGCTAAAAAAACTGGTTTTAATCTTATGATTGTACATTTCTATATTCGTAGAAAGCTGGATATAATACGATGCTAGACATAGTTTTTTCGTATGGATGAGAACCGGTTCCTATCCACCGGACAGGGGCGTCCAAGCTTTTTTTTTGGGGGGGGTAAAAAATTTTAGGGGGGGGGGTAATTCGTGTTTGGGGGGGGGTAAAATGGCGCGCGAAGCGCGCCGAAATTTTTTTTTACCCCCCCCAAAATTTTTACCCCGGGGGTAAAATTTGATTGGGGGGGGGGTAATTACCCCCCCTAAAGTCTGTTGGGGGGGGGGGGTAAATACTCCCCCCAAATCTGTTGGGGGGGGGTAATTACCCCCCCTAAAGTCTGTTGGGGGGGGGGGGGGGTAAATACTCCCCCCAAATCTGTTGGGGGGGGGTAATTACCCCCCCCAAACTAATTTACCCCGGGGGTAAAATTTTTGGGGGGGGTAATTTAATTATGTAAAAAAAGCACCTACCTAATCTATTAAGTTAATAAGTACTATCCTATAACATAAAGTAGTAAGTAAGGTTTATTTGACTATAGCTTCAGATTTCATTACTTTTCATTACCCCCAAGGTAGGGGTAATTTTTTTTGGGGGGGGGGTATTGTTCACAAAATTTTGGGGGTGCCAAATGGCCCATTACCCCCCCCCCCCCTTGGACGCCTATGCCACCGGATTCGAATGAATACGAGAAAGAATAATATCTAGTTTTCTTTCTTTCAGACATTCTTGATCATCAATATTTCTCTTATTATACCAGTTAGATTCACAAATGTATTAATGTGTATTAGGACTATTTCTCTTATTATACCAGTTAGATTCACAAATGTATTAATGTGTATTAGGACTATTTCTCTTATTATACCAGTTAGATTCACAAATGTATTAATGTGTATTAGGACTATTGTGGTATCCGCCTAGGGTAAATGGCAGACACCAGAGTTTGAATAAAGACTACGGCAGTGTGAACAGACGTGGACACCTATACTATAGAGAAGCTACGCTTCTCTAGCAATCACTAAATAATAAACATAGTCTATTCAGTTGTTTCTTTATTGCAGGTTTAAGGATAACTAAAGTTGTACAACATAATATAAATACATATGGATTAGGAATAAAGATAGTTAAAGATAAATCATACAGTAAAACATAGATAATTGCAATGGTTAGGTAGATGGCTATCCCTGTCTGGGGCAGGCAGGATAGCCCATGGAACAGCACAATAGGTAGATAAGCATAGAGGGGTTGAGTGGTAGGTCTGGGTACTGAAGAGGGAAGGTTTGATGAATAGCCCATGGAACAGCACAATAGGTAGATAAGCATAGAGGGGTTGAGTGGTAGTTCTGGGTACTGAAGAGGGAAGGTTTGATGATTACTTTGACAACAACAGTCTGTGTGGGGGTGATTCTATCAGGTGAGGGAAGGCTTAGATCCTTTATCCTCAGGGTTGAGGTGGTGCTGATAACTTGGTGGTTGAAGGGGAAGGTTCTGGTGCTTAAGATGGGAGAGGGAGGGGTAACACCCCTCCCTCCATTTGCAGGACAACTGAGAGATGAAATCAATACCGTTATCTGACATATTTTCAGGTGGCTTTACAATTGTAGAATAACAGGATTTAGCTGGGTGCGTAGCATCACTATAATGTCTTGGTTTCTACATGGTCCAGAGTTGCCGCATACCACAACTCTCCCCTCGGAAGGCTGGGAGGGGTTGTCTGCACCGCCAGACTTCCGACAGTGGTTGCGGCCTTCAGTTTGTTGTCCTTGTGGAATGGGTCCGCCAGGATACCAGTTGCTGGACGGTGGTGGACTCCAGCCCTCCCCAGGTCGAACGGAATCTGCTATATCTGCTGGAGTAGCTGGTCCTGTTGGATATTCTGGCCGTTGGATGTGTACCTCTGAGGCCACCCTGGCAACCTCCAGGGGTGGCACAGCACATGAGGGGGCTTGGACCAACAGCCGCCTGGTATACACCTCTTCAGGTTTCTCCACTGGGCTGGTGGTCTCCATCGTGTTGGTCACCTTGCTGCTGGCAGGCTGGCTACTGGATGCAGGCGCAGCTTCTTCGCCCTCGGGGCTGGTCAGGTTCATTCGGCTTCCAGGGTCTCTGTCAACGCGGGCAGGTGGTGGTTGCCATACTGTAGGAGCGTTGCCTCCCTCAGGCTCATCCTGGACATTGGCAGGGTGGTGCATGGCAGTCCGACCGGCGGGGTAGGGGAAGGTAACAGTCCATTCTTTATGCCGGAGGCTGTCTTGGATCTGCAAGGGTGGCTCCGCTCTAGTTGGCTGGGAGACAGGCCCATCCACGGCCACTGCTGCTGGTGGGCTGGAGGCACAAGGCTCCGGATTTCCTCCCCTAGCCTGAAGGGGTCCAGGCACATTGTCTCCATCTTGGGTAGACATAATTGTTGGGGATCCTCTACTTCTATGGTTAGGCTCGGCACTTGGCGCATCTAGTTGTGTTACTCCCCAGGCAGCGGTCAAAGCTTCTTCAGTTTGGCTGGTAATGGCTGATATCCTGGCTCCTGGGGCAGATGCAGGGGGCGCAGGCAAGTTTGGCCCAGCCCAAACTTCCTGGTACACCAGTGCAATACAATTACCCTGGCTTGGTTGAGGGAGGTAGACAGCTGGATGCAGTTGAGGGTGAGGGACAGCTGGACTCTCCCTGCTGGCTGGGGGCTCTGGCTGGCTGGGGGTGACGGGTGTCACCCCTTCCTCTGGGGCTGCGGGCTCATTCCGGGGTCCAGGTATCTCGGTGGCGGCGACGGTTGTCGCCCCAGGCACCAGTGTGGGGGCGCTTGATAGCACCCCCCAGTCTTCACAGGGGTCCAGGTCTCTCGGTGGCGGCGACGGTTGTCGCCCCAGGCACCAGCGTGGGGCGCTGGATAGCACCCCCCAGTCTTCACAGGTGGCGGCGACGGTTGTCGCCCCAGACATCAGCTTGGTGGTGCAGGGAAGCACCTCTCGTTCCTTCCAGGTGGCGACGCCGGTTGGCGTCCCATACATCGACTCAGACTCGCTGGCTAGCGCCTCTTGCCTCTCCCACTCGGCGGCCGCCAGGGCCTCCCCGTACACCGTCCCGGTGGCGCTGGGTAGCGCCCCTCGGCTCTTGCTGGGGGTGACAGGGGTTACGGACACCGGTCCCCTGTGGTTGAGGCTGAGGTCCAGGCCAACCCGGTTGGGTTCAGCCGCTCCTCCCAGCACGTTGATCCTGGCCACTATGGTCCCAATCTGAGACACAGACTCCTGGGTAGCCGCGGCCCCAGCGGCGGCAGCTAGTTGGGGTGACGGCTGGGCATCTCCCTCCAGGTGGACCTGGGTGGCAGACTGGTTGCATGCAGGTTGTTGGGCGGCCTGGTGTTTCTTCATTGCCTGGTCCCAACCGGTTCTACACTTGGCGGCTGTGTGGCCGTTGAAGCGGCAGCGCCCCTTCGTCCAGCTGGGTCCCATCAGGCCGGCTTCCCCAGGGTGTATCAACCTGCCAGGTCTCTCCTCCTCCAGTTGGGGCACCAGCTGACAAACAGGGTCTCCCCTACTAGGGGTCAGGCGGTGCTGGGCTGCTTGTGGTGGCTCCTTGGTTACATTCAGCCTCCTCCCCATACACACAGGTTCCTTCCATCCAACAGCGGCTCTCCTCCCCTGGGTGGCGAGGCCAGCCTCGGCCTTAGCTTCTGCAGGTGCTTCTCCACATGAGGGATCCTGCCTCTGGGTATGCCAGGTAGTTGGTAGCAAAGGCCGTTGATGGTGCCAGTCGGAAAGGGGGCTATGATCTCTGGGGGGTACCTGTGGCCAGTGTGTGGACAGGTACCCACAGGTGGACCAGCAAGGCCCAGAAGATGCCATACTGATGGTAGCCTGAACTGTATTCCGGACTGTCAGCAGACTGTTGGTAGCCACCTGAGTTGGGCCAGAGTTGCCAGCTGGTATTGCGTCCCTGCCAGGCTCCGTCAGCTGCTGGTGGGGAGCCCCTGCGGTGGTTCTGGTCTTGGCAGGGGGTGGCCTTCTTATTGACTTCCCTAGTTGGAGCTCTGCATCCTGGTGGGCCTCCATCTTCAGCAGCATGGGGGAACTTGGCTGGGACATGTGCAGTGGTTCAGCAGAGTAGCGGCATCTGGTCTTGGAGTGTGGGGGAACAGCCTCACTGCTGCTGGTCAACCCTGCTCCCTCCGTGCTGGGTAAAGTCTTCCACTGCAGCAGGTCACCAGTCCCCATCCTTAGGCCGGTCCCCAGTCGTTCCATGCCTGGGGGCTCCCAGGGAGGCTTGGGTGGCGGCTCCCCCACCCCCAGGTACGCGTCGGGCATCTGGGTGAAGAGCCTATTCCCCTGGGACAGCTCCCCATCCTCCAGATTGGTGAGGCCAGTGCCAGGGAGGACCTTTCCACCCCAGAAACAGGTGGTACTGGCCCTAGGGCTGGGCCCCTTTGGAGTCTCAGTTCTGGTAGTAGTGTCCATCTTGGGGCTGGCCACTAAGTCTCTGAAGCTTGTCACCTTCTCATTAGGCTCAGTTGCATCGTTCAACACCCCCAGGAGGACACCTACAGGTTCAGCAATCCCCAGTCCAGTATTGCTATTTCTCGTGCGTTGAGCACCAACTGAACAGGAGCTGTGCAGCGGACATTCAGTCACCCTTCCAGACAAGGGCATCTCAGGGACCAGGGGTCTGTGACCTGGCATGTGTTTGATGTTCACTGTACTCAACACAGTAGGCCAAAGTAATAACAGAAGCAGTATCGTGTAGGAAGAAGCAGAGAGTGGTGGGGTACAGATGTTGGTGGTTCTGGTCCAAATGAAGACTTCTGTCCACCACAGTGTCAGCAGCAGGCCTAGGCACACAGTTAATGCCCAATCATGAATGTCTTCTATTTCCGCACGTCGGGCTAGGGGCTGCCAAGTTCTTATCTTGTAGATGTAGGAGCAGAGTAGAGTAGCCGCGCCGCAAGGAGGTTCGAGCCGGCTCACCCCTAGTATAAATACTATAGCTGTGTAATTAGGGTGGTAGTCCACGTAGCCGTAGGCTCGGTCCTCCTGGCTCAAGAGTTTCTGTGGCTGGCGCGTCCCCATGATAAGTAGCAGGGGGTTGGTCTGTTGGTGCCAGCGTCTTGTTTAACTGTTGAGCCTGAGTTGTTCTCCTTTCCAGTATAGCTCTTGATTTCTGTGATAACCAGCGGATCTTAGCTTAAAGGTAAAAGGAATATGTTAGGTATCCACAGATGTCTCTAGGAGCATATCCGCTGGTAGATATATGGATAGGTAGGCTAACTATATATATATATATATATGGCTACACTCCCATATATATATATACGTGTATAAGAATATCCCCAGAGCTAGCTAGCTTTCCTCCTTGCTCCAAAAAAAATCACGCTTCCTCTGTATATAGTTCACAACTATGAGGTCGATGGTCCAGGTACACACCACCACTGCCCAGTGTGGGGCATCAAGTCAGGCTATGTCCACAGGGTGGGCGTACTTTCGTTCAGTTACCATATCAGTTTCCAGTGTTGTTTGGTGAGGTTAGTATTCACTTACTTGCACCCATGATACAAAAAAAACAACACTATTTGTCACTTGGGTATTTATATATATACATATATTTGTTTCACTAACCACTCAGTTTTGAAGTAGAGTTGGCAGGGCTAGGAAGATGTTGAGGGTCTGAGCGGGTTCAAGGAACTGGTTTAGTTTTCCTTATCACACTGTAGATAGGGAGGGAGGAGCTTGCAAGTTTTTCTCCTAAAAAAAATATCTCTGTTGTATGCTATAGAGTGGCCCCTCTCCTGTGTGTGTGTGTGTGTGTGTGTGCGTGAAATCTCCTTTCCGTGCAGCGCGCTTACGCACCGTCAATCCGCGCACACAGATAAAACGCGCACTTATCCCTCAACTCGCTCTCTCGTTGGTCCGCTTTGTCCGTTGAACTTTATGATATTTCCGCACTCCGTTTCGCTACCCGTAAATGGCGCTCTGTGTTCCCGGTCACTAGCTCCACACCGGGGGCGGACTTAGTCAAGTGTGGGTAGGAGGGGGGAAGCGCGTGAGGGGACGGGGTAAATCCGTCCGTTCCCCCTGTGAGGAAGGGGGGGAAATGCCGTGGGTTTGAGGTAGCTGTGTAATGAGGTAATGTTGCCCTCTCTCCTTAATCCTAGGTTTATTTTTATATCACCTTGATTGTATTCTCTTCAATGGAGAGTGAGCCCCTCCCTTTCCTCTGAAATAAGGGGTGTATTGTTGTTGTGCTGTAGGCTTGAGGTAATTAGATTGTGTATCAGGGCATTTGTTATATTACATCTAGCTTCTATTTTTGTCCTTATCACAATTACATAACAGATTTGTTTACCAACCCTGTTCTATTTTTAGCTGTTATCACAATACACAGTAAATCCAAGCCTGTTCTATTTTTAGTTTTATCACAACACAACAAATTGTTTGCCAATCTTTGCTCATAAATCTATTGTTTAACCATCACACCAGGGTGGTAATCCCTGCAAATGTGATATAATATCTGTTTTTCTAGATGGGTGGCTGCGTTGTAGCCTCTCAGGCTACTTGGAGTTGACGTAGTTTTCTCTGCTTTGGTGCACTACACTCGTATGTTGGCTCGCAGCTCGCAGCTATGTGGCGTGTTTCAGCCTATCGGCGGCAGGGAATGTCCCGTCCTGCTAGCGCCGCTTGCAGCTATGTGGCGTGTTTCAGCCTATCGGCGGCAGGGAATGTCCCGTCCTGCTAGCGCCGCTGATCCAAATCCGGCTGATGGCGGCAGGGAATGTCCCGTCCTGCTAGCGCCACTGGTTCGGATCCTGCTATCTCTTGCAGTAAAGTTGGCCTATTTTCAGCCGTTTACACTTATTTGGCTTGTTTCAGCCGGTCCGCAGGCCTGTTTCAGCCTTTTGAGCGCTCAATTCTCCGTTAGATGTCGGCGCTTCTCGCGGTTCTTCGTCAAGTTTCGCTGTCTCGCTTCCACAACTGCCGGATGCAGAGTTAGACTTTGCTGTCCAGGGTGGGTAATTCAGGTTGCTTGTGTCAGTTTTGCCAGTTTCACTGCTGGGAGTACCTTAGCCTCAGATGCGCGTCTGCTCTACACTTGTGGTTCGCCGTAATCTCACACAGCTGTCACCAAAAGTTGTGGTATCCGCCTAGGGTAAATGGCAGACACCAGAGTTCGAATAAAGACTACGGCAGTGTGAACAGACGTGGACACCTATACTATAGAGAAGCTACGTTTCTCTAGCAATCACTAAATAATAAACATAGTCTATTCAGTTGTTTCTTTATTGCAGGTTTAAGGATAACTAAAGTTGTACAACATAATATAAATACATATGGATTAGGAATAAAGATAGTTAAAGATAAATCATACAGTAAAACATAGATAATTGCAATGGTTAGGTAGATGGCTATCCCTGTCTGGGGCAGGCAGGATAGCCCATGGAACAGCACAATAGGTAGATAAGCATAGAGGGGTTGAGTGGTAGGTCTGGGTACTGAAGAGGGAAGGTTTGATGAATAGCCCATGGAACAGCACAATAGGTAGATAAGCATAGAGGGGTTGAGTGGTAGTTCTGGGTACTGAAGAGGGAAGGTTTGATGATTACTTTGACAACAACAGTCTGTGTGGGGGTGATTCTATCAGGTGAGGGAAGGCTTAGATCCTTTATCCTCAGGGTTGAGGTGGTGCTGATAACTTGGTGGTTGAAGGGGAAGGTTCTGGTGCTTAAGATGGGAGAGGGAGGGGTAACACCCCTCCCTCCATTTGCAGGACAACTGAGAGATGAAATCAATACCGTTATCTGACATATTTTCAGGTGGCTTTACAATTGTAGAATAACAGGATTTAGCTGGGTGCGTAGCATCACTATAATGTCTTGGTTTCTACATGGTCCAGAGTTGCCGCATACCACACTATTTCTCTTATTATACCAGTTATATTCACAAATGTATTTAAGTATATTAGGAGAGATGGTATGCCAATAATTTTTCGTATATTTGATTCGCATTTTAATATTTTTAAATCTCAATGTTGAAAATACTTTAGCAAAAGAATTCTTATTTTTCAAAAAGGAGTAAAAATGAAAAAGTAACCTCCTTTCCATAACACAGAAGTCCATTTATGTATCTAATTATATCAGGTACAATAATAATATTATATTTCTAGAGAGTCGTGGTTTAACCTAAAGTAAGAGTTGTTAGTTAGAGAAGTGCTACAAAATTATCAATGGATATAGAATACGTGGATATTGAAACGGGGATTTTTTGTCTTCGATTTAGGTTGCTAATCCTCAGATATTGGTCAATACGTTTCTCCATTGTCAGGTGGAGGGTATCGTTATAATAGCCAGCTGGGAGAAACATTTTATCGGGGTATGCAAGAATCTCTTACAATATCCACGAACTTTATGTCCCCTAAATTGTTAAAATTCATATATAGCAATTTTTCCGCAACTGAAATAATGCTAAAGTTTTAGATCTAAAGAAAATCTGACTTTCAATTTTTGGCATTCTATCTTGGGCGGTTTCCCTCTGGATTTGCATCTGGACCACAATCTTAGGTTTAGTTAGGTTAGGTTTAGTAAAGGTTAGAAGAGATAAGTTTAATATGTAATGAGATAATAAGAGAGGAAGAGAGATATTCTTATAATAAAGTAAAAGGTGTTTGTTTGTTTATTTGTTTGATGGGAGTTACTTTTTATGTTTTACGGTTAGCGAGATCTTAAGCTACATAAACACATCCTAATAAGCATCCTTTACTTTTATATAAGGCTTGACAAAATTGTTCAATTTATCATGAAATTTTGGGGAACCATTTTTGCGACAGTTAAATGTAAGGGAGAGAAAAGTATATTTGGGTTGACAGACACTTGGTAGACTAAGAATGAACGCAAGTTGAAAGTACGAAAAATAACCACTAAAATTTTGCTTCTGAAAGTTTAAGAATTTGTTTGTTTGTATATTTAGTAAAATGGATTAATTATTATTTGTATCTTACACTAAATTATCATGTTCTCTAAATAAAGTGAAACTTGTAGTTGGCTAAAATAACAACCCCCCTCCCCCATCAACCCCCTTTAGCACATTCTCTCCCCTTCTACGGGATAAATAAACTGACCAATAAGTGATGTCCATATTAGCAACCTAATTTGAAAACAATTTTTTTCTCTGTCATAATATTTACGTATATTCTATATCCATTTTAGTAAATTAAACCTATGTATTGTACAAAATATGACCCTAAATTACCCCCCCCCCCCCTCCATAATATTTGGTGGTAGACATGATGGACAGTAATAAAATGCTGTTTTTCGAAGTTCGCGGTCATACGCAATGTTGGAAGTGTGATGCAATTTTCGGATCTGAGTTTTCGTGATTTGAGAAAAATTCATCTTCATATCATAACGAATTAGATAATCTTTCAAGGATTGCCTACATTTATCAATCCGCGAAAACTGAGATCTGAAATTTGCATCAACCTTCCAACATTGCGTATGAACGCGTACGACTTCGAGAAACGACATTTTATTACTGTCTATCTCACATTCGGTGGTAGAAAATGGTAGACAGGTCAAACAATAAAAAACTTTCAGAGTTACGACCCCATACATTTATTGGTGTTGGGGGCACTTTCTACAAGTCACAATGGTTTCATATTTTTACGTTAGCTTGAAAACTTTGGGTACTTTGTCAAATCTTAATTGGTTGGTTCAAACCAGCAATATACACAACCAACTTGATCATCTACAGAAGGGGATGAATTTGATTATCATCATTGGGAATGTTACATCATTTAAACTAGCTTCCTATATTTTGTAGTGTTTGAACTTAAATTTGTAGTATTTGAAACTACGTGAAAATTGAACTGTTGAAAGATAACGAGAGCATATTCTTTATACTTTATTTCTTAAGAACCAACATTTTGAAAAAATAAAACAAAAGCTGGTTCGTCCGTTTCTTTAAGTGTCAAAGGGCCACATAACCCACAATTTTCTTTAAAAATTGAAAATAAAGGAGGGGAATTTTTCTCTAATGACCCTGATTTTTATAGGCCCCAACCCTGCAGTATATAAATTAAACTTACCTAACCAATGGTTAAACAATTACATACGAAAACTCCCCCGCCCCCTTATTTAAATTTATTGAAAATAAGGGGTTGAGGAGGGGTTCTGTGCTCACAAGGCACTTTAAGGGAAACCCTTTCTTTTAAATTAAGAATTGATAACAAATTACCTTTAACTGCAGAACCCTCTGATCTGTTTCTCAAAATATGAATAATTCTTTCAAGAGTGGGTTTTAATGATATAATTAATCTATCCTCTGTAATAAGAGTAGAACGATGTCTGTCTGTTCGTCTGTCTAAAGAAGATCTCGGTATCCGCTGAACCGATTGGGTTCTACTCTTCAGGGAATATACCTAGTTGTCTTGTGGTGTTTTTTTTTTCTTGGAGATTGGGAACCCCCCCCCAAAAAAAAAAAAAATCCCCCCTCCATTTTTATTTATCTTTTTGTAAACGAAAACAAATAAGTTGGGTGGGGGGAACCCCAACCACACCCTGCGTCGAAGCTTCCGCGAAACACCCTCCCCCGGCTTCAAACCCCTCATTTTTATAGTTTTTTTCTTCTTCTACAAATTACGAACGAACGATTCTATATGAGACGTTGACTTTCCAATACCTCTAAGGGCGAATATAAAAATTTTCTGTCTGAAGCTTTAGATCTTGGAATTTGCCTGCCAATTGAAAAGTTGGGTGGTTTTATGCTATTTTCTTAGTCTCCCCTACCTTTCCCTAGAAGATAACGACAAGGCAACTGTTAGTATTATTAAATATTTTACTAATTTTGTCTTTTCCAGGCAATTGTGAATAAAAACTAAAATGATATAAAGAGAATATCTGGTGATATAAAAGTAGAAGTAAGACTCTAAATATAATAGATGTAGTAGATCTAGATGGTCAATCTGCCCCCATATTCTGTCAAACCTAAAAAGAGATTCCAAATCCTATAATTACATATTTACATACATATAATAATAATCTGAGTATTGTAATTTCCTGAAAGCTAACTTTATCCTAAGAAATTCAACTATTCATTTGTTGACTTATTATAAATGTTTTGTCATATGCTTTACATTATACGAGGAAATTTTTTTTACATGCTTCTTCCTAAAAAATGCGTCTAGTTCTAGGCAGGAATCTAAAGGTATAAGACAATGGCCGATAAATTGATAAACATACCCAGTGATTATACAGAAAATTACCCCGTCTGTAGATTAAAATTCTATGAAACTTCCAAAAGTTGTTAAGTCAACCAATAAGAAAACGTTATCATACAACTTTGGGGAAAAGTATGATAAACAGCCCATTGTCCCATCTCTCTCTCTCTAAATTAAAGTGTACTCACTATGAAAATGAAATGAAAAAAATGCTGATTTATTGGCTGATTTAGTCAGTATGTATCTTTATTATATCTATTCTAAATATATATAATAAGACTCTTTATATATATTATCTTTAATATAATATACTTTCTATATCCCTTATAATTTTCTCTTTCATTGAACAGGATTAACTGTATGAAGCGTAGTCATACAGACAGGCATCTTATATATATCATATAGATATATATCTAGATACCTAATATATAGATAGATACTAGACAAATAAACAGTATTACCTGTATGAAGCGTAGTCATACAGACAGATATCTTATATATATCATATAGATATATATCTAGATACCAAATATATAGGTAGATACTAGACAAATAAACAGTATTACCTGTATGAAGCGTAGTCATACAGACAGACATCTTATATATATCATATAGATATATATCTAGATACCTAATATATAGGTAGATACTAGACAAATAAACAGTATTACCTGTATGAAGCGTAGTCATACAGACAGACATCTTATATATATCATATAGATAGATATCTAGATACCAAATATATAGGTAGATACTAGACAAATAAACATGATTAACTGTATGAAGCGTAGTCATACAGACAGATATCTTATATATATCATATAGATATATATCTAGATACCTAATATATAGATAGATACTAGACAAATAAACAGGATTAACTGTATGATGCCCAGTCATACAGACAGACATCCTATATATATCATATAGATATATATCTAGATACCAAATATATAGGTAGATACTAGACAAATAAACAGGATTAACTGTATGAAGCGTAGTCATACAGACAGACATCCTATATATATCATATAGATATATATCTAGATACCAAATATATAGGTAGATACTAGACAAATAAACAGTATTACCTGTATGAAGCGTAGTCATACAGACAGACATCTTATATATATCATATAGATATATATCTAGATACCTAATATATAGGTAGATACTAGACAAATAAACAGGATTAACTGTATGAAGCGTAGTCGTACAGACAGACATCTTATTTATATCATATAGATAGATATCTAGATACCTAATATATATCTAGATACTATACAAATAAACAAGATTAACTGTATGAAGTCTAGTCATACAGACAGACATCTTATTTATATCATATAGATAGATATCTAGATACCAAATATATAGATAGATACTAGACAAATAAACAGTATTAACTGTATGAAGCGTAGTCATACAGACAGACATCTTATTTGTATCATATAGATAGATATCTAGATACCAAATATATAGATAGATACTAGACAAATAAACAGTATTAACTGTATGAAGCGTAGTCGTACAGACAGACATCTTATTTATATCATATAGATATATATCTAGATACCTAATATATAGGTAGATACTAGACAAATAAACAGGATTAACTGTATGAAGCCTAGTCATACAAACAGACATCTTATATATATATCATATAGATAGATATCTAGATACCTAATATATATCTAGATACTATACAAATAAACAAGATTAACTGTATGAAGTCTAGTCATACAGACAGACATCTTATTTATATCATATAGATAGATATCTAGATACCAAATATATAGATAGATACTAGACAAATAAACAGTATTAACTGTATGAAGCGTAGTCATACAGACAGACATCTTATTTATATCATATAGATAGATATCTAGATACCAAATATATAGATAGATACTAGACAAATAAACAGTATTAACTGTATGAAGCGTAGTCATACAGACAGACATCTTATTTATATCATATAGATAGATATCTAGATACCAAATATATAGATAGATACTAGACAAATAAACAGTATTAACTGTATGAAGCGTAGTCATACAGACAGACATCTTATTTATATCATATAGATAGATATCTAGATACCAAATATATAGATAGATACTAGACAAATAAACAGTATTAACTGTATGAAGCGTAGTCATACAGACAGACATCTTATTTATATCATATAGATAGATATCTAGATACCAAATATATAGATAGATACTAGACAAATAAACAGTATTAACTGTATGAAGCGTAGTCATACAGACAGACATCCTATATATATCATATAGATATATATCTAGATACCAAATATATAGGTAGATATTACACAAATAAACAGTATTAACTGTTTGAAGCGTAGTCATACAGACAGGCATCTTATTTATATCATATAGATAGATATCTAGATACCAAATATATAGATAGATACTAGACAAATAAACAGTATTAACTGTATGAAGTCTAGTCATACAGACAGGCATCTTATTTATATCATAAATATAATGTAGATAGATACTAGACAGATAGATGAATGATAATATAAAGTAGTAAGGATTTTTGTCTGAAGATTAAGATTTAAATTTAACTACTGAAGTAAATGGTAAAATATGATATCAATATACTTCTGAAAAATACATTTTTATACAATTTTTAATTCGACGATATGGCTAAAAATATATCCTTAAATTATGTTAAGAAATAATCACGAAACCTGTATTGTCAATAGAAATCTATTTTTTCTTTTAAAATTTAAAGAATAGACAAAATATTTTTTATTTGCACAGTTTTTTAATAAGCCACTACGATTAAGCAAGTATTTTCAAAAGTTAAATATTAATGTAAATATGATTTTAAAATAAACAAGGTTGACAACATCCACAAAATCAAAGCTCTGAAAATAGAAGGTAGGATAAACGAACATTATCACTTGTAGAGTGTATTATATTATATTATATAAGATATTATAAGACCCTTATTATATAATTGCTTTGCTTAAAAAATTAGTCCACCTTTAATCCTATTATATAAAGTGGTAGGTTTTTTTGTATGCAGTTTAAAAATTAGATTTCTACTGAACCGATTGAGTTCTCCCTTTTAGGGAAGCCTCATGTAAGTCATGGCATGGTTTTGGGGTACTTTTCTGCACTATTCTTACCCCATTGAAGACAGAGTCTCTAGATGATAGGGGCGCCGCTTCTAGCATAAAATAATGTATTTAATAAGCAACCTAATTTTGTAAGGAAGTTATTGTAGAGCGTACAATAAATTCTGGTAATTTTTCATATCTACCAAATAAAAGGGATCAAGAGCGTGGGGGAAAGTACTTTAATACAGGAAGGGTGGGGACATTAGACTATAAATTATACTGGTACCCAAAGTTGTCACACTAGTTGGCCTAAAAAACTTTGGGGACTTTTTATCAAATCTTAATTGGTAAAAAACTAGTGGTGTTCAAAGTTTTCTACTAAAGTTTTAATCTACAAAACGTATTTTATAATTATGCTTATCTCATCTGGGGTGAAATTTATCGTTTCATTGTCTTATCCCTTAAGATCCCTGACTTCTATATAAGATAGGATGGTCTATAATCAGGATAAAATAAAAAATAGCCAAACTTTTTTTTGTAAAATAAAATCTTTAATTCTGAAATTTACTACAACATTCTTTTAGACTTACTTATGACTTACTATCTGCTACACCCCTATAGGCCTATGTCGTACCTAAGTTTTGATTTTAGTTTAGAAAAGAAAAATAAAAAAAAATAAGGGGTATGGGATTTATTTTAAGGAGTGAAGATAGAGGTACTAACCCCCAACAAGGAGCTTCACTGTAAAGTATAAGAAATAAAAATGGTGATGTAATAACTGCCTATAAAATTAAGGGGTAAAAAAGTGTCGGCACTTTCACTCCAACCAAATTATTTATACCAAACTTCCCACCTCCTTATTTTCATCTCTAGAAATATATTTTTCTTACATTGAGTGATCTTACTCTGTTAATTTTAGTTAGAAAGTATGAGCTTCTGAAAGAATGAAGGGCAAAGCACATAATTCTAAAATCCATCCTTAATTTAACCAGCCCTAGGGATACCATGAAAATTGTAAAAATCTTTACGAGATAAAATTATCGAAATTGTAACAAAAAATTACCACAAGTAAAATAAAGTAATGTTTCCAAAGTTTTAAATTAAAGATACTTGTAAGGTTAATTTTCAAATTTTGTTCAAATAGAATTCCTTTGTATCTAAAATATGAAATCATATTTATTATTATGTAACTTTCATCGACATTGTTGCCAACACTAAACGAATAATTTAAAGAAAAAAAAGAAATTTAGTCATTTAGAGTGTACTCATAGATAAAGATAAAAAGAACAAACAAACGCTATATTTTATATGCATAAGCCACTCATTTAACATTTATGTACCCCAAAATGGAATTTAAATGCTAAAAAAGCAAGAGCTTATCAAGATGTCAGCAACTATAAAAGCGAAGCTCTACAAATAACACAAAACTTTTAATAATCTGACATTTTTAATGTAAATATGTCATTTAAACTACTTAAATACAGGATATTTGTTAGACTTAAAAATAGAGAAAATTTCCTTATTACATGGTGCCTAAACGCCATAGGGATCATCATTTAAAAATTATCTTGGTAATATGGTATATTAATTAGGGTATATAAATTTGATATAAATTACTTACAAATTTATATCAAAATATCTATAAAAAAAAACAACATTTTAAATCTGACTTTTTGGTAACGATTAAACAATAAACATCTTGAAAAACTTTTTAACCTGTATCTAACTGTTTCAGGATTCATCATGCAAAGTTTAAAATTGATAGTACAATTAATTATAGGGACGGACCGACCTTTATATAGAACAGTTCCACTTTTAAAAGCTTGATACAAACAACGGGTATAGTCCCTTTCGTGACAACGCCTCTTAAGGGGCGTTTCGTTTTATTTTCACAGTAGCTTATGATAGGTTAACTTAGATTAGGTAATTGCCCCGCAGGATTATGTAATTGACCCCGCAGGGTTAGAGCCCCCTGCAGGTGCTAGAAATAGGAGAAAAATTACCTTGAAAATACGATGAAAAGACCCTCAAGAGGCGTTGTCACGAAAAGGACTATACCCCAAAAAACTGCTAACTAGATAAAAGTCACAAATTGTAAACCTTACTTATTTTTCAAATCATTAATCTTGGTCACCTTACTCACAAGAATCTAAAGGCATAGGACAATGGGCGATTAATTGATGTACATCTCCACTCCAATGATGATAAACAAAATTACCACTTTTGTAGATTACAATTAGTGGTTAAAACATTTGGACGTTCAATTCAATGAGCCAACCAATAAATTTTTAATAAAAGTCCCCAAAGTAGTCATGATAAAGAAACGTTATACCACTTCTGTAGATTACAATTAGTGGTTGAAACGTTTGGACACTCAACTTAATAAACCAGCCAATAAATTATCAATAAAAGTCCCCAAAGTTGTCATGATAACTAAAAAGAAAACGTTATTATCAAACTTTGGGGACCAGTGTAATAATCATCCCAATGTCTCCTCCTTCCCTGCCTAACTCAGTTTTCTTGTCCCCGCCATCCTGCCATCCAGCCAGCCATCCTGGTTTATTTATGTTTTTTACCTGGGTAGATGTTAAGCACTTTGCAAGATAAATTATATTTTGTTACATAACACATTACATCTTCTGCTAACTTTTTAATAACAAGGATGACAACACCCATTACTCACAAACCTAAATTAGAAGGTCATTTTTTGTCGATAAGTAGTGCAGCAAAAAAAAGAACAGTAAATCAATAGTTGTTAGTTGTAAGTAGTTGTTTAGTTTATTTGCATGAATAACAGATCTATAGTAATCATATACACATATACATACATATAACTACCTGCCCCCCTTTTCAAAAGAACTGTTTCGTCTGCTAGCAAATTTTTTTCTGTGTTAATATTCCCGACACTATTGGGTGATTATCAAAGACCCAATTGAGAGTAGGCACAAGGTCCTTGGGATGGGGACATACTGTTATGTAACCCCTTCCCAACTCTAGTATTTGAATAATGAATCAATGACTAGTTACACAATTTTTATGTCGACTATATGGCAATAATTAAAATACAGTGGTGGTGATTGACATGTTATCGATATGCTATTATAATTAATCCTATTATCTATAATACAAAGTAGAACGATGTCTGTCTGTCTGTTTGTCTGTTTGTTTGTCTTGCTGTTTGTTTGTAGCGAAGGATCTCGCTAACCGCTGAACCGATCGGGTTCTCCTTTACAGGGTAGCTTCTTATAGGTCCAGGGAAGGTTTATAACTATTTTTTTTTTAGAGGTGTCCAACCCCCAAAAAAATGAAAATTTCCCCCCCCCCAAAAAAAAAGAAATTTTCTTTTTAAAACTAAATTTAAAATAGTTGGGTTGACTACCCCCCCCCCCCCAAAAAAAAAATATTAAAATTTTTTTTTTTTTTAAATCTAAAATACGAAAACCTCTTGGGGTAAAGCCCCTAGAGGCTAGGGGCGAAGCCGCTAGTGTATAAAATAAAGTGGTGGTGATTGACATGTTATCGATATGCTGTTATAATTAATCCTATTATATAAAGTAATGAGCTTTTTTTGTCTGTACCGAAGGATCCCGCTATCCACTAAACCGATATAGTTCTCCTTTACAGTGAAGTTTTTTTTTAAGTCCAGGGAAGGTTTATAACTATTTTTTGGGAGGGTATTTTCACCCTAAAAATAATAGGATTACCCCCATCCCAATTTTTAAAAATCTCTTTTTAAAACTCAAATTGAAAATGAGTAGGGTTCAACATTTCCCCCTCCCACCCTAAGTGCCCCTAGAGGCTTCTAGAAGGCGTAGCTAATAGTTTAATTATATGGTATAAAATAAAGTGGACATGACTCGTAGCTAACATATTATCGAGTATTAGAGTACTAGAGTTGGCTCAATATAACTATATCGCTATTGGCTAGTTTTCTATAAGTACAAATCTATTATCTATTTCTCAATAAATCTATTTTCCTCCCCCGCCATTACTATCTAAAAGAAAGAAGTAAATATTCATTAATTTAAATGATTTGAAAAAAAATTTCAATTATATTTTTTTTCACATTACCATCACCAAAGGGTTAATATAATTAAAATTTTAGTTTTAATATTTTAACACAAAGGAAGTGTCGCCACAATCGAATTCTTTTAAAATACAGTTTTCTTAGATTTACTCTATTATGAACGAATATTTTTTATTTATGAAATAAGGATTGAATACTTAGATGTAATTTAAATATCTACATGAAGTGAAAAACTTAATTCATTCTATAAACAAATAGAATAAAGGTCTTATCGCTTTGGTCAATGAGAGTTTAATGAAGATTATTGGAGCACTATGAGTTTTAAACACTTTACCATTGGAAGACTCGAGCTTATTTATAGACGTTTATTTCCTCTATAGATCTGTCATGGATCTTGATGCAATAAAGCAGGCCGTTTTGTAAGTGTTAAAAATTGGAAGATTTCATTAAATAAAAGTAATCGCAAATATACTTAGTAAATAATAAAGGAAGGATCTAAAGACACTGTACGATAAATTAATGTCCATCCCAAATGATAATAAACAAATATACTCCTTCTGTAGTTTATAATTATGAGTTAAAAAGTTTGGACACTTCTAGTTTCAACCAACCAATCAAGAATTGATAAAAAGACCCAAAGTTTTTCAGTCATCGAATAAGAACTTTGGGATCTACCGCAGTTCACGGTAAAATATTGCTGGTAACGAATATTGCCAAAAATCTATGAATTTTAAAGGCTGCTAGCTGCCAAACGGCTGAACGTACAGATCATACCCGCACACCATTTTAAGCGGTATAAGAAGGCCTACAAATAATCTGGAATAGCCAAGATTTAATGATGCATAGGGAAAGCTTCACTGAAGAAAAAACTTGTAAAATAGGCCTTTTTCGCGCATTTCTCTGCACTGCGAGATAATTATGCATTATAGATTTATGGCTATTCCAGATTATTTGTAGGCCTTCTTATGCCGCTTCAAACAGTGTGCGGGCATGATCTGTACCTTCAGCCGTTTGGCAGCTAGCAGCCTTTAAAATTCATAGATTTTTGGCAATATTCGTTACCAGCAATATTTTACCGTGAACTGCAGTAGATCCGAACTTTGTTTATAAAACTTTGAGTACCAGTAAAATTTACAGACCAATGTTCCCACATTCTTAATTTGATATGAAATGAAAAGAAAATTGTACCTAGAAATATTCATAACAACCCTACATATATATATAGTCTACCAGCCGCCTCAAAATTATAAAAAAAAGGAAAATATTGTTGAAAAAGTTTGGAGGAAAGAAGATTTTGTATTACTCTGGAGAGTTGTGCCGTCATAAACGTGCGGAAGGGGTGTGTAGGAGGGTTTCAAACCCCCCCCCCCCCCTTAACATTGAAATTATGAAGGTTTGCTATCCCCTCTTTTTATACCCTCAGGGTATACCCTCCCCTTGCAAAACCCTGTGCATGCCGCTGGTGGCCGTTAAAACTATCGTCACCTCAAAACAACTTGTTTGAATGTTTTGAGTTTGCCTGTTAGGATCTCCAAACAGTAAATTACATGTTGGTTTGTATAATTATAATTTTTATGGTAAGATAAAACCCGAAATTTTTGAAAAAATTATTTATATCTAATTCTACATCATACAAGAGTTTATCAATTTTATGGTGTCTTATTCCTCGCCAAATGTAAAAGTCCTAAAAATTGTGAAACGATTGGTCCAACCGTTTATGAGATCTTATATGATTTACATACAGGGCCAGACATCCTGTTACTTTAGTACATATGATATCTTTTTATTTTTTTTAAATCTTACAAACACTTGAGAGTTCTTTCTCTCAAATCAATGCTTGAAAAAAAGCTCCCCACCTATTTTTTAAACAAATTAAAAATAACATACTGGTTACAGCTATTTTGTAAATGATAAAATAACCTAACCTTATCTAAAGAAAAAGTTTATTTCAGAAATATGGTGGGGGGGGGGGGGCCGGGGAGGGGGAGGTTCTGTGGTCTTTAGACACTTTGAGGGAAACTACCGAAACTTGTTCTAAAATCTGGACATAAATCAAAGCATTTGTGCGAGATAGTAAGACAAGAGATATTTCTCATAGAGTATTTAGTTTGAAAATAATTTTATAAATATCCCCAATAAGGACAAACCAAATAACCCCTTCTGTAGATTAAATTTCTTGATTGATAACTGTAGTTTCTACTAGATTGAACCAGTAAGATTGAACAAAAGTAGCCAAAGTTGATAATCCGACAATGAAAGAACACAATAGTAACACTTTCAGTACCAGTATAATGTGGTATTACACTCCTGCCTGTCGGAATCATTGTCCATGTTCCAGCTCTCCTGCAAAGTTCCCACCAGCTTCTCCTCATGTAGTCGCCATCTTGCTTATCTACACAGCCCCACCACTTCAGTTGATTAAGATTTGTGTGTATAGCGGTGAGAAGTCATCTTCTAGCAGTACACATCTGTTTGGCTGTGGTTCATTAAGTCAACCTGCGCGGCCTATATCCTGACCAGTATCTCGGCGTCGCCAGCAGCCTCGTGCAGCAGCAGGACGCCTAGACTGTCCAACATTCTCCATTGCATTTATTACCTAATTGTCCTAGTAATTATCATTATCTCGTGATATATTTTTAAAGTGTAAATACAATTCTTTTATTAATATATTTGTTGCTCATTGGTATTATTATTCCGCTGGTTGCTCTATAAATAAACACGTTCGTCTGTAAGTCGACTATACGTCAATAATCTACATTCCCATGTCCTCTCCCTCCCTGGATACAGTCCAGTACATTCACGCTGAAGGTTCAAATCCAATAAAAATAAGAAAATAATCAAAAACCTCTAAAGGACATGATTCGCCATTACGTAAATGCAGTAAAAATAAGATTATCAAGATCCTCTAGCGGACGAGATAAGCCATTAGGTCTTATTTTTGTAAATCTTTGAACAAAATCTTGCCATTAAAGTGCATGATCACGCTGCCAAACTTTTCACAGAAAAAAACCCAATCTTTTCATAGCACGACCTTTCCTTGAAGTCCTAACTGTGCATGTTAATTAGGTACGCTTGTTTTATGTCAAAGTATTCCTCCTGTTCCAACTATTAATCTCGTGCACGTGACCTAGGAGCACTAAGAACCTTTTTTAACATCTTAAATTATGACCCAGTGTTAGGCCGGGGTTCTAACTTAAGTAATCGACAACTAGTGGATGTACAACATTCAAGATGGACATCATTTAAAAATCATTAAACAATGATTGCTTAAAATTTAAAAAAAATATTCTTACTTTAAATAATCTCTTATATTGTAGTGAAAACTTTTTTTTCAAGAAAATAGTACAACATACTCTCTGCCATTTCCCAGCAAAAATATATTTAATGTCATCTCTCCCAAGTCAAGTTCAAGCCCCAAGTGTCAAGGCCAACACAATTATCTATCTATCTATCTATCTATCTATCTATCTATTTGTCTCCCAAGTCAAGTTCAAGCCCCAAGTGTCAAGGCCGACACAAATATCTAAATGGAAACATTAAAACATGAAATTTCTTCTTGTGTATTTGAACTTGTATTAAAAAAAGCCAGAGAGGGAGGGAACATTGGATTGTAAATAACACTGGTATCCAAAATTTTACTTTGGCTCCTAGACTTTGGGTACTTTTATTGAAGTTTTTAAACAATTACAACTTTAACACCAATAATTTTTATCTACAGAATGAGTAGTTTTGTTTAATATCATTGGGATGTAAATCAATTGAACGTCCATTGTCTTTCACATCCCTTTAAATCCATGAAAAATAGCAGAGTATTACTTCAATCCGTAACAAGGTCAAAGAATACCAAAGTAATATATATTTTAAAAAAAGAACAGTACCTTTGCTGTAAAACGTATCATAGATAATATTGATACTTTAATGTAAGTTTAATGTTTTACACATAGCGAAATAAACACATCGTAGATAATCTCTAAATATCTTTTTTTTTGGTCTATTAAATGTAATTATTCATAAGTGACCCAAACCTTCAAGGATCATAATTAAACTTACTATTAGCGTGAGTAATGGTGGTGTAAGGGGTCTTAACACCCCCATGAAAGTTGAAATTTACATGAAATAATTTCTAATTTATATTTATTTGTGAACGACAATATAATTCAATTAGCTAGCTATATATATATTTAGGGCAAAATTTTAATCATGAATCATTTTTGCTACTTAACAATTCATTATTGATAATGAACCTTTTATTGAAACTTTAAGACGGTTAGTAACAAAAATTGAATAAGAAACTTTATCTTCTTAAAATTTCTTTTATTAAACTATTATAAAATTTTTTATTAAAAATTTATAATTTTTTTTTGAAATAGTACAATGTCGATAAACTAGCGGCTACGCCCCTAAAGGCCTTTAGGGGCACTTAAGAAGGGGGAAGTTGAATTCAATAATCCAATTTTTAATTTAGATTTAAAAAAGAAAAAGTAAATAAATTGGGGGGGTTCTGTTTAAAAAAAATTTAACATTTTGTTGGGGAGGGGAAAGTAAAACAGTAACAGTTTTGGTACAAACAGACAAACAGACACACAGACAAATAGACAGAGAGACAGACAAACATCCTGTTACTTTATTATAAAGATTACAGAATCAATTTCTGTTTAAGAGAGAATATACTCTTTAAAACTTTACTATAGTCAAAGTGACTTAAATTTAAATAAATCATTTGATGAATAATAATCTAATTCATATCCACATTTTGTTATTTTTGAGCCCAAAATTGTTTAGTGTCAATTTTGCTTGGTCTAAACAAAGTATTAGTGTCCCAACTTTTCCATTAATATTCTAATCTACATAATATTATGTTTAAAACATTATTTTTACATCTTTTGAGATCTCTACTGTTATTAAATAAAGACAGAGATAAAACAATAGATGATAATTTAATATACACCCCCAATGATTATGAACAAAATAACATCATCTGTGGATTTTAATTATTTGTTGAAAAGTTTTGACATTACTTGCTACCAACAAATAATTTTTTTTAAAGTACCCAAAGATTTTGATCCAACGTATTAATAAATCTTTTGGGTAGAAGCGTAATTTAGTGACCATTGACTTTTCCCTTCCAGGATAAAGAAGAATCAATTTTCCTATTTATTAGAGAAATACCTTTTGTGTTTTGTAAAATTTTGCATCCTTTCTTGTAATAGCTGGCTATTTGTTTTACAATAAATGATAATAATAATGAATACATTCTTTCAGAGTCTTTTATTGTAAAGTTAATTGTAAATTTTATGTTTTTAAATACTTTTTAAGTGTTAAGCAAATCATTTTTTTAAGATTTAGTGTATTTTACTTCATGGCTTTATCAGATGTTTTTCATCAATCTTCTTAAAGTTGAGATTCTTTCGTCTTTTCGTGCATAATTATCATTCTGTAAAATCGTATATTAGTTAAAAACGTTATAGTTATTATTAGACAAGGATATTAAAAGAGTATTTGATTATTTGATAAATCAAGAATATAATAACTAAATATTAGAAAAAAAATCACTGAACCTTTCTCACGTATTTTAATATATTTTTGACCGACAGACAAATTACATACTAGATGCTTGTTTGTAGGAGAATCATCGTAAAAAAATCAGCCGGCTATTTTGAATAGCAGCTTAGAAAATCACATTTCCCCCATAGCGTTACGGGCTGACTGACTGAAAGACTGATAAATAAAATGAATAATAGTAAATTTGTAATCAACTTTGTTATTTAGTTATATTATCTTGTAATTTAAAGTAAAAAAACTTAAAGACAAACTAATTAAAAGACTGTAGCTTTTTTTCTTTTGAAGGTTTATGCTTCAACCATTATCTAAATTATACAACCCTTTAAGAGATATTATTGTACATGAATAATTTATCTGATTTATAATATCCATTGTTGAAGTAGGATTTGTTAGTTTCTGAATGGTTTATCTGTTTGATATATCCATTGTTGAAGTAGGATTTGTTAGTTTCATCAATAATAGATGATTTATCTAGTTTATATCCATTGTTGAAGTAGGATTTGTTAGTTTCATCAATAATAGATGATTTATCTAGTTTATTATATCCATTGTTGAAGTAAGATTTGTTAGTTTCATCAATAATAGATGAGGCTGTATCAACAAATTATCTGAATCCTATACAATACTTCCAACCCATACTCATATATCTATCTATCTATTTATATATCTATCTATCTATCTATCTATCTATCTATCTATCTATCTATCTATATATCTATCTATCTATCTATCTATCTATCTATCTATCTATCTATCTATCTATCTATCTATCTATCTATCTATCTATCTATCTATCTATCTATCTATCTATCTATCTATCTATCTATCTATCTATCTATCTATCTATCTATCTATCTATCTATCTATCTATCTATCTATCTATCTATCTATCTATCTATCTATCTATCTATCTATCTATCTATCTATCTATCTATCTATCTATCTATCTATCTATCTATCTATCTATCTATCTATCTATCTATCTATCTATCTATCTATCTATCTATCTATCTATCTATCTATCTATCTATCTATCTATCTATCTATCTATCTATCTATCTATCTATCTATCTATCTATCTATCTATCTATCTATCTATCTATCTATCTATCTATCTATCTATCTATCTATCTATCTATCTATCTATCTATCTATCTATCTATCTATCCATCTTTCAAGAATTCTTGACCTATTATTGATTTATTTATTTTCTTCTGGAATTAAAAGCTTTAATACTTTTTCTTGATGTGTATCTTTTAACTTTAAAAACTTAAAATTTGTCAAATTATAAAAAGCAATTTTAAATATCACAGTATAGATGTATAAACCAGTCAACTACTAGGGCCCGGTCTTGGGGACCATTTTAGTCTGCTAGTAAATTGATTCCTGCTCTCTTGTAGCTTCTTGGCTGTGTTAATATTAACGATTCTATAGGATTATATTCAAAGACCCAATTGAAAGTCGGTTCAGGGTCCAAGGGATGTGGACATACAGTTATTTGACCCTTCCCCCTTTGTTGTTTTACTCTATTGACCAGCCAAACAAAAGCTTTTTGATAAGACCTAGTCAAAAATAATAATTTTAGCCACAAACCTTCTGAGCCTAACTTACCCCAAGCCACCCTAAATTATTTTTAAGATCATATTTATTGATTTATTAATGTTTTGAATCTTGTCTTTTCTGTTCTTAGGAAAAACTTTCATTTTATGCTATGTAGATAAATTTTAACCCGTCCATAAATCAAATTCTTGTGAGCTAAATAGCTCAGGGTTATAAAATAAAAGTTGATTGCCGTTGTAAAATATCTATTTTACATGAATATTAACCTTTCCCTTAGTTTTATTTTTACTATTCTCATTTCATATCTTTTTATGATATAGAAAAGGTTTAAAGTTTTTAAAAGCGAAGCTTTTCTACAATTACGAATACGTCAGTCAGTAACGTTTAGCTCTTTTCGTAGTTAACTAGGATTTAGAAAGCGTATCAACTCTATAATCCATACGTCCATTTTAAACATGTTGATTTTAAACTTTTTTAACGACAAATTTTTATGTGATAAAAATTATGTTTTTGGAATACTAATTCATAGGACAACAAAGTACAATGTTATAAGCGAAGAATCTTTATAATCAAGTTCTAAAAATGTAAGTATGTCCTTAACCCTTACAGATTGGGGGGGGGGGTCATATTGACACCCCCCTCTAGTTTTTTCAATGTCATTTTTTTTGTAGGTAAGATAGAGAGTTGTGACTTCATGACTTTTTAAGTTTAGTAATTATACGTCGGCAAGAGTTGATCTTATAAGGATATCTGGTCTGTGTCGGTCTTGGCGTCCGGTCAAAGTCGGTTAGGTGGCACCAAAGAAGGTGTATCAACTATTTTTTTTATAGCTAGCCGGTTCTTTTAGTAAGTAGTAGATGTAAAATTTTTCATAGAATTCAGATATGCAATCGGTTTTTTTGTAGACCTCTTATTTTTTAAGTAATTTAAGTTTAAAAAAAAAAAATTAAGTCGATTTTAAGGTACTAAAATGCAACAAAAAAAAGAAAGAAAATGGTCATTATGAACAAAAATAGTAAGATCTTTAATTTGACACCTTACTTTTTCAATTCTGTCAGGTAATTATTGAAAAAATCGATTTTTTTAAACCCACGAGAATAAAAACTTTGAACTTAATTTTATTATTTCACAAATAAAAAAATATGGGTTCATATATACCATTAGAATCAGAAAAATATTACGAATCCATTGTAAGCAAAATTGAAAAAAAAAGTTTACAATATAGTATATAAACTACAATAAAAGGAATTATATGAAAATATCATATTATGTTGTACAGGCAACGTCTTAATTCTTCAATTGAGTATAAAAATGGGAAGGGGGTAAAGAGGGGGTAAAGAGGGGGTAAAAAAGGGAATACAATAGTGTTGTCTGAACAAAAAAAATAATTGGCCATTTCTGTAATTTTTTAATTTTTTAATTTTTTTCAATTTTGCTTACAATGGATTCGTAATATTTTTCTGATTCTAATGGTATATATGAACCCATGTTTTTTATGTCTGTTTGAGAAAATATTTAGGTCTAAAGTTTTTATTATACCGAGGTTAAAAAAATAGATTTTTTCAATAATTACTCAACAGAATTTTAAAAGTAAGGTGTCAAATTAAAGATCTTACTATTTTTGTTCTTACTGACCATTTTCTTCTTTTATTTTGTTGCGTTTTAGTACCTTAAAACCGACTTAATTATTTTTTTTAAAAACTTAAATTACTTAAAAAATAAGAGGTCTACAAAAAAACCGATTGCATATTTGAATTCTATGAAAAATTTTACATCTACTACTTACTAAAAGAACCGGCTAGCTATAAAAAAAAAAGTTGATACAACTTCTTTAGAAAAAATTCTAAATAAATCTTAATTTCTTCATTATGACTTTTGTGTATAAGATCATCATCATCATCATCATCAGGCGCGTCTCTCTTTTGGACTCTGTAGTCCAGAGAATACGGCCACCCTGTTCCTCCATGATGTCCTGTCCTTGGCATGATTTTCAGCTTCTCCCCATGTTAATTCTAAGTTAAAGAGGTCTTTTTCAGTGCTCTGCCTCCAGGTCATTTTTGGTCGTCCCTGTTTACGTTTACCAGTGGTAGGGTTCCATTTTAAGCACTTTTTTGGAATCCTGCTATGTTCCATTCTGAGCACATGTCCTAGCCATCTTAGTCTTTTATATTTCACTTCTGCTTCAATACTATTGCACTTGGTCTTGGCATACAGTTCAATGTTTGATATTTTGTTTGGCCAAAATATTTTGCAAATTCTTCTTAGGCAGCTATTATGAAATGCATTAAGTTGTTTTGTTTCAGTTTTCACAGTTCTCCAGCATTCAGCCCCATAAAGAAGAACTGATTTCACATTACTATTGTAAAGTCTGATTTTTGTTTTCAGAACAAGTTTCTTTGAATTCCAAACCTTGTGTAGGCTGTTGAAAGCAACCCTAGCCTTATCAATCCTGTTTTTAATATCAGCTTTTGAGCCATCTTCACTGCTGATAACACTCCCCAGATAGGTGAATTTGTTACTCTGTTTCAATTGTTCACCATTTATTGTTATACTTTGATCAGGGTTAGTAGGTATATTCATAATTTCGGTCTTCTTGACATTAACAAAGAGCCCGACTTGTCCTGCATATTTGACTAGTCTATCTGTCTTAGCTTGTAGATGTTTGATTGTTTCTGAAATCAGTGCCAGGTCATCAGCAAAGTCCAGATCTTCTATGTGTCCTAGTATGCCCAGCTGGAGACCACGTTTTTTGTCCTCGGTGGTTTTCTTCATCACCCAGTCAATGACCAATATAAATAGAATAGGTGATAAAATGCATCCCTGTCTAACTCCAGTGCTTATTTGGAAAAAATCAGATGTCTTATTGTTTCCAACTGAAACACAGGCTTGGAAGTAGAGACCTAAAATTTTTTTTGGTGAATACTGGGATATCAATGAACATCTGAGAATAGTGGTGTTATGACCCTTTGACCGCTTCTTGGCCGATTTTATGTCCTGTTTTTAATATGGACTTATATCATGTATATCGTGGCTTCTATTACAGCTAGAGACCTAAAAAATTTTGTGGTACATCCTTGAGCATTAATAAACTTCCGTGATTAGTAAGGTCATGACAGTTTGACCACTCCTTGACCGATTTTCTATTTTCTACCTGTAATTTTGCCGTTTGTAAGCTGCCAGCCGCCGAATTTTAAAGCTATAGACCAACCAATTTTTTTTATATAGTCTTTTATTGTGATCAGAAACAGATAAAAATATTAATTGGCGCCGCCAACCGCCGTTTTACCGCCGTAACCGCCGAAAATGGCGGTTTCCGTTATTTGCCGTTTTCCGGCGATGGTCAGAAAAAGTAATTTTTTTGTTATAAAAAATAAAAGTTCCACCTAAAATTTGGTGATCCTAGCTTTAAAATTGGCCGCTCTACAGCTGTTTTAATATTTAGCGGCTGGCCGCTAAAACGCGGCTAAGGGGCGGTCTGACCGCTATGACTAGAAAAAGTAATTTTCTCTAAATATGAACATGAACCACCAGAAAAAAATTTTATGTCTCTAACTGTAACAGGAGCCGAGATAGACGGGAGGGTCAAATTAGCCCCCCCCCCCCCCCCAATCTATTAAGGTGGGAATTGGGGCCCGATCTGTAAGGGTTAAACAGTATCCTGCAGATTTTTTTTTACAAACTTACTTACAATTTGTTTCGATTTTTACATATTTATATTCTGATTATTCAGTTATTACACTCTACAAGTGTTAATGTTTGTTTGTCTTAACGTTTCTTTTATGGATGTTGTCATCCTTGTTTGAAAGTACGCATTGTACATTATATATTCTTAGTTGGTTCCTGTATAATATAATTTTTTGTATAATAACAGAATAATTACAGATACTCTGTGTGATTTATTGTGACAAATTAACTTAAGAATCTTTGTACTATTGTTTTTTTTTATAGCCTATGAATTTTAGTATAAATATCTGTGTGATTGGCTGATTTGGTATCAGTTTTATTTGGGCAGTTATGAAGTTGTTTATTCTTTTAGGTATGTATGTATGTTATGTTTATCTTAGGTTTATAATCAATTAATTTTAACTAGTAATTAACTTTAATTTTGTTAAAAATTAGATTTATGTCAATCTGCTTTCACAATATCATATATGCAAGTCTTTATGTAGTGTTTTTTTTTTTAAGAAATTCGTATGTATTTCGTTATTGCTATTAATTGTTGATAAATCTATATTTTAATTAGATTATAAAGCATTTTTAGTATTTTAATGTGTCTGACTATTAATATTTTTAGGAGTATTCTGCAGCGCAGCTTGCGTGTTTGCTTACAGCTATGATGTAAGTTATTTATTACTAGCAGATACGCCCGGCGCCCAGATGCCTCTAGGGGCACTTGAGGGGGGAGGGAATTTAATTCGTTAACCCATTTTTTTTTATTTTAGATTTAAAAGAAAAAAAATCTAAATTTTTGGAGTAATATTTTTCTTTTTTCTTTTGAGGGTGGTACTCTCCCCCAAAATAGATATAAACCTTTCCAGGACCTGAGAAACTACCCTGTAAAGGAGAACTAAATCGGTTCAGTTGTTAGTTAGATCCTTCGGTACACACGCATCTAACTCCTTGATACATACAGATACTTTATTGTAAGGATTTAGAGTGTATAAAGTTACTCAATAATTAATATATTTCTGTCTAATCTGTTAATAAAAATGTGTTTCGTTCCTTTTCATGCAAGTTTCTTGTTTTTTTGTCGTGTAAAATATTTATTCTTATTTTATTAATTTAAATTAAAAAAGATTACGTAAGAAAGGGGTAGTGGGGTGTCTATCTTAACAATGATAAGGGTAACATAATTAAATAAAACGCCTTAAATGGCTTTAAAAAGAGGAATTCATTTAAAACTCTCCTACTTTGCCCCCCCCCCTCTCCCCTTAATGAATAGTTAATTCTCGCATTGCAGTATAAACCGCTTTCAGCGAATATAAAATGTACAATCATAAGATTAAAACCAGATTTTTAGCCAGTGCCTTCGTCATTTAGAGGCTAAAAAAAACTGGTTTATAATTGTACAATTTGTATTTGTAGAAAACTGGATGTAATACTATGCTAGTTATAGTTTTTTCATATAGATGAGAACCGGTTCTGATCCACCGGATATAAATAGGTTTCGAATGAATACGAAGAAATATATTAGATATTTCCTTTTTTTTTTTAGAAGGAACCTAAATACAAACCTGATCCCCCAAGCTACGAGCCTGAACCTCCAAAGGTCTATGAACAAGAACCAGTCAAGGTATTATTCTCGGGGGGGATATAAAGGGACAAGAGAATGGCCTATTAATTTATGTAAATCTACAATGATGCACAAAATACCTCTTTTGTAGATAAAAATTAGTGGTTGACGCGTTTGGACACTGAGCTTAACCAATTAATCATCCTATTCTATAAAGAGTAAGCTTTTTTTGTCTGTAGCGAAGGATCTCGCTAATCGCAGAACCTATATGGTTCTCCTTTACATTGAAGCTTCTTATAGGTCCAGGGAAGGTTTTAAAACTATTTTGGGAAAGTGTACCACCAACATCCAAAGAGAAAACGCCCATAGAAGAGTTATCCCCCCACCAAAAAAAATATTTTAAAAAAATTAAAATTTAGAGTGGAGTGGGTCATCTCTCCCCTCCCCCTTTCAAGGGTCACTAGATGCCTCTAGTGGCGCAGCCGCTATTATTTAGATAAACTAACAAGAAAACTGTCTTATAATTTTTTTCTGAATATTCTGTAAAGCAGTACAGCTACTCTATAAATAAGTTTGTCACTGCATGTTCTCTAAGCATAGTTCAGATTTTAATTTATCAAAAGTTTATCGTTTGCAAATAAATTCTAATATGATTCTGTAAAAAATTATCATATGCTTCCTATTTCATACAAACCACTAGCTTTAAAATTATTTCTCGTATTCATTCGAATCCGGTAGATAGGAACCGGTTCTCATCCATACGAAAAAACTATGTCTAGCATCGTATTATATCCAGTTTTCTACGAATATAAAAATGTACAATCAAAAGATTAAAACCAGTTTTTTAGCCGGTGCCTTCGGCACCTCGGGGCTAAAAAAACTAGTTTCAATCTTTTAATTTTACATTCTATATCCGCGGAAAGCCGTTTATAATACGATACGAGAAATAACTATTAATTAATTTCTTTGATACATCCATTGATTAAATAATTTGCCTGTTCTTGCAAGCTTTTAAAAAAAAAAATATTTAATTTTATGGTTATTTTTGATAATCCTATTGGAATAGCATTACTTAGAAATCTAATATAAAAGTTTTACTTTCTTTTATTACTCAACTTCATGTCTTGTTTAAGGTTTATGAGCCTGATTACAAGCCAGAGCCACCTAAGGACTACAAGCCTGAGCCACCCAAGGACTACAAGCCTGACCCTCCTTCCAACCAATACAACCCTTACTCCTACCTGGGCCAGTCTACCTATGCTGTTCCTGCAGTTCCTGAGTACGAGGCCCCTGCCCCTCCTCAAGTTCCTGCCTATGGCTGGCCCTATGGACCATACTTTCCTTACCAGCTGTTGGCTGGAGCCAACTGTAAGTTCATTTTTTTCTTATTTATTCGAAACTGATTAGAATCAGTGGATTAGAACTGGTTCTCATCCATACGAAAAAATTATGTTTATTATCGTATTATATCCAGTTTTCTACGAATATACAAATATACAATAAATATACCAGTTTTTTTAGCTCTTACCTTCGGCATCTCGGGGCTAAAAAACTGGTTTCAATCTTCTAATTGTACATTTTATATCCGCGGAAAGCTGTTTATAATACAATGCGAGAAATCACTATCATATTGAGCTATTTTTTAATCATGACTTTTTTAATAATAGTTTTATTACTCTCTATTATAAACCACAATAAAACTGATTGTTCTATTTCATTTATGGAAGTGTACTTTTGATTTTTCTATAGTTTCTTTAAAGTTTATATTTTATTTCAGCTGGAAATATTGGTAGTGTAGTTGAATCTCCTATCCCTGCTCTCACTGTTAATAGACCAGCTGTACAAGCTATCAGCCCTGTCCGTCCTGGTGTAGCCCTTGCTGGACCTGGTGCAGGCATCATATTTGAAGGCAACGGAGCTGCTGAATCCCAGGGTGTTAGAATTGGTGGCTTTGAAGGTTTAGTTTAGATTATTTCTGCTGTATTTGGGGAGGGAGGGCTCATTTTTACTTATTTTTCGGTTTTACAATTTTGGCAATTACTAATTTTAATCTAAACAATATTTTGGGATGTACATCAATTTACTAGCCATTGTCTTCTCCCTCTAGTTCCCTATGACATTGGGTTCTTAATTTATTCCTTAGTTTTAATATAATGTTTACTTATTTGTTGGCTTGAGAACTTTTCGGAACTTTAATGATTTTTTGCTTCATAAAGTTGTGTGTCTTAACGTTTCAACCACTAATTTTAATCTAAGCAAGGTGAAATTTTGTGTATCATCATTGGGTATGTACTGTACATCAATTTATCAGCTATTACCTTCTTTCATTAAAACCCTGGGACATAGGGCGCTTTATCTAACCAGTCTTGAGTTTTATTATAACGTTAACATATTTGTTGGCTTTAGAACTTTGCGGACCTTTATCGATTTTTGATTTGTTGCTTTATAAAGTTGAGTGTCTCAGCGTATCAACTACTAATTGTAATCTACAAACGGAGTAATTTTTGTATTTAAAATACTGTTTTTTTTCTTAAACTGAAAATTGTTTAGGTACTGGTGTCGCTCAATTCAACGGCCAATTCCCAGCTGGTGTTGGCCAGGCTCAGTTTGATGGTTCCAACCAGGGTCGTCCTGTCGGCACCTTCCAGAACTTTCCTGGTCATGCTGCCTTTGCTGGAACAGGTTTTACCGCCGCTCAAGGTATTGTCTTTGAATTTTTGATAGGACTAATCTTGGAAATCAGGGAGGGGGGATAGTTTTCAAAAAAAAGCACATTGCAAATTTTAAATTTGGTGCGTTCATTCTTACAATGCGCTAACTCTACCCAGTACCCAATATAACACAATTTACCTACCTTGACTTAAAGTAATAAATAAACTGAACATTTTCCCCTTTCCCCGGCTCAGTTATTTTGTTTTTAAATTAGGAAGGGAGGTTTTAGGGCTCAATTAGACACTTTAAGCGAAATTTAGCTTTTTTATACATCTCAAACATAATGATCCTTTTTTAATTTATTCTTTGCTGAAACTTTGTTAATTTTGCATATTTGCAGTTGCTTTCATTCATTCAACCATTGCTGGAGCCGGTCTCTTCTCTGGAGAAGAAATTGGCAACATTGCTGGTGATGGCCGAACTATAATCGGCCCAAGAATCGGCAGATCTTACAACCTGGCTCCTTCTTATGGATACAGAAGTTATGGATCTGGCCGTTATGGAGGCTATGGAGGATATGGTTTTAGATCCGCCTCTCCGGCTTCACTTTATAGACCTAGATACTATGGATATTAGTTTTATATGTTTATATTAACATTATATATGAAATAAACCAATTTTAACATCTATCTTTGTTATTTTGTATAATTATCTAATTATTTTTTATTCCATAGCGGCCTCGGTCTGTAGGTAACTACAAGAGTAATTTAAATTTTTCTGATTGTAACAATGGGAAACTAGCATCAAGTTTATTTTAATTATCTGTTAGGAAAAAAAATAATTTTATTCATTTGATTTCTAAGAACCCCAAGCATCTCCAAAATAAAGTCTTAAAAATATGAGTTTGTCCATGAACAGAAACCTGTATTTACACAATTTAAAGACTATTTTTTTTACACTTTTAAATTATCTGCTGATTAAGTTTTCACTCTTATAACTATTCATGCTCGTTTGTTTTACCGTTTGATTTATGAGCTTCGCTTTTATGGATGTTGAAATACTTGTTGTTAATTATAAGCATTGGGTGATTTTTCTTTTCTTTTTGTTTTAGAAAACTAAGGATTACTTTCTTATTATGAATTTCCGAAATATTTAGGTACTATTATTCATTTTTATGAAAAAGGACATAAACTATACAATTAAAGGACGCCTGCAAGAAATACCACGCTTTAACTGCTGAAAGACTGCCACAAGTAGACCCAATACCCCAAATTTAAAGCCTTCAGCTTCAATAACAAAAAAGTTCTAGGCATTTCAAATAGCATTTATGTACAATGAAATTTTTGAAAGATTTCCAATGCTCATAAAAGAAAAAACAATATTAAATTACGTCGCCTAGACACAAAATTATAACCTTATCTTTGTTAGAAACTTAGATTGCCGGTAACTGATTACATTTTTACAATAAAAACACCACATTTCATAGTCAAAATCTATGAAAAAAATTCGATTTAAATTGCATTTTTAAACGAAAATCATAGCGGAAACAAAGGGGGAAACTAATACAATCTCAGCTGTGATTGGTTGTTAAGCTGATTCAGCCTTCTGATTGGCTACAGTACACTCGGTACAACGCAAGTTAAACTTATTTTTTTAATGATTTTGACTATAAAAATGGGTATTTTTATTGTAAAAATATAATTAGTTGCTGGAAACCTAAATTTATGACAAAAATAAGCTTATAATTTTGTTTCTAGGCTACGTAGTTTAATTTCAAAGTTTTCAACATGAGCATTGCAATTCTTTCAAAATTTCCATTGTACATAAAATGTCATTTTAAAATGCCTAGAACTTTTTTGTTATGGAAGCTGAAGGCTTCAAATTCGGGGTATTGGGTCTACTTGTGGCAGTCTTTCCGCAGTTAAAGCGTGGTATTTCTTGCAGGCTTCCTTTAATGTTTTTTTTAAAGATGTTAACAAAATGCAGGGAGGGAGGGGAACATGGGCTGTTTATTGCACTAGTCTCCAAAGTCTTATAATAAGTATTATTTTTTTGGCTTAACAACCTTTGGGACTTTTATTGAATTTTTATTGGTTGGTTAATTTAGTAGTGTCCAAATGTTTCAACAACTAATTGTAATCTACTGAAATTTTGGGGATTTACATCAATTTATCGGCCATTGTCTTATCCCTTTAGGTCCCTGCAAAACCCCTGAGTCAAATTGTCCTTTTAGATAATTCGCTGCTGCAGTAATTGCAATAAAAAACTAGAGGCTGCCGAGCCCAGATTAAACATAAAATTCAGGGATCCAAAGGGATAAGACAATTACCGATAAATTAATGTACATCACCAATGATGATAGACAACATTATCCCTTCTTCGGATTAAAATTAGTGGTCGGAACGTATAAACACTCAACTTAATTAACCAACAATTCAACATGCGCATTAAGGTCCCCAAAGTTTTTAGCCAACAAATAAGAAAACGTTATTATAAAACTTTGGGGACTAGTGTAATAAACAGCCTATTTCCCCCACTCTCTTTGCATACTATTGCATGAATTTCTAAAAAGATTAACAATGATGGGAAAAATCTACGAAGCATAAAATATAAAGTGCAAATTAAATTTATTTTTCCAGTATGGCCCCGAAACCGATTGATATCCGCTGGAATAGAACCTTTTTCAGCCATACTGAAATCTCATGTATAGCATCATATTACACACAATTTTTAACGAATATTAGAATAAAAATCACAAAATTAACACTAGTTTTGTAAGCCCCCCGGGGCCAAAAGCCTGGGCTAACAAAATTGGTTCTAATCTCATAATGTTTCATTAAAATATCCGCGGAAAGCTGTCTATAATACAATGCGATAAATAACTATTTTATGATTTAATTCTAAAGTGCAGACCAAATTTATGCGTATTATTATACTTTAAGTCAGGTATCTAAAGGAATTAAACAACGGCCGATAAAATTATGTACTTCCCCAATGAACTTACACAAAATTAACCCTGCTGTCGATTACAATTGGTAGTTGAAACTTCTCGTTAAACACTCAACTTTAAGAAGTAACCAACCAAAATTCAAAAAAAGTCCCTAAAGTTGTTAAGCCAACAAATAAGAAAACGTTAATATAAAACTTTGGGGACTAGTGTAATAAACAGCTAAATGTCCCTTCCCCCTGGCTTTAAGTGCATTATACATCAGGGATCTTAAGAGATAAGACAAAAGACAATAAATTATTACATATTACCAATAAATTATGATAAACAAAATTACCAATTCAGACTGTTGTCACTTCTTTTTTTTCACGGAGAGAGGGGAACAATTGACTATAACAATGGACTGTAAACTACTCTGGTACCCAAAGTTTTATAACTACGTTATCTTATTCGTTAATTTTGTGTACTTTTGTTCAATTTTAATTTATTTGGTTCAAACTAATAAGGTCCAATCATTTCAACCAATAATTAAAAAGTCTAAAAAGTCTAATTTTGTTTAATATAATTGGGATGTTTATCAATTGTATATCGTCCATTGTCTTATGCCTTAACATCCCCATGAATTTCAGCCTTCCGATCAATAATATATGTACGTCTAAAATTCATTGAACTTATTGTTTTACTACCGGGAAAAAAAACTTTTTTTTGTCCTAAGTAAATAAAATACATTTAATAAGTAAACATGCTTATGGTGGCATCAAAAGAAAATTTCAACATCTAAAAATGAAGTGGGGGGAGAAAATACACAGTAGCAATAAAAAGTGTTCTCACAAAAACGGAAAACTTATTGTCCTATTTAATAAAGTAATAAGATTTATATGTCGCTTTAACTATAACTACTGAACCGATTGGTTTGCAATATTAGAGAAGCTCCACATATGTCCCGGTAGGGTTTAAGGCTATTTCATTGTTAGATTCAAGCCTTGAGATGTGTTTAAGCTATTTTTCTGCCCTGTTCTTTCGCATTTGAAGACAGAGTCCCTAGATACTAGGGGCGCCGTCGCTAATAATCTTTAACGCAAAGCTAATAAACAAGTCCTACTGGATGGCCTGTTGGTAGGTCCGTCTTTTGATCTTTTCTATTTTCCATTTGAAAGTTACCCTCATCTGCCAATTGTGACAGTGTCTCTAGCCTCTCGGAGCGTCTCGTAGATTTTTTATAGACTAGATGAGAGAGGGAGGAAGATTATTCTCCTTTATTTTCTTATGGCAGAATATAAAAATTCATTCTTCTGGTGAATATTCAAGTTAAATCAAAGCCTTGGATAGCATTTGAGGACGAATGCACCACAAGATCTTACATTTTAATGTATCTATGAATCAAACCTTTCTTAATGATGTGCATAGTTATATGGGCAAACGTCCTTCAAACAATCAACCCTTTGATAGCACAACCTTTATCTGGAAGTCCTAACTGTAATAAGTTGCGCCTGTTTACACTCCAGGGCATTCCACCAACTCTTGCCAAACAGTAGGTATAATTTTTAACGTCACTAGTAGGGCGACGTGGAGCAGAATCGTACACGACAGACACTGTATCCTTACACTTATGTCGTAGGTTTTAAATAATTTAGTTAGTTTGTATGAGTTTTGTGAGCTTTGGGGATTAACTTTCATCTTTTTATTTGATCAAGTGTTTTTATTACATTGTCCCTTCAACCATAACATATTATAGGACAGTATAGTGTGGCTACAATACAACCATAACATATTATAGTATAGTATAGTGTGGCTACAATACAACCATAACATATTATAGTATAGTATAGTGTGGCTACAATACAACCATAACATATTAAAGTATAGTATACTGTGGCTACAATACAACCATAACATATTATAGTATAGTGTGGCTACAATACAACCATAACATATTATAGTATAGTATAGTGTGGCTACAATACAACTATATCATATCATAGTATAGTGTGGCTACAATACAACCATAATATATTATAGTATAGTGTTGCTGCAATACAACTATAACATATTATAGGATAGTATAGTGTGGCTACAATACAACCATAACATATTATAGTATAGTTTAGTCTGGCTATAATACAACCATAACATATTATAGTATTGACGTATGAGGGGATGTACAGACAGACCGGGATACGAGTATAGAGTAGCTTCGGCGCAATTATATATTAATAATCTAACAAAGGTATTTCATAAAAAAATACAAGATTTATTAAACATTTAAACTGGTCAGAATAGGCAGAATAATGGGATGATTATTTATTGAATATATTTAAATATGATATCAATTAAAAGCTTGGGCGTCACGTTTTCTGTACAGGACAGAAAACCACGTGCACAGGAATAAGGAACTAAGACTGTCGACAACCTAGCATATAGGTATACAGTCTACCAAATGTAAGCTGGTGGTGAGATGTTCACACAAAGGCCTACATAAATCAACTGGCTTCTCAACGCAGCAGGATGGAACATGGTGGCGGTTATCAGTGTAGGTCTGACTCAGCTGGAGAAGTATAGGAATGTGGACAGGGATGGAAATGCATAAACTTGAATGAAGAAGGCACTATGCCACACTCGCCTCCTTCTGAGGAAACATGAAATGTTCACTCACAGTTGACCGGCACGCCTGCTTCGGCGGGTGGTTGTTGTGGTCGCAGGTTCCTCAATTTCGGCCATAGCCCTTTTCACGATATCAACAGGATTGGGTTCTGAGAGAGTAGGACCTTCTGGAGCTTCTGGGAGCTCTGGAGCAACGGCATTCTGGAGAGCCAGCATACCTTCGCAGGGAGCCTGGGCCACCGGGCCCTCAGGGACAGCATCAGCCTGTGGATTAACGGGCAGATCGATTCCAGATGGAAAGAGCTCGCTAATTTGAGCGTCAAGCTCTTGGTCACTGTTCTCCCCCTCTGCGGGATCAAGGACCACGGAATTGCCTTCCCTGTCGGTTGGTCTGTATTCATCAGAGCATTCAGAACCATAATGGGAAATCAGCTCAACCCCATCATCATCTGGTCGGGGTGCGTTCTCAGCGGGAAGGGGTGCCTCTATGGTCGCCACATTCTGCCCAGGTACATTTACAATATTACAACGAGTATTAATATATTTAATAACCCTGTCAGAGTTTTGGTCTAACAGTCGACTAGTGGACTCAATAACAGAGCACATTCGTGCTTTTAGCTCGACGGTCGAATCCTCGGAGACAGTGCGAATTTTTTCGCGCAACGTTTTGCGGTTCCGCAATAATTCGGCGGAAATTTCAATAAGGCGTTTGCCATGGTGTATGTGTGCTTTCTCAACATATGAGGCATTGTTAGCAATTTTAGATTCCAGACTTCTCTGGAAGGGAAGAAGGGCTTCTTCTATTGCTTCTTTTACGGTGGAGGATAGGACTTTTTTCCATTCCTCAGCAGTCACCCAAAAAGCTTTAGGCTCATTTTTACTTTCTGCTAATGTCTCTTTCTTTTTAGGGGGTAATGGAGGCGGTTGATTTTCCACCTTAGCCTTCTTGGCTGCTGGGCCGCCGCTGCCTGTTGGTGTTGGCGGTCGTTTTTCTACCGCTTTTGGGGCTGACTTTACGGCGACTACCTCTAGTTCAGGTGAGGCATTACGTTTTGGTGGCGATTCCACCCGATTTTTCTGCGGTTCCCCTCCCCTAGGTATCATATTTTGTTCCATTAAAGGCCTGACCCTAGGTCTGGCTTTGTCGGAATATTCGTTGGCTTCTAAACTTTTAGCCTGCCGCAAGTTTTCTTGCTGCTCAAGGAGCCCCGGGGGAACATCTTTTCCAGCGGTGCGATAGACGTGTATCGCCTTGGAGACACACTGAAGGTCAGTGAGGTTTTCAGGGTTACGTGGCGGTTTTACTCGAGGCTGGATGGGATACCTGTTTTCATCAGGCTCATAGTAGGCCTCCTCATGGCCCTGGGGATAGCCATGATTGTTGTCATAATAATAGTCCTCTTCTGGGTAGAAGGGTGCCTCATCATATCCACGACGGTATGAAGGGTGACTGGCCCCATGGGAATGGTGAAAACCCCTTTGGAAATTTCGCCTGGGATATCCTAAAATAAAAATAATAAACTTAAAATTAAAGGTCTTTAATTCCTTATACCGAATAAGGAAATATTTTTACAAAGACGACCTTTAGGGACGACAATTTTATAGGTATATATGTCTGTTTATAGGTCTTCCGTTTTTTGGAAGTTAGTTTTCCCCATTATTTGTAAAATCTCGTAATTCCTGTGTTTCACTCGTACCTCCTGCTTTGTACGCGTGAATTTCGGTGCAGGCTAATATGTAGATGATAAAAGCGACGCATAATAACGACCCTATTCCTGTAAGGATGGCTGCTACTACAAGCACCATATGGTACCAAGTACTAGATAGGAAATCAACCACTTTATGATACGTTTGAATAAACCAGGAGTCTGTAATTTTTACTTCAAAATTATTAGAGTCCGCGGCCAATTGGCTGAGGTATAATTCCTCGGCGCTTTCTGAGAAATTAGTTTTTTTTAGGCTTTGCCAAGAATGATAAAGAAATAGGCTAATTGGTTTATCCATAAGATATTGGTTTACATTTAATATTTGCATACCCTGCCCTTGATTCCCGATGAATTTTCCTTGGTACAAATGTAAGAAAATTGGATTTTCGGAACATTTGGTTGGAGTTAGATGGGTGGTGTTAACCAATCTGCGGGAAAACGGTGATACCCCCATGCATAGTCTTATTATTAATTGAAACTGAGAAATGATCTACAAAACAGGGTAGATTTTCTCCCACAGAAACATTGATTTTAAGGTTATTGCACTGTATTACCAGATCCAGCTCACCGAGCGCCCTAACTAACTTTTTACGATGGGTCTGAATACTACTTTTAGACAGAAAGTGGTTCTGTAAGCAGCGGTTTTCGGGGACAATTAATTTACTATATTGTTGGTAAGAATAAAAAATCTCTAGTGGTAACATGTCATCTTTTTCCTTAGCGTTTAAAAGTGGAAAATATGGTTTTACAGAGTTTGTGAACCATACCATTAAGTTATCAATATTAGTTCTGTAATAAGATAATTCAGTAATTAGATTTTCAAAATGCCTTTTATCTTTAAGTTCTAACGCTAGCGTAATTTGGGGATCGATCACTAGATATTTTTGGTCACCCTGTTCTCCTTCAAATGTAAACAATGAAATATTAAAGATGTCTACCGTTCGCCAAGGAGAAGTGAATTTTTGTGCGTTATCAGATTTATCATCCGAGATAATTTGGTCGTAGCCTAATCTAAGATTGTGATCTAGACAATTGTTTCCCACCCAATGACTACCAAGGTAACAGCCCGCCTTTGTTTGTAATAATTCAACAGGTTCAGCCTGGACCCCTATTTGTTTTTCCTCAAATGTCCCAGGGATAAAAATGCCGTTAATGGCTACGCCGTGTCCCTCGCAGGCGGGGTCGATGCCGTTAAGGAGGTCGTTGGGGTAAGAAAGCGTCCCGTTTACGATGAAACGCGTGTATGACATCTGGTGTTCATACACTGAGACCGATTTTCCTTCAAAGTTAAATATTTTAGTATTGGACATGGTGTAACAGTCTTCATAAGATACGAGGCTCGGTATCTCCACCAGTGCTGGAGCGGCGAGGTGGACGTGGCTATATCTGCCACAATACCAGTAGTGTGTACTGGTTCGGAGGTGACAACGGATTCCAGGTATAATTTTTCTTTCAACCTTTTGAAGCAGGTGAAATCGTTTTTGTTCGGTATTAGTAATATTAAGAAACGCAGCCCATTCAGAGATTTTCAAACGCGGGTTTTCGTTTGCTACACATTGAGTCGCATCTATTTGTATTATTTCGGACGCATTTGATTTTGCCAAAATAATAAAAAGCCCCATGAATCCCAAAATAAATTTACCTCGAGCTCCTGGTGCTTTTGCCAAATGATGCTGCATTTTATTTTTATGCTTGGTGTTTTTCTCTGAAATATGTTAATCCGTTAGTTTTAACGTATATTTTTTTTGTTTATTTTCATTATTATACATACATAAATTAAGCTATATACATTTGCCACTTTTGTTTTATATACATTTTATTTCTTCCTTCTAATTGGGTTATGTAGTCCGATTTGGACGTGTATGCGGTTATCCCCCCCTTGTGACCTAGTTTTTCTTTCTTCTTCTAATATATATTTAGGTACTATGCTTTGTTTGTTAACATTAATAACTTTTTCAGGGCTGGATTGTTTGGGTCGTTGCGCAAAGAAGGATGCCTCAGATGGGACAGTCTCTTCTAAGAAACTATTTTCGACATGGATGTTAGGACCGGATGACCGATCTGCACCAGGGGGTTCTTGGTTTTCGGGCTGTGATTCAAATGGTGAGTTTTTTTCCATTATATCCCCTCCCCCATTACAATCCACCTCCCCTTGGAGTACATCCTGATTAGGTTCAGGGTTTTCTTCGATAAATTCATCGTTATCGTTATCTAGGTAGGTAAAATCATCGTTTTCTATACCTTTATTATCGTTTATTTCGGTTAGTCCCGTATTATCTATGGTCAAGGTTATTTCCTCAGACGGGACAATTTCTTCAATTGGAAAGACGTTAAATGAAAGTGTTTCCCCCAATAATTCTACTTTAGAATCTATTTTTCGTATTTTATCTCGGCTAACAACTTGGTTAGTTTTTATTGGATTTGACCCGAAGGGACTAAGTTCAAAAAGGGCTTCTGAGAATTTTTTTGTTACAATAAAAGGACCCCCATAGAAAGATTGCAATTTTTTGCTGACCCCTACATTGACTAGGTTAAAGAAGGCAAAGCATACATCGTTAACAAAAATAGGGGAAGAAGCCTTTCTAGATTTATTTTGAAATTCTAAATAGATTTTAGATTTTTTGGAAACTTGTGCAATAATTTCTTCCAAATTTTTTAGGTAGTTTAAGTAAGATCTGCAATCAATATCTTGCCTGTTCTGCAGAATTGGTGAAAAGAAATCGAGATTAAGAGTTGGTTGTCTGCCGAACATAAGGTAATATGGTGTATACCCTGTTCTTCTAGACGTACTTGCGTTAATTACAAAAGTGGTCAAAGCTAATTTTCTTGCCCAGTCTTTACTTTCGAATCGGTCATCAGATCTTAGACCTGCATAAATGCTTTGATTATGCCTTTCACATGGGTTACTATTAGGGTTTCTCGGGGGAATAAGTTTAGTTTCGATACCTAATTCGTCCATAACTTTTTTGAAAACTTCTCCAGTGAAATTTGTTCCCCTGTCACTCCTCAGTGACCGAAATAAGCCGTAGGTGGGTACCACCTGTTCGAGAATTACTTTTACCGTGCTCTCCACGGTAGCATCTTTGATAGGGTGAGCGATTATGTACCTAGAGAATAAGTCCACTAGGATAAATATGTAGCGGACATGTTGTCCTTGAAAGTAGTTAGGGGTTAAGGGACCGATAAGGTCTACCGATACTTGGCCAAAAATCTCGTGACTAATGGCTGAATGGGTGATGGGTTGTTTATGCTTAGGTACCTGTCCTATCTTTCTTAGGCAGGTAATACAATTTTTAATGCGTGATTCTACAAACTTATTGATTCCTATAAGGAAGAATCTTTCATTTATTTTGCTTATTGTTTCATTTACCCCTTTGTGGCCTACAATATTATTGTGTGCTAATTCAAAAACTTTATTATATAATCCAATGGGTACAACGGGTCTTTCAATGAACGTTCCATTACTAAGAGGTTGTCTAAATATCAGAAGTCCTTCCATAACATATAAATGTTCTATTAATTTAAAAAGGACCTCTTTCCGGCCGGTTAGTTCTGCTCTCTCAAAATTTGACAACTGCTTTTTTTCGAATATCCACCTACGAATGTCAAATAATATTTGATCTTTTTGTGTTTCAGATTGCCAGACATTGTGCACACCGACTTCAGACGCCGCATGTAACTCAAAAATCTGGTCTTGGTAGGGACAATCCTGTTCATAAGGATCCAAGGTAAATGAACTAGTACATTTTTCGCAATCGGTTTCCTTATGTTTTTTGCATAAAAATTGCCCTCTAGATAGATTGTCGGCATTGCAATGGTCCCTACCCTTCCTATGAATTACTGTAAAGTCGAAACTTTGGATAAAGAATATCCAGCGCAAAGTTACCCCATTTATTGTTCCTTTTTGCCATTTTTTGTAATGAACTAAGGAAATTGAATCTGTTCGTACAATAAAGTTTCTAAATCTTAAGTAATGGAGAAAGGTTTTAAGAACAAATACTAGGCATGCTAACTCGCCTTTATAACTTGGATAATTTTTCTCTGCCCCGTTACATTTTTTGGAACATATCCCAATAATTCTTTCTTCACCCCCTTGTTTTTGGCTGAGAATTCCAGCGAAATAACTTGTAGAAAAATCTACATCCACTATAAAGGGGTTTGGGTTATCCCACTGGGGATAACCTTTACTTATAGAATTTGAGAACATATTTATAAAATTTTCCCAATCTTTTGATAAGGAATCGGTCCATTCGATAATTTTGTCGTTTCTGTGTTCATCTAAAGTACAAGAATTTTTCGCATAGGATGGGAAATACGCCCTATAATAATTGGAGAAGCCCAGGAAACGCTGGAGTTCCTTGCCTGTCCTGGGCCTGCTCCAATTTTTAATCTGTTCTAAATATGCAGGGTTCATTTTAAGTCCTTGGGAACTGACTATATGACCTAAATATGTACATTCAGATGTAAAAAATTTACATTTGGCTAGATTTAACTTAAGTTTTGCTATTTTTAGGACTCCGAAGAGTTTTCTGAGATGGTTCAAATGTTCATCAACATTTTTTGAGAATATAATAAGATCATCAAGGTAAGAAATTATAAATTCGTACAAGCCAGGGATAAGGGTTAGGACTCTGTCCATCAAATGGCAGAACACACTTGGCGCGTTACACAGTCCGAACGGCAGTTTCTTGAAAAGATACTGCCGATTCAGGGCTGTGAACGCAGTCAAATGTTTACTTTCCTCTGAAATGGCTAGCGCATGAAAGGCGCTAGTCAAATCGAGAGTACTAAATACATTGCCAGTGCCTAACTTTTCTAAATTACTAGAAATTAAGGGAAGGGGCCAGTTGATTTTTCGTGTTACACTATTAAGCGCACGAAAATCTATTACAAACCTAAGTTTACCCTCCCCCCCAGCCGTCGGTTTTTTCTTTACGGCAAAGATAGGGGAGGACCACTCGCTGTAGCCCTCCTCGATGACGCCCCCCCTTAACCAATTTTCAATTTGTTCTTTTAATTTGGCTTCGTACAATGGGTTTAATTGAATGTTTCTAGCCTTAGTAGGTTTGGCCCCAGGGATTAAGTCTATTTTATACTGCAAGAGGTCGCAGTTACCGATATCGGCATCGTCAATCGAAAATATATCAAAATGATCAAGGCATAATTTTACTACCTTTTCCTTCATCCCTGGGTTATTTTTGATTAAGTCGCTATTTTCTAAATCTAATTTTTCTTTAATGAATTTAATTCTTTTAAGAAGTGTAGTTCCTGACAATTCATTTATTTGATTAATATTTTTGTTGCAGGAATTCTGGGGATCTGATTCAAATTCAAAACAATATCCAACTTTGACATTATTTAGTAAGGTAATATTTTTTCCTGCTAAATTAACATAATTTACCCAACATTCTCCCTTTTTGATTTACATTATAAATACCCTCCATAAGCATCAAGCCGTTATGGCTTGTCATTTTAGAATTATTTGGAGATATATACAGCTTCCCGTTTTTTCGGCGGGCAGGTATTGTTATTACCGTTGTATTCCCTCCCGGCAGAAATGTTGTTTTCTTTGCTAATTTTACGCATGTTTTATTTTGCTTTAATGTCCCAGTCCCCCCCTTGTTACTCCAATTTATTCCTGGGATAAGGGAATTTTGTTCTGTATGAACATTATTTGTGGGAATTAAGGGTATGTTTTTACTCTCTTCAACTATGTTAATTGTTGAATTTTCTATTGGAATTTGCTCTCCAGTGGGGAGCTCAAATGAAAACTTATCTAGTAGCAAATTAATTCGATTAACTTTAAGAAATTCATATCCTAAATTTATAATTTTAGACGTTGTTTCAGGGATGTAAAATGTTTCCTCGAATAGTTTATCTGATCCATTAAAACTGAACTTTAAGTGTACGTGTCCTACGATATTTACTGGTTTTAAATCTACAGACAGGGCGCTAAGATTGGCAGGGGTAAATGTGATTTTATTATCATCTAAGATTTCTTTAGAAATAAGGGACCTAAAGTTATTTCCTGTATCCACTAAAGCGTGTTGCAGGAATTCCCCCCCCGTGGGGTTAAAAACTTTTAATTTTGCACAGATTGGCATTATAAAATTAATTATATTTTTAGGCGGAACCTAAGATGCATATCTTCCAAGATCCCAACCCCAGCGGTTAAACGATGATAATCCTCACACAGAGATTTCCTGTGCTCCAGGTATAGTTGTTTGTCGAATCTTTTTAAATCATGCAATGTTTTAACAATATGATTAATTGTTAAAATAATTTTATATAACTTTCTGGGTTTCATTAAATCTTATTTAGCGCTTTTTAGCTCAAGAAATTTCTTAATAAGCATAAGAATGTTGATAGTTCTAAAGAAACTACTAAACTTTAATACGGGTCCTTATTTATATACTTTGATATATGATGATTAGTATAGAAACCTATCGGAGTAAAATTGAACTAACTTTTTTTTTAAAAAATTGAAAGGCTACAAAGTAGCTTAAAAATAAGTGTCCAGCTTGCAACTAACAAGACATTAAAAACTGACTGAATTATTTTTTGATTTCTGTCTGTATTTATACAGATTATAGTTTTACGAGGTTAGTATTTGAATCACAATTTTAAATAATATAGGGTTAGTGCTGTGTTACAGCTCAAAAAATATTAGATACGTCAAACACACTTGAGAGGATCTACCCTAACTGATTTATTTTTCTGATATTGTTAGTATTTATACTTAATTTAAAAATTTTTTTCCACCTATGGGGTAGAACATGTATATGTATTTACTAATGTATAATTAATGCTGAAGTTAGCCTCAAAAATAATAAGTGGTTTGTGGTAACTGCTTTGTTTGTTACTGGCCTTGATTAACAATATGCATTCAATTTTATATAGTGGCCCTTAAGATATTTATACTAAGATATTTTTATTCTGCTAGTAGTCCTAGCGGAAAATAATTCAATCAAATTTTAATCGAAATAATTTAAGATTTTATTAATCACGTTTTAAGTAATTAAGTTTTTAATTTTTAAATGCTGCTTGATTGCAGCTCAAAAAATCAGAGAGGAAAAGTTAATTGAAAATCTTTCTGAACAACTGAATTAGATTTGGATATTCACTCGTATTTATACAGATTTGAAGTAGACCCCCCCCCCCTTTTTCTTATTATCTATTTATATGGACCGCGGTAGCACTCGAGGCGACATCTTTCGGATACATAATAAATTAAATATAGTTCTATTATTGTCACTGTGCAAAATACAATAATATTAACCCATACGAATCCGTTATTATACATAATTGCTGAAGTATTTCAGCTACAAAAAGAATCAGAGGCTAAAAATGTGCAGCTCTCAAATAAAATTGATACTGAGGATTTAGCTCGAAAATCATTGTTTATATACAGATAATTCGCTTAAAGTCCCCTAGCGGTTAAAAATCGAACTAAAATGTTTTAGATTCATATGTATATACACTTAAAGGAAGCCTGCAAGAAATACCACGCTTTAACTGCTAAAAGATTGCCACAAGTAGACCCAGTACCCCAAATTTGAAGCCTTTAGCTTCTATAACAAAAAAGTTCTAGGCATTTTAAAATGACATTTTATGTACAATGAAAATTTGAAAGAATTTTAATGCTAATGTTAGAAATTTTGAAATTAAACTACGTGGTCTAGAAACAAAATTATAAGCTTATTTTTGTCATAAATTTAGATTGCCAGTAACTAATTATATTTTTACAATAAAAATACCCATTTTTATAGTCAAAATCATTTTAAAAAATTAAGTTTGACTTGCATTGTACCGAGTGTACTGTAGCCAATCAGAAGGCTGAATCAGCTAAGCAACCAATCACAGCTGAGCTTGTATTGGTTTACCCCTTTGTTTCCGCTATGATTTTCGTTTACAAATGCAATTTAAATCGAATATTTTTCATAGATTTTGAATATGAAATGTGGTGTTTTTATTATAAAAATGTAATCAGTTACAGGCAATCTAAATTTCTGACAAAGATAAGGTTATAATTTTGTGTCTAGGCGACGTAATTTAATATTGTTTTTTCTTTTATGAGCATTGGAAATCTTTCAAAATATTCATTGTACATAAAATGCTATTTTGAAATGCCTAGAACTTTTTTGTTATTGAAGCTGAAGGCTTTAAATTTTGGGTATTGGGTCTACATGTGGCAGTCTTTCAGCAGTTAAAGCGTGGTATTTCTTGCAGGCGTCCTTTAAAAATATACGATATTTACATTTTAAATAGATCATGCGATATTAAAAATAAGGACAGTTTACTAAATAGGTTAATAAGTATTCACTTGTTGGCTTCTTTATAAAGACTATTAATTTTTCAAAAGGAATGGAAATCTTAAGTGCATGTGAAATGCTCCTCAGGTTACCTCCCTCTTTCCCCCAATTTCCTGTCTCGGCTACGGTGGGATAGGGAAAGGAGGGGAAGGAGTTTATTTTATGTTGCTTAGTCATACTTAATAATAACAATTTGTTTTATCTCCGCGCCAAAGCATTGCCTGGTAAGGGATATTTGATATTAAGGAATTTGCAAGTTCAGCTTGACATGGGATATTTTGTTTATCTTTCCATATCAAAATATGAAATTCATTCAGCCAATTTTTATTTTCTAGGATAGGGACAATTAATATCGCATATATCCATTTTTTTTTTTTTTTACATATAATGGACGTGATTTTTAACAAGCGCTTGTACATGTTTATCTATTTCAGATTCATCGCTGGCTTCCTGATCCATTTGGTTGATGGTTTTACGCGCATACTGCTCAGGTATTTTATTACTATTACCCGAAGCTTTTCTAGGTGGGGTGAATTTATTTCGTGTCTTCCCAAAGCGGGACTCGGGATGTGGAGGCTCCCCAGCTTTCTTTTTGTTACAGTTCTGTACTACGTGACCGGGGATATTACAATGCCAGCATTTAATATTTTTACTCCTCCCATTAAAGGCTCCTATGACGCCCTCGATTTGATCCCAAGCAATAGGATCATCCTCATGATCTACCCAAGAAGGAACCTCATCAGGTTCTTCGGTTAAGTTTTCCTTATACACTGCCGTGTTAGTGGGGGTATTATCTTCGATAATGCTGATTATGGGTTGTTTTTTCGTTTCCGCAGAATTTTTGGGTAAGAACATTTCCATGGCTTGGGAATAGCAAGCCGAAAGGTTTTCCTTGCTAATGTGGCCAGACCCGTCCAATTAACGTATCTTTGTCCGAGGGTAATAAGTTTATTTAAGTAAGCGTTGTAGTCATCCAAAAATTGCATACTCTCAACATAATTGGCCATGTCCATGGCAAGGTTTGAATACAGTAGATTTTTGCTAACGTTAAGGTAGAATTCTTTCCACTTCTTTTTAGGTATTATGCCATCTCTCTGTAAAAATCTAGTGGTTTTATTTATTTATGTGCTTTGTTGTTATAGATGTTGTCATCCTTGTTTTTGATATTATACCAGTGTCCTTAGAGATATACGAGAAGACATTGAACTTTTTCTTGAAAAAAAATTAATTTCTTATTACAAAGAAGTACAAAATATATATATAGACTAAGTACGTTTAAATATTTGATGATTCAAAAGAGCATTAACAAAGACTCATAAGCTAGAACTTTATTATAGATTTGATTGCAGTGATTGATTAACTAAAGGTAGTTTTTCTCAACCTAATATGTTTGTTTATTTATGTGTTTGTACCGAAGTATCTCGTAAACCGTAAATCTCTTTAATTATTCTCTACATTGAAGCTTCTATTAGGTCTAGAGAAGGTTTATAACCATTATTGGGGAGGGTACATTCACGCACCCAATAGAAATCCCCCCTGATTTTTTTCTTTTTGGTTTTAATACTGAATTATAAACGTATTTTTCTTTATTTTATAATTTTGTTTCATAACAAATTGTAAACCATTGAGAATAAAGATGTAACAGTACAATTATGTTCATAAACAACTAGCAATAAGACAGTAAACTGTAATAAAGAAAAATGAAGAAACTTATTTCGTATCGACAACAAGTTTATATGAAAATATTCAAACGCTATTTTAACGATTTTTGAGATTTTGCACCAGTACAAGTTTGTATTTATGCTTGCGAGAAAGTACTTTTTCTCTACGCGTAAGTAGCACGTGGGACGAACGGACGAACATCATTATAATAAAATAACAGGATATGTGTAGCTGGACTGGTATTGCTCACCTTTACAGTGAAGTTTTATGACTAAATTGAGGAAGGGTACCTCCAACCTCCCAAGAGAATTCGACCCTAAGAAAAATTAATAACCTCAACAAAACAAAATTAAGTTGAGGGTCGACTTAACCCCTCCCCCTTCTCTCAAGTGCTCCTAGAGGTCTTCAGGGGGGCGTAGCCGGTAGTTTAAATTTATAGAGCAGCTACGCTGTTAAAAAAAACAGAGAACACCATAAGTTACATATCAACAAACGAAACAAAAAATGTGGCAAAAACCTGGCGAGAGAAATGTTTATTTTCCACCAGCTAAAATAAAATTATAGAAAATAAATCCTTTTACTCTTTAATCTCTCTATTTGCTAGACTGTATGGGGGATTTTTTTTTTTGTGGGGGGAGGGGGATATTGTTTTCTTGGAGTAGTGGAGAGGGTATCGTACCCCCTATCTTAACTATTAGCTATTTAATCAATAAATTTGTCGATATTTTCATAAACTTATAATACACAAAGCAATCTAAAAAATTGGCAATAAACAAAGTAGCCAAACTCAATTTTAGTTTGTTTTGTATTTTCTTTTTTATAACATTCTTCTTTACATAAAAGGTGTTCTTTTGAAGTTGGAGGATTTAAAACAATACCAAAGCTAAGAATTCTTTGTAGCAAAGAAAAAATATTATTTCCTTACTATTTACTACAGTTAATTTTTCGCCCTTTTATTTAATGTTTTAACCAGATTTTCTATCATTTAAAGGGCAGTAGGAAAAGTTTTTGGTTCAATTAAAACTTTGTATTGTATCTACATCATTTTAAGGAAATTATCTAAAGGGATAAGATAATGGCATATAAATTGATGTACATCACCAATGATGATACACTAATAACCCCTTCTTTAGATTAAAATTAGTGATTAATGATCCAACCAATCAAAATTCACTAAAGTCCTCAAAGTTGTTAAGCCAACGAATAAGAAAACATTATAACAAAACTTTGGAGACTAGTTTAATAAACAGCCCATTGTCCCCTCTCTCGGATTCTAAGGAGCAACATCACTTCCACAATAACAATTATTACAACAGTATGCAGTTTACTAAACTCACAATATAAAGCACTTTTGTGTCTATTGGCTAATTTTCGACACATAGCATTTTGGGGGAAGTTTAGCACCTACATCTTTAGTTATTAAATATAGATAGATACTTAAAATATCTATCACAATAAGCCTCAGCCACGTCAGCCGCAGCCTCAAACTAGGATTCAGCCGCAGCCGCAGCTGCGCGGCTGATAGCGCGGCTTCCGAACCCTGGATACTTTTCATTACTGAGAGCCAATTTCCTTTTTGTTTTATTTTGTAAGCATTAAACATGATTATTGGGAGTGGGATAAGACACCATATCACAATAACCTAATTTTTTAATTACCTTTAGATGCGTCTAGGGGCGTAGCCGCTCCGCCAGTCCTTTGATAAAGAAGTGAATGAAAGTTATTGAGAAATATATGTGTCCAGTCAAAACCTATCTGCATGAATTATCTTTTTATTCTACATAGTCTACTTCACCATATAATACATTTATCAACCTAGATGGTCAATCTTTTTATTCTACACAGTCTACTTCAATATATAATAGACATATTACCTTTAGATGGTCAATCTTTTTATTCTTCACAGTCTACTTTAATATAAAATAGATTTATTGTCCTAAATAATCAATTAGATAATATAAAACCATAATTTTATCATTTAGATCTGACTTATGTCATAGAACATATGAAAAACAAAAACAGCCCATACTAATCAAAATGTGTAGATTGTTAAACCAATAGTGCAGCTGTATTGTTCCTACACTGTATAGCAATGGGTTCAATAATTAACCATCTAGACTTTATATATTTATTAGTTCAATATTCAAATTTTACACTTTTATGCCTACAAAATCAGAGAGGGAGGGGAAAATGGACTGGTTATTACACTAGTCCCCAAAGTTTTACAATGATGTTTTCTTATTCGTTGGCTTAACAACTTTGGGGACCATAATAAATTTTAATTGGTTTAATTCATTAAATTCATTGTTCAAACGTTTCAAATACAAATCATAATCTAAAGAAGGGTAATTTTGTGTATCTTGGGGATCAACATCAATTTATCGGCCATTGTCTTATCCCTATAAATCCCTTGTACAAAATAGAATGGTGATTTTACTTACAATATTATGCTAAAATTTAGACTAAGTTTTAATAAAACAAGGATGACAACATCCATAAAAGCGAAGCACTGAAACGATAGGACAAACGGACATTAACACTTGTAGATTGTCAAAACTGAATTAGCAGAATATTAATTCATCAGTACAAACAATATTTTTAAAAAAATTGTTGCAAAACTGCATAAATATATGATACTGTTTAAGGACATACTTACATTTTTGGGACTTGTTTATAGAGATGCTTCGCTTATAACATTGTACCTTGTTGTAATAGAAATCAGTTTTCACAAAATCAGAAGAATCGGATAATTTTAACATACAAAAATTTGTTGTCAAAAAAGTTAAAAATCGACATGTTTAAAATGGACCTACGGAAATTCTGGTATTGTTTAAAGAGTTGCTACGCTTTCTAAATTGTACCTAACTACTATAGGGGAATCATCATGCAAAGTTTGGAATCGATAGGACAATTCTAACCTGTTTAAATTAATGAAAAAAGCTAACTCTCTGTGACGGACGTACGGACGGACCTACCCTAATTATAGAAAGCTTCGCTTTTAATTACTTTATTCTTTTATCTTTTACTATATATAAGAGAATAGGTATAGCATCTGTTTAATGAGAGAGAGCCCATAATAGTTATTCTCGCATCGTATTATAAACAGTTTTCCAGGTATATTAAAATAAAAAAAACATGATCTATTAAAACCAGTAATTAAATTCAGACAGCTAACTAATATAGCAGCTAAGTAAATCCCATTTAACTATTGAGATATGGACAAAGTAATTAAGCTGTAATGGAAAGATAGACCGACATCTGCTAAATATAATATATACGGCTTTGGCTAAGAGTTAAGACAAATTTGATTATCTGTATATAAATCATTTTTATTAAAGTTTTAAAAGTACTCTGTAACACAAATCAGTAGATGGTCAATAAACCTCAAATTTTTAAAAAAAAAAGCTAGTATGATTCTGTTCAATTTCCTCATATTCACTTTTATACTTACAATTTGTATCTAAACCTTAATCATAGAAAAGCTTCACTTTTTTAAAAACAAAGAAGGGCAAATTCCATCGTAAAAATGTGTATTATTTGAATAATAATATATTGCAGAGAAAGTTTTATGTAAAAGGCTTTTCTCGTATTTATTTGAATCCGGTGGATAGGAACCGGTTCTCATGAATACGAAAAAACTATGTCTAGCATCGTATTATATCCAGTTTTCTACGAATATAGAAATGTACAATCATAAGATTAAAACTAGTTTTTTTAGCCGGTGCCTTCGGCACCACGGGGCTAAAAAAACTAGTTTTAATCTTATAATTGTACATTCTATATCCGCGGAAAGCCGTTTATAATACGTTACGAGAAATAACTATTCTAGATGTATAAAACACCTGGGTAAACATTAAATAACACAATTTTATTAGACTATGTAATGTTTTTATAAATTTTACAAAAGTCGATCTTAGAAACTCTAGAATGAAACAGTCAAAATGTACATTTTTCAATCCTCATTCTATACTACTAAAGAATAACTAATCCTTTATTTCATTATTTTCCTTTCCTCGGACAACTGTTAAACAAAAAATTTTTTTTTTATATTGCTCAGAACCTATCTTATCTAACGGAAATGAATCCGAATCGAAGCCGCACTGTCAATACTAATTATTTGATTTTCCTAAGCCTAGAAAATAGCCTAAAACCTGAAAAAGACAAATATATAAAGGTTACTTGTAAAAGACAACAAAATTTGCCCCCTGTCGTGTCCAAGATTGAGCAGTCTAATTAATCTCAATTGTTAGCATCTTGCATCATTTTTCAGTATAAAATATGTGACTTTCAACATAACATAACATAACACAGCAACCTTTTACTCTAGTTTTTTTTTTAAGAAGCGAAACTAATCTATAATTTACCTTGTCTGTACGTCCATCTGTCAGTTTGTCCATAAGAATAGGGAAATGTGATTTTCTCGGCTGAAATTTAAGATAGACAGCTGAAATTTTCAGTGAAGATACCTTCAAATTAACATTGCAAATCTAGTATATACGTGAGTTTGTTGGTCTAACTGTCGTTCATGCTACAAAAGACAAAAAAACTAACTTTTATAAATGTTTAAAGATTTTGTTTATTTTCTCTATTCATTTTTCTTATGACAAGTGAACATATGCTATTTAACTCTCTTTGTCCGTGTTTGCTATCATGATTTATTGTGCTTCGCTATTGTCATCATTGAATTGATAAATTAACTATTATTTGGTTGTTGCATCAGACTATCATGTACTCTGATAAAATGATGCTCACAGCTGGCTAAAATAACGATACCTCTCATCACCTTCTAAACTCCATCCCCTCCCCTCATACTGTAGGAACGAACTGACCAATAAATGCAGTTCATATTAGCAAGCTAAATTGACGACAAATATTAACCCTGTCAATATATCCACGTATACTCTATATCCATTCATCCTTGTTCCTAATGCATCAAAAAGTATTATACAATATGTTACACAATTTCATATTTCTTATGTTATTCTCAACAAAACAGAGATTTTTAGTAGCGAAGCTACTCTATGAGTCACTTTGTGATTTTCTCAGCTTCTATTTAAGATAGGCTACTGATTTTAAAGTTTCCGTGATTTTATTGCTTCTCTACTTATGAATGTTTAGAAATTAGAAAACGTAGCAACTCTATAAACGTTTCATAAAAATCCTCTAAAACTTTTTAAAAACAATCTTATTAAAGATTTAAACATCCTATTTATCTGATTTCTTGGAATAATGATTTCTAGGACAACAAGGTAAAATGTTATAAGAGAAGCCCTGCTTTTACAGATGTTATCATCCTTGTTATTCTAAATATTAGAAAATCCAAATCAGCATCATAAAATATTTTAAAATTTATTTTATTATTGGAAATTTTTACATCTTTACACAAAAAAAGCAATACAATTTTTTTCCAATATTATTTTCTATGAAAAGAATTATTTTTATCATTTAAATTTATTAAACAGTTCATAATATAACCGCCAGAGGGTGCTTTATACTATTTTAAACAGAAAATCATTTAAAAATAAATTATGTTTTCTTTCTTAAAGTTGTTATGCTTATTTTATTTATAGTTTTAATCATTAGATCTAACCTTTTTGCAAAATAAACAAGGTTTTTTTATAGAGAGTTTCATTTACTAGATTTTTATTCTTATTAGCTGTGATTTTAAAGATTTTAGTATGGTAAACAGACCAAATAATTACAGTAGACTTGCCTTTGATTTTTTATGGTGATTTATCACCTGTAACTAAGGAATAAGATGAATTAAATCCATGCCTCAGCAGCTGGCTGTAAGCCTCAAGTAAATCAACCTTATATAATTTCTAAAATCAGCTGGAAGTCTAAATCTAACCAAAATATGGCAATCTCTCCTGAAAAAAAAACTGAAAGAATTCAAACGGGTTTAGATTTGAGGCTTCGTCACAGCTGCCGAGCCCTGATTACGTCTACTGACAGCGTTGCTTTAAAGAAATTCATTACAGAAAAGGTCAGAACCATAATAGCTTTAAAGTAACATATTTTTATTCTTTTTAAAAGCATAGTCATATATAATCACTGGCTTTGTCTGTCGTAACAGTTAGAGGTTATCGTTAATTTAGGCATGTTAAAATTGTCCTGTTGAATTTAAACTTTGTTTAAAGTTCATATACTATATAAGTCTTAGTGTTCGTTTGTCCTACCGTTTTATTTTAGATCTTAGCTTTATGAATGTTGTCATCCTTGCTAATTTTGAAAAAGAGCAATTTAAGTTTTAAAAATATGCCAATTTTATAAATCTAAAAAGTTCATATTTTGGGGTAGGGGGGTTTAAGAATGATCCACTTGTGATAAGAGGAATGTTCCCAAAATATTGGAACTAAGGATTGGTGTTCGTTTGTCCTACCGTTTTATTTTAGAGCTTCGCTTTATGAATGTTGTCATCCTTGCTAATTTTGGAAAGGAGGAATTTAAGTTTTTAAAAATATTTCTATATATTAAAGATTCTTACCAAAAATGGGGGATAGGGGGTTTAGGATGATCGACTTGCAATAAGAGTGATGTTCCCTGGATGTTGGAACTGCTGGTTGGTGTATGATATTTATATGCATGCTCTTGACATTCAATATTACACACAAAATCTTTAAACATTATTCCAATCCCCTTTCTCTCAAAATTACAATGGAATATTTTAGGTACATTAAGCTGTTTATTACACTAGTCTCCAAAGTCTTATAATATAGTTTTCTTATTGTCTTGCCCCCACCTCTCTTCTCCCTTTCCCTATTGTCTGCTTTAAAAAAGGGAGGTAGGGGACAGGGGAGTGAAATAGAGTATTCTTAACTTTTATATCTAAACTACTCTCCGTCTGCTATATTCAAAACTAACACAGCGAATGGCGGCATTTCATGCGCTAGTACCCAAACTCAGTCAGAAACTGCTTGATTCTTGCACATTCCCTTTTAGCCAGTACCCAAAGTCTGAGACTCCTAAAAATTGAATATTAGTTCCATTGTCCTCTCCCTTACTCCCTGCCTCTCCACGCACCTCAAAACATTTCTTAAAATTTCTTAAACTGCAAATAAAATGATATTTTAACATTTTCATTTTTCAATTTTGGGATGCAATGTCAAGGAGGGAAAAGATATTGGACTGTAAATTTTAGTTGAACCTAAAGTTTTATAAAAAAGTTTTCTTTTTCGTTGGTCTAAAAACTTTGTGTACTTTTTTCAAATCTTGATCGGTTGACTCAAACTTTTCTAGAGTTATATAAAGAATTTTGATAATTTGTTACATAAACACACAATTTTAAAAGTAACTTATTTATGGTAAAAAAGTTTCGATTTTAAAATGGAATATAAATTTCATAGTGAACTGTCTTCCTTTATTCTTCCAAAGATAAAATTGGTGCTACAAAATTTCATTAAATTACACAATTTATTATAAACATGTTCACTCATTACCTGGCTTCATTTTATTAAAGCTAGTTCAAACTTGTTTTTTTCCAAACATTTAAATCATTATTTTAAAACTACAATAGGGGTCATTTTGTTTATTATCATTAAAATTATCAATCTTGATATGATAATATTTTTAAAAATGCAAAAAATGAATATTTTGATTTTGTATCACCCTCAAGATTTAAGGTTAGAGGAGTCTTTTATGCGAATATTTTGGCATCAATGACAAAGATTATTTGTTGAATATAAGCTGCCATACACAATACCATCTTAACTATCTATCTATCTAGCTAACTTTCTATCTATCTATCTATCTATCTATCTAGCTAACTTTCTATCTATCTATCTATCTATCTAGTCTTTTATCTAGCTAGCTATTTTTCTATGTATCTATCTAAAAATACATTATTGACAAAGATTATTTGTTGAATATAAGCTGCCATACACAATACCATCTTAACTATCTATCTATCTAGCTGGCTTTCTAGCTATCTATCTATCTAGCTAGCTATCTTTCTATCTATCTATCTATTTCTATCAATGAAAAAGATTATATGTTGAATATAAGCTGCTACACAATACCATCTTAACTATCTATCTATCTAGTATTCTTTTAATTTAAGTTATAACCTATTATTCTATGTTTATAAATGCAAGTTTTTAACCAATTTTCTATCTATCTATCCAGCCAATTCTTTATTCACCTATCCTCGTTTAAAAGAATAAATGTAGAGAACCCCTAAATGTAGTGTAACTTTTTAACCCCTTATCTATCTATCTATCCAACTAATTTTCTATCTATCTATCCTGGTTTAAACAAGGATGACAACATCCATAAAAGCGAAGCTCTGAAATGGTAGGACAAACGGACATTAACACTTGTCAATGTATAATGTCAGAACTGAATAATCAGAATGCGAATGTATAAGAGTCAAAGCAAAATTGTAAGTAAATTTGTTGAAAAACTGCTTGATACAGGATAATGTTTATGGATATACTTACATTTTTAGGACTTTATTATAGAGTTGCTTCGCTTATAATATTGTACTTTGTTGTCCCAGAAATCAGTATACCAAAAATCAGACCAATCGGATAATTAGGTCACATACAAATTTGTTGTTAAAAATGTAAAAAAAATCAACATGTTTAAAATGGACGTACGGACATTCTGGTAATGATTATAGAGTTGGTACGCTTTCTAACTCGTACCTAACTATTACAGGAATCACCATGCAAAATTTGAAATCGATAGGACAATTCTAACATGCTTAAATTAACGAAAAAAGCTATTTAAAAAAGTAGAAAAATCAACATGTTTAAAATGGACGTACGGACATTTTGGTAATGATTATAGAGTTGCTACGCTTACTAAATCGTACCTAACTACTAAAGGAATCACCATGCAAAATTTGAAATCGATAGGACAATTCTAACATGTCTAAATTAACGAAAAAAGCTATCCGTGACGGACGGACGGACGTACGGACGGACGTACGGACGGACGGACGGACCGACCCTAAATATAGAAAAGCTTCGCTTTTAAAAAAAAAAGAAATGAAGAACCATTAATTTTAGGTGAATTATTCTTTTAATTTAAGTTATAGCCTATTTTTCAATGCTTATGAATATACTTTCAAAATCAATTATCTATCTATCTATCCAAACAATTCTCTATCTATCTATCCAACTAACTATCTATCAACCTATCATTATTTAAAAGAATGAAATGTAGAACCATTAATTGTGGCTGATTTATTTTTTTATTTACGTTATAGCCTATTTTTCTTTGTTTATGAATATACCTTTTTAACCAATTATCTATCTATCTATCTAACCAATTATCTATCTATCTATCCAACCAATTCTGTGTTCTGACCTGCATAGTATTTCAGCTTGACTGCCCACAGGTAGAATTTTAAAGTTTGTTTCTAGCCATTCTGTGTTGACTTCTGCAAATATTTCAACTTTATCTACACACAGTTTCTTAATTTGTTCAATAGTTTCTTACATCAAAGGTGCGGTAAACCTAAAAAGAATAGACCATTAGACTAATCCAGATATCCTTTACAATAAATATATGCATTTGATTTAAAATTTAAAATGTTTAAAATTGATAAAAATAAAACTTTTGGAATGATTTTGAATTGAATAATTTTTAGTGACAGAAGGTCAAACTTTATTTGCTTTTGTAAAAGAAATTGATTGAATTTGAATTATTGAAGAAAGAAATTAAAATAAATTTGTTTACAATAATAATTAAACTTACATAGTCTTTCTCAAGCATCTTTTACTTCAACATTTCTTGGCTGTCAACATCAATAACTTCATCACTCATAGCTTCTTCATCATTACTTTCATCATCATCTTTGGTATCATCATCAACTATATCATCATCTTTGGTATCATCATCAACTATATCATCATCTTGATCAGATCATCAGCAATCAACTCTTATCTCATCCTCTAGTACTCCTTTGTCAATGGGTGCTCCTTTGTCAATTGGTGCTCCTTGTCAGCTTGTGATTGTCAGCAGCTGCAGCTCTAAAATAGATATACTTGAGGAGCTGGAAGATGATGATAATGAATCATTAGTTATTTTAAAGACTTGACTTAAGATTCTTTTGTTCAACACTATTAAAGATGACTTAAAGGACTCATTTGCTGATATTAATGAAATTGCTAGTTTCAAGGCTCTTTAAATTTGACCCTTAAATGTATGTACCTTTTTCAAGTGGCAGTTTTGCTTGTAGGCCACTTCTTGCAGGGTTCCCTCTCTACTGGGCTGGCTCCACTCCAAGCCACTCCTAAAGATCATCAGATTAGGATTGAATGGATACATAATCATCAGACAATTTAACTATTCAGTGCCAGATTCAATTTTAAGGAGATCAACTTTGCTTGCATGAATTTGATTGCTTTAAACATCTGATAGCATTAAACTAAACTTTACACACCTGCAAGCTTCCCAACTCAAGCTCAACCCTTGTTTGGTAGGGTGTTGGGGATTTGAGTGCCAGACATTTATCCACAGTTGACCAACTCTAGTGTTGCTTGATCCTTCACTCTGAACTCTACCAGATCATCTCTGTCACCATCACCATCAGCAGCAACAGTCCTTAACAAGACAAGATCAGGATCAACATCAACAATGCCTCAGCCCCACCTCTCTTGGCTACTGAGCAAATTGTAAAAAAGAGTCAAAATTCTACCTTTTTAAATCTTTGGTTTCTTTCAGATTGTTTCAGACATTCATTTTAAATAAAACACTTAGGATATCTGGAAATAAAATTAACAATTAATAAGGTCTATTCATCAATAATCTTTCCTGCCTATGACTGCTAATTTAAGTTAAGTTAAGGGGATTAAATGCAGCAAAAGCAAAATCAAGAAAAGAATCATTTAGACTTTTACATTTACATAAGAATCATTAATATTGGCATCCTATTTACATAAAGCCTTACTCAAGCTAAACAAGTTTAAATAATAATTTCATAACTAAATCTTCTTGATCTTTGGTGGAAATAATCATCTGGAGGATCCTCTTGACAATGGGGACTCTTCTGCCAATGATGATCTAGAAAATTCAGAAGATTAAGGTGAAATTCCATTTTGCTGCTCTAGATGTACATTCTGTACATTCTGTATCAACCTATTCTGGTTTTAAAAGAAATGTAGAACCATTAATTGTGACTGAATTATGCTTTTAATTTTTTGTGTAATTAATCAATGTAAGTTTTTAACCAATTATCTATCTATCTATCCAAACAATTCTCTATCTATCTATCCAACTAACTATTTATCTTCCTATCATGGTTTTTTCAAAAAATGAAATGTAGAACCATTAATTGTGTGTGGATTATTCCTAGTTTAAGTTGTAAATCCTGCTGTCACTGGAGGCTAACTATGCAGGGAGGGGACAATAGGCTGTTTATTACACTATTCCCCAAGTTTTTATAATATTGTTTTCTTATTTGTTGGCTAAACACCTTTGGGGACTTTAGTGTATTGTGACTGGTTGATTTATTAATTTGAGTGTTCAAACGTTTCAACAACTTATCTTACGCTACAGAAGGGGTAATTTTGTGTATTATCATTGGGGATGTGCATTAATTTATTGGCCATTGTCTTATCCCTTTAGATCCTTGCTAACTATGCTTTAATGCTAAATTTCACGCAGAAAGAGTTAGTGGTCTTAAATTTTACAGGATAAAAATTCATTCTATACTGATTAATAGAAAGTGTAGCATAAGGATTTTGTTTTTTGATGAATACTGCCACTAATATCATATAGCATTTCATATCATGTTATGCTAAATGCAAGGTTGAACAAAGCTGAAGCAATTAGATGATTTGAAGTTACTATAGTGTTTAAACAGTAAATAAATTATTAAATTTAAAAATTGTTTAGTACTAGCATAGCAGAGTATAATGAATTAAATTGGTAAAATTTATGAGAGTTTCTCCTTTCTCCCTGATCAAATTATGTTTCTAGGCAAATATTTAAATAAAACAAGGTTGGAAATAATCATTGGTTGGTTGTCTATTCGGTCTAGGTGTTACTTCACCTAATATCCTGGATGCTTGGACAGAACAAGATAAGTTATCCTTAATTGTTGGACTTCACCTGAAAGTGCCATAACTTTACTTAAGACGGTAACATTGGTTCTTAATGGCAGATGTTCAATTTCTATAGTCATAGGATGGGTAATGCCTTGGCCCAAAACTATGCATAGTTAAGACAAAGGTCGTACGCTTAAAGAGTTAATTGCATGTTATTGTTGGGTGTTACTTTTAACCTGTTTGGACAGAAAAGTATTAGTTTTCCTTGGTTGTTGGACCTGATGTTAAAGTCCCTTAGACAGTAGATTCGACTTTCTAAGTAATTGATAATGTACTAATTATTTTTTATTTTTATATACTTTTATCTAATACATAAAAGTAAATGAAGTTTTTGATCCTCATTTAATTCTTGGTTTTCTGATGAATGAAACCATATGAATATTAATATTGAAATTTGATTGTTAAAATATCTCTACATAATGTTCATTTATTCTTTTTAAGGAATTCAAACCAGAAATAAAGGTTTTGGTAATATTATGCTTTAAAAACTGTTATACTTTATCAATAAGAGCACTTACTCTTTGTAATAGTGTTCGCCTGTCCTTCTGTTACGGGGGTTGCGGCTACATAATTAGGGAATAACTTATAATAAAGTAATAGGATCTCCGTCTGTCTTTGCAAAAGGATCTTGCTAACCGGAAGATGATTAAAGTCCCTCCACAGATTATGACGTCATACGATAGAATAACATACTAAATACTAAAATATTTATTACATGAGATCGAGTTGAGAATATGTTTACAAATAAGATATTTTTATTAAATATTACTATTGTTGAATAATGTAAATCATGATGATTATGGTCGGGTTCATAAAAGGTAAGATCCATGTGATCCAGATTCCAAGAAGGCATGTAACCAATGAGAGGCCAGCATAAATTTTACCATTGGCCAATTACAGTGTATACTGACCTCTCATTGGCTATTCTATCGTATGACGTCAAAATCTGTGGAGTGACTTTAATCATCTTCTGCTAACCGCTGAACCGATATAGTTCTCTTCTCATTTTGCAGTGTAGTTTCTCATAGGTCCTTGGAAGGTTTATAACAATTTGGGGGGAAGGTACCAACAAACTCTAAAAATCGCTCCTAGAAAATAATGACCCCTCCAAAATATTTTTACCTAAAATTTAAAATGGGTTAGGGGGGTTGTCGAATCTTTCCAACCCTCCCCCCCAAAAAATAACACAAGAACATTAACTCCCGCAATGCCCCTAAAGGCCTCCAGGGGCGAAGCTACCACTTCGTAAAGAAAGAAAAAAAGAAAAATAGTCAATAAACCTGAAATTTGTATATTCCTTTACTCTAGAATCATATTTAAATATGAAATTTGCCCCTTTAGATATTTAAATATGTATAGAGGATGAAGAATTACGTTCTACTTCACAGATTCCATCTATTCCAAATATCAAGGCAGGGAGGGTACATTAGTCCCCAAAGTTTGATAACAATTTTTTTTATTCGTTAGCCTAACAACTTCGGGGACTTTATTCGAATCTTGATTTTTGTGTTCATAAATTTGAGTGTCCAAACGTTTCAATCTCTAATTGTAATCTACAGAAGGGGTAATTGGTTGTTTCAAAATTGGGGATGTACATCAATTTATCGGCCTTTGTCTTATCCCTTTAGATCCCTGCAAATATATCAAGTTATGTTCTTTCGAAACCTAAACCTGTAAATAGCTTTAGCGCAATTGGTGGTATTATATTTGAGTCTTGACTACACGGCATCATTACTTTTGCCAGGTGTCAGGTGCGTGACAATAAAAACAAATAAAGATTGGCCCTGAACAAGAGCAACTTATTACATTTACAGTTAAGACTTATAAATTTAGGTCGTTTATCAAAGGGTTAGTTTTATGTTGATGTTTTCAAATTTTTTTAATATAAAATCCCCATAGATCCGCCCTCCCTCATTAAATAGTTTAAAACTTGCCCAAGGACGTATACGAAACTGTTGTTTGAACAATCAGTCAAAACTTTAACGAGATATTAGGCGACAGAAAGACAGACAGTGAGTAAAACATCCTGTTACTTTAGTATATAAAAAAACATACTGACTAATCTTAAGTAAAGCATTAAAGAACCCAACAAATGACTTAATACTAACAGCTTATTTGTTATTTGATTTAGAGTTACCTCGCTAAATCGATAAAAATCTGCATTTTTAAAATGAATTTACAAACTTTTTGATAATGTTTAGAGAGTTGATACGCTTTTTAATGCGTACCTTACTGTTAAAGGAATCACCAAGCAAAGTTTAAAATTGATACGACAATTTTAACATGTTTAAATCAAATAAAAGAGCTAACCGTTACGGATGGACCGACCATAATTATATAAAAGTTTCGCTTTTAAAAATCAAATAGATTGTATAAACACCTCACTCTGAATGGATTTACATTAAAACTTTGATAGGAAAATGTTAAGAAACAACTTTTATACAAAATATTTATTGCTAAACATAAAAACTTGAGATAAACTATGTGTAAATTTAAAAACGATATTTTTTTCGTCCTTAAAGTTAAAAATCACAATCAAATTAATATGTACAGAAAACATTCTAAAGATAATATTTGTTAATTAGATTTGTGAATTATTTTTAGTAAAGTAGATAAAGAGATAGATTGTTAAGATAAACAAGGATGACAACATCCATAAGTAGCGAATCACAATAAATCTTTGATCAAAGTGGGTTATAGGTCATATTTTCTGTGATCATGTAAAAGAGAGGAAGAAAGAGAAAGAGAAAAAAAGATATGACAGATGTAACCTTCATAGAAAATTCCTGTATATTTTATCTTGCATGGCTGGTTGTATACTGGATCACAAAAAAATCAGCAATCTATATTAAATAGCAGCCGAATAAATCACATTTCCATCATATAGTTTTGTACTGACGAAGTGAATTATAGATGACAAAACACGAAACTTTAATACCTACAAACAAGCAAGGCTTATTGAGAAGCTTAGATATTTTAAAATGGATATTTGTAAAACTTTGATTTGAAATTCAAATATGATACATTTGTGTAGTGAATTAATTCTAGATAAAAACTTTGATGTACTTTGTATGTCCGTACTTACAGTATTGCATTTTACCCCTCAATTGAAAGAAACTTTAAAAAACTGTAAAAAGACCCTTAGTTAGGAATGTTAGTAGGTTCTATTACTCTATGTTTACAGATTTTTAGAGAAATGTTCGTTAAAGACATGAATAAAGCCAAATCTTCTATAAGTACCTACATACAGAAGGTTTTTTGATGAAAACAATCATCCGTCATTTTTTGGAAGTGCCTAATAAAAAATGACGTCTTACAATAAAAAAACAGTAACAAGCCCTTTTCACTCCTCAGGGGGAGCATAGGCCGCTGACAATTTGTCAGTGTTTCTGTAACAATGTGGCTATTTTATGGATATGGGATAGGGTGTCAGCCCTTAGCCCTTTGATTGTGGTGTAAAGCGTCCATTTGCCCACCAGACAACCAACCCTTTGATTGCACGACCTTTGTCTGAGCATGGTAGTGTGTTGCGCCTGTTTGGGACCAAGGCATTCCCCCTACTCTAATTATTTATGTCGTGCACCTGACATAGCAGCAGAAGAACCAATTTTTAACATATTTAGTTATGACGCGGTGTCGGACTGAAATTCGAACCTATCACCTTCCCGACGACGAGCAGATGCGCTACGTGTTGAGCCACGGTCGCGGGTCATGACGTCTTACAATACAAATTACCAATGAAAGTCCAGTATACATTTTGACAAATGGTAAAATAATTTTTTTTGAAATAATTTATTGAAAGAGAAGAAAAGTACTTTGCTTTTACAGACATATCAATCCACTGTGCGCCAAAACTCAATCTAAATTAAGAAAATTTCCTTTGTCTCTTTTGGCTGTTACCAAATCCATGCTCCTGGATGGAGTGATTAATAACCACAACACTATATTACTATAACCTTCAAAACGGTTTTTTGAAGGGCTCATCCTTTATATCTTATAACATTATTTTCATACTCTAATGTATAAAGTAGTGGTATAGGGGTGCAGATTGTTATGCCAAGCAGCTTAATTATAGAAAAGCAAAAAAGAGCTAATTGGAAACATTTATCTGTAAAAATAAAACATGGAAGTTATAATTTTTGATGCCTCTTAAATTTGATTTTTCACATCTTCTACAAATTGGTGGAAAATAACGATCAAGAGTCAGACCTACAAGCACATTTGACTTATTATTCAGACGTTTTGCTTGAAACAAAAAGTATAATAATTAGTTTTAATAATAAACATATTGGAAAATCTACAATTTATATTGAACTGATTAAGTCCCATTGAATATTTTTTTTGTCACAAGTTGCAACATTGCAAAAACACCCGAAGGAAGTAGGATGGTGCAATACTGAGGTAGGCATATTTTTTGGGCGGTTCATACCATTCTGTATAATTTCAAATTTATTATATAAAGTCTGTAGCAAACCGCTAAACCGATATGGTTTTCCTTTACAGTGAAGTCCTAGGGTGGTTTAGGCTTTTTTTTAGACCAAGTCTGGGTATGGTTTAAGACTGTTTTTCCATGCTTCGCTTTAAATATATAGCCCCTAGATGCTAGTGGTGCAGCTGCTAGTAATATTATAAAGCATATGAAATAATATATAATTTTATATTCAGATAATTTTATTTTAAAGTTAGTATGCTTTTCAACCTATTTATTTAGATAACTAATTAAAAAGAAAGTAAAATACGTCATCAAGCAAGAAAATGACGTTTAAACCCTTAATTTTTTTAAATTAAGCGATTTTCAGACTTGTATACAATGCATTTATACCTCACATCCCCCAATTTAAAGATAAACAACATTATTTTAGCTTTCTACCAAGATAGATAGTATGTAGTTTTATAAGAATATTGCCATACCTCTGATGATTTATGAGTAATATATATGGCTAGGAACATATCTTCTACCCGTATATATGGATAATATACTAGGATATTATACTATCAGTTCCACCTCTTACCGAGCCAATGCATTTTATCCTATTCTAAAGAAGAAACCCCTTAAAACATCTTGTGTTATTTTAAAATAACTTTACTTATCATAAAACCTGCTAATTTTCTATGAAACATGAAAGGTTTCATATAAATCAGGGAGGGAGGGGATATTGTGCTCTTTATGACACTAGTCCCTAAAGTTTTATAATGACGTTTTCTTATTCGTTGGCTTAACAATCTTGGGGACTTTTAATTTTGATTGGTTGGTTCATGAAGTTGAGTATCCAAACGTTTTAACCACTAATTGTAATCTACAGAAGGGTTAGTTTTATATATCATCATTGGGTATGTACATCAATTTATCGGCCATTGTCTTATCCCTTTAGATCCCTGTATACATAGATACTTTTACCATCCTTTGCTTTAATTGCTTTTCACTTACACACACACACATATATACATACTCAAACACACACACACACACACACACACACACACACACATACACACAAAACATATACCTACAGATATATGCAATATGTTTTTTGGGGTGGTTGGCCTTGAAAACACAGAACTTTTATGGAGGTTTAGACTTTATGAGGGGGGGGGGGGATAAACAGAAAATACATTATGATAATTAAAATTACTCCAACTGTAGGATAAATTATTGGTTAAATGTTTGGACGCTGCTAGCTTTGAACCAACCAATAAAATTTCAATAAAAGTACCAAAAGTATTTAGCTAATGTAAGAGAAAATGTGATTATTAAAAAATTTAATGTCTAATGTCCCCTCCCTCTTTATGTACAATTTGGATAAACAAATTACCCCTACTGTAGATTAAAATTATTGGTGGAAAATTTTTAAAATTGCTAGTTTGTAATACATTATAAAAATTTTAAAAAAGTAATTTTTAATATCTATGCTTAAATACTTTGTCAATATCAAACTTACTCTAATTGTTCTATACTTTTCTTAGAAATAAAGAAACAGGAAAATAAAAGATTAATAATTTTTCCTCTGAATCTTTATTGAAAATTTAGCCTTTGGTAGCTTGTAAATATGTAATGGAATCAAGGGTTTAGAATTTATAAAAAAAATTACTGATTGGTATTATAGAATTTGTAGAAAACTTTTCGAGCTTTTGCCGTTTAATAAATACAGTGAAGCATAATATCAAATATAAAATTCTAAAAAAAACATTTAATTTTGTTTCAATATTTATATTCATCTCCATTCAAATACATTATTTTTCAATGGGCTTTTAATCCTAGTTGGCACTATCCCTATGGATCTGTTCTAACTTTTATATACCATGACCTTCTAAAAAATTTTGTTAAGTTAGGTATTTAATAAAAATTTAAGCTAACTTTTTGTAGGATTCTTTATGCTTTGCTACTTATGGACAATAAAAAGGTAAAACAGAAAAAGACATATTGGCATTTTTACAAATGGTTTCTATTAGTAGCGGAGCTATTCTATAATTTACTTTATCTGTCTGTTCGTCCATTAGTTCATCCGTTTGTTCGTATGACTTTCCGTCCGTCCTTTAAGAAGTCCCTAGCGCTTTGTGGGAAATATGATTTTCTCGGCTGTTATTTAGGAAAGACTGTTGATTTTTTTTCTCATCAATATGTCATTTACCAAAAGCGTTCATATACATAGCTTACATAGTCTGTCAGATATACTAGAAAAGACATGTACTTATATATTTATAGATACAAGTTTGGTGATTTTTCTTTCTATATAACCAATGAGCATCTGCTATGCAACCAGGGAGGGAGGAGAAATTGGGCTGTTTATTACACTAGTCCCTAAAGTTTTACAGTAACGTTTTTTAAAAATAACAACTTTGGGGGCTTTAATGAATTTTAATTGGTTTATTTATTAAGTTGCATGTTCAAAAGTTTCAACTACTAATTTTAATCTACAGAAGGGGTAATTTTGTGTATCATCAAAATGTACATTAATTTATCGGCTATTGTCTTATCCCTTTAGATTTCTGTTTGCTACCTATGAATTTTATCATCCTAGTTGTTCTATCTGGTTCAATGATGATTCTACAAAAATTGATTTATTATGGAAGTAAATAGATTGTAAAAGTGCACTTTTTTTATTGGCACAAAATTGTTTTATGATTTATATTTGATTCTACCAGGGATCTTAAGGGATATGACAATAAAAGATAAATTCATACATATATACCACGAACAACCATTGGTCCCCTTTTGAATATTTAAATCATTGGTTAAAAAGTTTGAACACTGCTATTTTGTACCAACCAATTCAGTAAATAACGAATGATTGAACCTGTTAAAAAACTTTGGGTACCAGAATTTTTTTTAGTCCAATGTCCCCTCTCTCCCTGATGTTTACAAATATGATTGAGGTTGCATCTTAATAAAATAAGGATGACAACATCCATAAAAGTGAAGCTATAAATTCAGAAGGTAAGCCAAACGAAGATTAACTCTTGTAAAATGTTTAAAAAGAGCTTTATGAGCAGGACATTAATTTGTAAGACTGGTAAAATTTTACACAAATTTGTTGCAAAATTGCCTCGCTCATAATATTGTACCCTGTTGTTCTAGGCATTATTATTCCGAAAGTCCAAATGAATTATATCATATAAAAAAGATTTTGTCAAAAAAGTTTTAAAAAATCAGCTTGTTTTGGTAACATTAAATAGTTGCTACGCTTTCTAAATCGTATCTAATTGTAGGAACCATCATGTAATTTACTAGTATAATTCTAATATTTTAACATCTATCGTACACATGAGCATTCTTTATTAAGCTATAAAAATTGGAAAGAATTTAAATGAATATAATAGATTTGAAATCTGCATAAAATTTTAAGGAATTTTTATAAAATTCGTTTTTTTGTATAATTCTTTATCTATAAGCGCAAATACAAATTAAGTTAAATAATTTTGACATCTGTGATTGGTGGATTGAAAATTATCTTCGCCCTGATTGGAGAAGCTTAAGTGACGTACATCATTCAACCAATTAGAGCGCAGGTAGTTCTATCCTATTGGTCAAATTTATAAACTTGAATTGGATTTGCGCTTTTAAATAATGAATTATATAAAAAACAAATTTTATAAAAAAATCCTTAAAATTTTATGCAGATTTCAAATCTATTATATTCATTAAAATTCTTTCCAATTTTTATAGCTTATTCTTTATATCAAATCAATTAATCTGCAAGAAATGGGAAAATTACATTTACTGGGCTCCTATTAAAGATAGAAAATTAAAATCTGTTGAAGTTACATTTGGCTAATCAACAAACTTTTTAAAGTATGACGGTTTGTGTAACTGCTATTAATGGTTGATTACGTGTGAAAAAAAACTCTTCTTTGCAACTCAATTTGTTATTCTGTCTGTTACACTATCAAATATTTCCATTTTCTTCTAATCTCTGCTTCGCTAAAAATGTGTGTTGCATTCCTTGCTTTTAAAGAACCATCATTTAATCTCTATACATATGAAGAAATGATTTTTAAAAGACGAATAAAAAAAGATTTCTTCAAAATGATATACGTAAATATATCAAATAATGTAAAATTAATTGTATATTAAAATACAAAAAGTATATATATCATTCTAGTAGCGAAGCTACTCTTCACTTCATTAGTCGTCAGTCAGTTAGTCATTCAGTTTGTTAGTAAGACCGTCAGTCAGTCAGTAAATCTAAATGGAAAATGTATTTTTCTCGGAAGCTATTGAAGATACATAGACAGCTGAAATTTTCAAGATTTTTCTTTGTTTTGTCCGCCTGTCTGCCGTTTATGCTTTAAAAGGTCTTTAAGGTTTCGTTAATTTATTTGAGTTTTGCATATTATCTCTCTTTTCTTTTCTTTGTTATAAAAAGTGAACATCTGCTTTATAACTCACTTTGTCCGTTTATCCATTCCATCATTTTTTTTGTGTGCTTCGCTACTTATGGATGTAGTCATCCTTGTTTTTTTCTTTCTAATTTTACGTTTTATTCATGAAAAAGATGAAAGTGTAATTCTTTTATTGAATTGATGTTTTATTCAGAAAATAAAAGTCATTCATGTTAATATGATAAGGTATGTTTTATGAAGGAATCATTAATTTTGAATTCTTGGTACTGTACAAAAAACCGGATGTTTTTACGGATGTTAAAATAAAATTAATACAAAATTTAAGGGGAATAGTCCCTTCTGTGGCAACGCACCTTAAGGGGCGATTCTTCGTATTTTTAAAATGGCTTTTTATAGGTTAGGTTAAGTTATATTGGGTTAGGTAATTGCCACGCAGGGTTAGAGCCCCCCGTAGGGGCTAGAAATAGGAGAAAAGCTTCTGTGAAAAATAGGAAGAATCGCCCCTTTAGGTGCGTTGCCACGAAAAGGACTATAACCAATTTAAGTTATAGGTGTGTGTGTGTCGTGAAAGATCACGTCAACGGCTAGACAGATCATTTCACAAAATTGGATTGATTGATTTATTAAAAAAATAAGGAGTGGGTGTTTAATTGCTCGAAAGGAAATTTTAGAGAAAGCACCCAATGAACAAACATGACTATAGGTTTGCCCAAAAGAATTAATCTATTGCAAGGTGTACCTTATAATGGATGTATAATTACTTGGATATTACACCAGATTTTCCTGTTCTATTATAAGGTAAACTCTGTAACGGGTTAAAATAACGATCTCCCCCATTCCCCTCACCTACCCAATCTCCTCCCTTTCTACTTGATAACGGCCAGACCAATAAAGGCGAGGTGAAATTGCAACCTAATTGACAACAATTTTTCTCCTGTCATAATATCCAGATATATTCTACATCCATTATGTACCCTTATGAAACCAAGATGAAGTGAATTTGCATCACTTTTTCTAGGGTTTAATAAATGTCAAGTAAAATTAAAGATATTTCCCACTTTTCTCCAGGCAAGCAAGGGACACTTCAAATTTATATTTCTAAAAGAATAATTGCGTAGCACCTTTTCCAATTTGTACTTTATTAGCCCGTCTGATTTGTTTTAATTTCAAAGTTGTGTATCATCATTGGGGATATACATCAATTTATCGGCCATTGTCTTATCCCTCCGGTAGATTGAAATTAGTGGTTAAAACGCTTGAACACTCAACTTAATAATCCAACCAAACAAAATTCTCTAAAGTCCCGAAAGTGGTTAACCAACGAATATGAAAACTTTATTATAGGACTACTGTATTAATTAGCCCATTGTCCCCTCTCTCTCTATCTGCGTTTCAAATGTATTGAAATCAAGCGGATATACGCACAGAAGGTCCAAGCTGCGCCACTAATAATTGAAGACGTGTAGTTTCCTTGTAAGTAAAATGCATGAATGTGCACTCTATACTTGAAAACTAATGGTCTAGGGTGTGATTTTGTCTATCATCATTGGGGATATAGATCAATATATCGGCCATTGTCTTATCCCTTTAGATCCCCGAGTTTCCTTTGAAGTAAAATGCATGAATGTGCACTCTATACTTGAAAACTAATGGTCTATAATTTCTTAGATACGGAAACTCACTTATACAGGGTGTGTCTTTAAACACTGAGTATTTTTAGAATCTTAGCGCGAAAAATGTAAACAAAATTTAACCAAGCTATCTATTTATCAAACTGTCATACTCGTTGATTTATTGACAATACATGCTAAAAATTTGATGATTTACCTATTATCCGTACAATGTTTTTTTTAAATTTATATTTTAAAGGTTTACGGATATTTTTTATTGAATTTTAAAGCATTAACTTAAAAAAGGGTCTTTTAATAATCTTATCTGATGTAAAATAGTTGCTTTTCTCGATATAGACCTAACCAAAAGAGTTCTTTTTTAAGAAGGCTTTCTGGTATGGTTTTAGGCAAGTTTTCTGACCTATCATCCCCTTTCTAATAAAAGGGACATAAATGCTAGGGTTGCAGCAACTGTTTCGATAAAATACTAAAACACACAGTACAAAATAAGTACAAAGCCTAGAGAAAAAATGATTTCTTCCAATTTTTCCTTGGAGAATATTAAAATTTTATTGCATCCCATTCAATACATTTTGTATAGTTTTAATATGAATATTATATGCGTTGCTCCTATATATCTAGACAGAGATCTAAAGGGATAAGACAATGGCCGATAAATTATTGTTCATCCTAAATGTTAATACAAAAAATTACCCTTTCTCTAGATTACAATTTGTGGTTGAAATTTTTGGACACTCAACCTAATAAACCAACCAATCAAATTCATTAAAAGTCCCAAAGTTGTTAAGCCAATGAATACGAAAACGTAATTATAAAACTTTGGGGACTAGTGTAATAAACAGCCCATTGTCCCCTCTCTCTCTCTGATATCTTAGTGATATGTGTATGTATAGGTCTTTTCTACCTATTTAAACAAACATGAAACAACTCTCAGGGTTATCAAGGGATAAGACAATAAGTTAAGATGTAAGTATAAACTCATAAAAAGAATACAAATATTATAAACCCTTTATTAAGATTAAAATTATCTGTGGAAAAATTAGATACAGTACAAAACAATTACCAGCTACCAGCCGGTAGCTGAACAAGTTTATATCCGTTAGATGTCAGTACAATTTACAGACTAATGTCCAATCTCTCTCTCGCTCTAATCAGTCCAATTTAGCTGTATTATTAAGCTCTTTTTAATGTTTATCAAACATGCTGCTAAAGTTAAACTGACATAAATTAGTCATTAAAATGTAAGCAACCTTATGAGCAATTAAAATATAGGCTCCAAATAAAAATATTTTTAATAGCCCCTTCCACACTAGGCTTAAATTCAGAAATCAATTGTTAACAAAATATTATCAATTTTGTTACACCAATTAAACTCTTGTATAGTGGGGTTTAGAGAGATAGAGGGGGGGGGGATATACATAGTGGATTGTATCCGCCCCCTATAATTTTATCACACAGTAGTTACACCCCCCCTAAACCCCTCTTCAGCACGCGTCTGATCTGAATTATAATTCTAAAGCCAAACCAACATTATACATAATTTTGTTGGAATTATTCAAACTATGAACAACTTACAACTTAGTTTTACAAACAATTGTTTGTGCATCTTCCCAAAACGTTACTGAAGTCCAACAAAAAAAAAACAATTCAGTTTTATTTTTATCCTGCAAGTTTTATATTATTTTTAAAGCAATGAAAAATTAGATCTAAAACTTCATATTAGTGTGTTAACTCTAAGTTTCTTATGTAGAATAGATTTTCATTTTAGTATAATATAATCAATCATATTATTTAATTGATTGATAATTACAATAAGCATAATACATTTTTTTTCTCTTTTTTTAGTTTTTAGTGTTCTTTTTAAAGGGAAGTAAATTACATATATATTTCACAGTTACCCAAAGTTTTATCTTGTACGTTAGCTCCAAAACTATGGAAACTTTTATTCAATTTTGATTGGTCGGTCAAAACATTTTAACCAATAATTTTAGTCTACACAAGGGATAATTTTGTTTATCATCAATTTGGGATGTATCTTAAGATATCTGACTTTTGATTAAAATTTCAAGTCTATCTTTCACCCATTTTAATTTATATAATGTAAAATAACTTTTATACATGTACGTGACGCATAGTACATGGAGGGAGGGGGCAATGGACTGATTATTACACTAGTCCCCAAGGTTTTTAAATAACCTTCAATGAATTTTGATTGGTTGTTTAATTATGTAAGTATTCAAATGTTTTAACCAATAATTGTAATCTACAGAAGGGCTAATTTTGTGTATCATCATTGGGGATGTACATCAATATTTAATGTCCATTGTCTTATCCCTTCTAATAACTTCGCATAGAAGGACCTGAGTTTATTATATCTGCATACAAGTACATTACAATATAATATCAGGGAGGGAGGGGACATTGGCCTATTTATTACACTAGTCCCAAAAGTTTTATAATAACGTTTTCTTATTCGTTGGCTCAACAACTTTGGGAACTTATAAAGTTGAATGTCCAAGCGTTGCAACCACTATTTGTAATATATAAAAGGAGTTATTTTATGTAGCATCATAGAGAATATACATAAATTTATTTGTCATTGTCTTATCCCATTAGATCCTTGTTCAATATACATATAGGATCAATGGATTCCATGTCTTTAACATATCAAACTTTGGGATGACAGGCAAATTGAACATCTGATTTTGTACAATAAATGTGGTTATTTTGAGTTTAACAAATAACTTACCAATTAAAATGTACAAAATATAAGAATTTAAAAGTTTTTAATTTATCCTAGAAAAGATTTATCCTTAAAAACCGACTATTTATAGGTAACTCATGATGGGAATGAAATTTTCTTTTTGTTAACAATTTAAAAAAAAAATTTCAACCAAAATATAGCTGGATTGGTCCTCCCAATATTATCATATTGTCTTTTTGAGAGTGTGTCTCTAGATTATCTGTATTGATAAAAAAAACACATATTGATTCAATTTTCAGTCGATAATTTAGTGTTTTTTTGTCCTTGTACTTTTAAAACAAGAGTGCATTATCGCACTACTTGGTATATGTCAACAAAGTTTGATTCATTCAGAAGCAAAGATACTTAATTACAATGTATGTTTAATATGGATAATGAGATATTGATATGTACTTCAGATCATTGTATTATTCATCTTTTTATTTTAACACTTTTGATATACATAATGAAGCCTAGATATGCAGCTGTCTATAGTACCTCTTTCTAAGGGGTTCCTTTCCCCTTCCCTTTCTTTTTCCCTCTACCATGACGTCAATAGAATAGGTAGGCCAAAAGCTTAATCCTCATTTTCCCAAGGAACTAAACACAGCTACCTAGTTACTTTACTTTTTAAAATTCACTTAATCTTTATTATATAAAACTATTTATTACATTTTGTTCAGCAGTATATGCGTGTCTTTCTGTTTTTGCCGAAAGATCTCGTTAACTGCCGAGCTTGAATAGTTCTTCTTTACAGTTTTTTTAAAAACAAATTTATATAAAACTTAGTATCGACTTTTATTTTATATCATGATTATTTGGTTCTGACACTCTACAAGTGTTAATTTTCGTTTGAGCTACCGTTTCAGAGATTTGCTTTTTATTTTTATGGATGTTGTCATCATTTGTTAAAACAAAAAAACCAACTAAAATTGAAAGTTGAGAGTTAAAAATTTTCTCGTGTTGCCCTCCCATGTATCAATGTTGTTCTTGGTATAAGTATGTAAAAGATGGTAGGGATCTAAAGGATAAAACAATGTCCAATGAAATTATGTACATCCCCAATGATTACACACAAAATTACCCCTTATGTTGATTACAATTAGTAGTTCAAACGTCTTGACACTCAACTAAATGAACAAACCAATCAAAATCAATTAAAGTCCCTAAAGTTGTTAAGCCAACAAATAAGAAAACGTTATTTTAAAACTTTGGGGACTAGTGTAATAAACAGTCCAATGTCCCCTCCCTCCCTGAAAAGATGGTCATTATTTTGTAAGGATTACCAAAGTGTCTCTTTACAATCTATATATCTACTTCCTTTTCTTTTATATTTATAAGTTTTTTTTGTCTGTAGCTTAATATTTCGTGAACTACTGAACTAATTAATTCTCCATTTTTGATAAGATTCTTTTATATGCTGGGGTGGTTTTAAGCTATTTTATTCCTACGATGGTTTAGGCTATTCTATTTCCCTTTGGATAAGGATGCTAGGTGCGAAGCCGATTGTTATTTTTTATAATCATAGTGTAGAAAAAGTTAGACATAGATAGGGGGATACGTGATTTTCTCGGCTCCTATAAAAGATAGAAGGCAACTTTTTGACAACATTCCTATTATCAAGGAGCATAAACAACTATAAAACATCCATTGCCGTCGGACTGTCTTTTAGCAGGTTTTTATTTCTATCTGTCAGTCTATCTATATAAAAATAGGTAGTATTTTTCTGCCTTTCTTATATAATCTTCATATCTAAAAATTTACATAACTATTTTCTATCTATCTACACTTGTGGAAAAAATGTAAATGGTTTGGTCCATTATTTTTCTTAACAGGACAATATTTATCAATAAATCTATTAATTTACCTATCTATCTATTTATCTATCTATCTACATCTTCTTGTATAAAAATGTAGATGCTTTGGTCCATTATTTTTGTTAACAGGACAATAAATGTCAAGTCTAGAAGAATAAAGGATAATGTTACACAACATACATATTTACCTATCTATCTATCTGTCTGTCTGTCTATCTATTTACCTATCTACTTATCTATCTATATATCAAGTCTAGAATAATAAAGGATAATGTTACACCATACATATTTACCTATTTACCTATCTATCTATCTGTCTGTCTGTCTGTCTGTCTATGTATCTATCTATCTATCTAGTCTAGAAGAATAAAGGATAATGTTACACAACATACATATTTACCTATCTATCTATCTCTCTTTCTATCTCTATATTTGACTATTTGTATATCTCTCTATCTATCCATTTATCTATCCATCTATCTATTCATCTATCTAACTATCTATCTATCTATTTATAATTTATCGATTTTGTTCCAGACCTCAAGATAGAGTGCGTTACGTTTTGCCACTTTGATATGCACTTTATTAATACGATTTAGTTAGATGCAAAAATTACACCTCATGATGTATCCCCTCCCCTTATAGGTTATCCAGTTTGACTTAATTAACTTAGTATCGTAATAAAGACAACCCTTAATTGTAGAAAACTCAGGGATCTAAAGGGATAAGACAATGGTGATACAAAAATCTGCCCCTTCAGTAGATTATAATTAGTGGTTCAAACGTTTTAACACTAAACTTCATTAACAAACTAATCAAAATTCAATAGACAACAAACATACCCAAAGTTGTTGAGGTAACGAACAAGAAAACGTTATTATAAAACTTTGGGGACTAGTGTAATAAACAGCCTATTGTCCCCTCTCTATCTCTGAGAAAAAACTGCACTTCTAAAAATATTACTTTAAAATATGAAAGTTGGCTGTCAACCAAATTTACTTTTAACTTGTAAATATTTTTGTTGCATTTGAAAAGGAAATAAGATAAAATATGCTTGCAAATAAATTTGCCACAGTTCTTTTGCAGTCGCGCAGCTACTCTAAAAGTAATTATATATATTTATATTGGAGTCAGTGTTTTTTTTTTCTCAAAGTGACTCTAGAGACACGTAAGCAAAGAAAGGGGGAAAGTCGTAACTCTTTTTTCAATTTAGCTAAAAAAGAAAAAAAATATGTTTTTTTTCCAAAAATGGTTACAAACCTTCCCTGGACATATAAGAAGCTACATAGCTAACTGGGGCCATATAGGCCCAGCGGGTAGTGCTATTTTAAGTATACACTATACACATACTGACGGACATACATTCTATTACTTTTATGCTAGGATATTAACGAATGATTCAAAACTAAAAAAAATCATTACAGAATCTGGCTATTTTTTTAGGTTCGATCCGTCCGTCCGTAACGGTTAGCTCTTTCGTTAATTTAAACATGTTAGAATGGTCCTATCGATTTCAAACTTTTAATGATGATTCCTATAACAGTTAGGTATGAATTAAAAAGCGTAACAATTCTATAAACGTTACTAGAAATTCCGTACGTCCTTTAAAACAAGCTGATTTTTTAACATGACAACATTTTTTTATGATATGATTTTTCTATTCATCTGATTTTTGGAATAATGATTCTTAGGATAACAAAGTACTATTTTATATAAATATTACAATATTATAATCAAGTCATAAAAATGTTAGCATGTCCTTAAACAATATCCTGTATATATGCAGTTTTTCAACAAATTTACTTAAGATTTATATTCTGATTAATCAGTTCTGACACTCAACAAGAGTTATTGTTCGTTTGTCCTTCCTTCTGACTTCAGAGCTTCGCTTTAATGGATGTCGTCACCCTTGTTTAAGCTATACATACTACTAGCTATTGCTTTGCAATATTTTCGCGTGCATTCAGACAATACAACTTAAAATTAATATTTTAATTCAAATGAAATACATTATATGAAAATTACAAGTTAAAATAGCATGGTGTTTTAATATTTTTTAGTAGCGAAACTACTCTATAACTTAAAATTTCTGTCCTTCTGTCCGTCAAACACGGAAAGGGGGAAACGTACTTTTCTCGGCTCTTATTCAAGGTAACATCTGAAACTTATTGTCAACATTTCCATCATTTAGGAGCTCAATTAACTATAATACTTCCGACTACTATTTTTCAGGTTTTTGACTATTTTTATAATGTGTCATTTTTCTCCATATCTTTGTTTAAATTAAATCGAACATATAATTATAATTAGGTACAACTATGTTTTATACAACAATTTGCATATCTACTTTTAAATGATTCTAGTATAAATTGTAATATCTTATTTGTTTTGTAGAATACTTTCTTTGCATCTGTGTTCTTTTTTACATCTTGCATGTATTTTAGTGTGTGTGTGTATGTGTGGTTGTGTGTGTGTATGTAGGAGTGTGTGTATGTATGTGTGTGTGTGAGTGAGTGTGTGTATGTGTGTGAGTGAGTGTGTGTGTTCTTGGTTCAAAACAAGTTGAGCAATATTTTTCAAATCTTTTCATGATATGTCTACACAAAACTGAAAATACTTTGTTATCCACGGGAAAGAAAATTGAAATAACAATCATAAAAGTCAGTTCAGCGAATATCAATAAATTTAGAGTAAATATGATTTAAATCCTTGGAAGATTAAATAAAACTTATAATTCTAACAAAAAGTTATATAAATGATTATTAATATGAACATAATTACATTTCAGTATTGATTATAGAGAAGCGTTGCTTATAACATTTCATTATACCTATTAGTCCTGAGAATCCTTATTCCATACATAGCATAGGATAATAACATATATAATATTTCTCTTCAAAAAGCCTAAAATTGTTATGATTAAAAGTACCCAACGGACTTTCTTTTATTTATTATAGAGTTGCTACGGTTTCAAAGGGTACCTATCCAGGAATCTAAAGGGATAAGACAAAGGCCGATAAATTGATGTCCATCCTCAATGTTAATACACAAAATTACCCATTCTGTAGTTTAAAACTAGTGTTTGAAACGTTTTAACACTCAACCTAATAAACCAACTAAACAAAATTTAGTAAAAGTCCCAAAAGTAATTAAGCCAACGAATAAGAAATGTCATTATTAAACGTTTGGGACTAGTGTAATAAACAGCCCATTGTCCCCTCTCTCTCTGGTATCTAGTTTTCAAGTTTGAAATCCATAGAACAATTTTAACATTTGCAACAATGAATAAACACTTTTTACTTGCTATCATTTTTTTTGCACAAGTTTTGTGAAAAAAAGTGCGGAAATTTGTCTTATCATGGAATTTTGATAGAATTTGTTTTCTCCATACATTAGAGATCAAAATATACACGTGCAGAAAAATAGATCGATAGATTATAAAAATTTATAGATGAAAGAATTAAAAGAGAGAGAAAGAGAAGAAAATAAGCTGTTTATTACACAAGTCCCCAAAGTTTTATAATAACGTTTTCTTATTTTGTTGGCTATACAACTTTGGGGACTTTTAATGAAGTTTGATTGGTTTGTTTATTGAATTAATAATTGCAATATACATAAGTGAAATTTTGAATATTAACATTAGTTATGTCATCAATTAGTTGGCCATTGCCTTATCTCTTTAGACCCTTGCAAAAATAACTTCATTCAGTATTTTATACCAAAAAACGGTAATTTTGTGAATCATCATTGGGGATGTACATCAATTTATTAGCTATTGTCTTATCCCTTTAGATCACTTTGATAATAAAATTAAAATTCTAACATTTGAATTTTATTAGCAAACATAATTGCAAACTGTATTTAATATTTTCTCGTAAAATTTATGCAAAGTTTGTATGAAATCGAAATCTGAACTTTTACTTTGTTGACGCGTCTAGTTTCAATATAACAGGGTTAAGGGATACAAATTTATTTTGAAATAATTTTTAATGAATATCCATAAATCAGTATCAACTCAGACAAAAAGAGGGTCCTTTTTCCGCGTAATTCTGTAAAGTTGTGTTTTGGGTTTTAGTCAAATGCTCTTATTAAGTCACAGTGTTCTTCATTATAATTAAAAATGTGAAATGGTCCAAAATTAAGAACAGTTTGACTTTACAAGTGCATTTGACTACAACCCAGTACAATTTGCCATTTAAAACTGTTTTGTGTTGATGCTGTACGTATTGGTGCAAAAAATGGGGACAATTTTTTAATTGATTTGACGGGGCTGTTTATTTACGTCACAAGTGAGGGGAAAGAAAAGGGAAGGAGGAAAGAAACCCCCTAGAAAAGAGATGGGGGTATGACGTCACACGCCAAAACAATTTGAAATTTGTCCCCATTTTTTGCACCAATACGTACAGCATCTTTTGTGTTAAAATGAAAAATACAAAAAATAATTTGGATCATAGAAAAAAAACAAAGTAGAGGGTTTCGTCGTATTTTCACAGTAGTTTTTATTAGGTTATTTTAGGTAAATATTAATGATTGCCCCGCAGGGTTGGAGCACCTGCAGGAGCTAGAAATAGGAGGAAAGCTACTGTGAAAATACGACAAAACCCGCTACTTCGTTTTCCTTCCATGATTCAAATATTTTTATATTTATCTTTATATCCCTGAATATAAGAATATAAGGCATCATAAAACTTTGTTATAATATTATTTTTATATAACTACATAGTACATATATCTCTATATCCCTGAATATAAAAATATAAGGCATCATATAACTTTGTTATAATATTATTTCTATATAAATATATCTTTATATCCCTGAATATAGGAATATAAGGCATCATATAACTTTGTTATAATATTATTTCTATATAAATATATCTCTATATCCCTGAATATAAAAATATAAGGCATCATATAACTTTGTTATAATATTATTTCTATATAAATATATCTTTATATCCCTGAATATAAGAATATAAGGCATCATATAACTTTGTTATAATATTATTTCTATATAAATATATCTTTATATCTCTGAATATAAGAATATAAGGCATCATATAACTTTGTTATAATATTATTTTTATATAACTACATAGTACATATATCTCTATATCCCTGAATATAAAAATATAAGGCATCATATAACTTTGTTATAAGATTATTTCTATATCCCTGAATATAAGAATATAAGGCATCATATAACTTTTTTATAATATTATTTCTATATAAATATATTTCTATATCCCTGAATATAGGAATATAAGGCATCATATAACTTTGTTATAATATTATTTCTATATAAATATATCTCTATATCCCTGAATATAAGAATATAAGGCATCATATAACTTTGTTATTATATTATTTCTATATAAATATATCTCTATATCCCTGAATATAAGAATATAAGGCATCATATAACTTTGTTATAATTTTATTTCTATATAAATATATCTCTATATCCCTGAATATAAGAATATAAGGCATCATATAACTTTGTTATAATAATATTTCTATATATTTCTATATTTCTATATTTATATAACTACATAGTACATATATCTCTATATCCCTGAATATAAAAATATAAGGCATCATATAACTTTGTTATAATATTATTTCTATATAAATATATCTTTATATCCCTGAATATAGGAATATAAGGCATCATATAACTTTGTTATAATATTATTTCTATATAAATATATCTCTATATCCCTGAATATAAAAATATAAGGCATCATATAACTTTGTTATAATATTATTTCTATATAAATATATCTTTATATCCCTGAATATAAGAATATAATAATATTTCTATATAAACATTAGGGCGGGTTCATATCGGAATTAGACAAAGCGGGGATATGCAACAGATAAAATTAACCTTAAAAACATTTCTGACCGAAAAAGAATTTTAAAAAATTGAGTTTTAGAACACGACCACAAAGACGACATTCAAATTTTTTTTAAAATCAGAACTATGCCTTCATGGTGCTCCCTGGAAAGGCCTTAAGGAGCTGAATCAGGAACTTTTGCCCGTTTCAAAATATCTCGTTCCTAGCCTTAGAAATCACTAAAAAACCACAATTGTGTAAGGTTTATTGAGAATTGTCCAATTTGTAGAGGTTTTTAAGATTTTCTCAGGCTAGGAACGAGATTTTTTGAAACAGACAAAAGTTCCTGACTCAGCTCCTCAAGGCCTTTCCAGGGAGCACCATGAAGCCATAGTTCTGATTCAATAAATTTTTGACTCCCACTTACAAATAGCTTTACAATTGAATGTCTGGTCGTCAGCGGTTTTAAGACTTAGGATAAATTTTAAATCATCCAGAGGTGTATTATATCTATATAAATTGAGTGCAGATCCCCGCTTTGGCCTCAGAAAAAAAATGTCCAAAATCAACCCACACTAATAAACATATCTCTATATCCCTGAATATAAGAATATAAGGCATCATATAACTTTGTTATAATATCATTTCTATATAAATATATCTTTATATCCCTGAATATAAGAATATAAGGCATCATATAACTTTCTTATAATATCATTTCTATATAAATATATTTCTATATCCCTGAATATAAGAATATAAGGCATCATATAACTTTGTTATAATATTATTTCTATATAAATATATCTTTATATCCCTGAATATAAGAATATAAGGCATCATATAACTTTGTATTAATATTATTTCTATATAAATATATCTTTATATCCCTGAATATAAGAATATAAGGCATCATATAACTTTGTTATAATATTATTTCTATATAAATATATCTTTATATCCCTGAATATAAGAATATAAGGCATCATATAACTTTGTTATAATATTATTTCTATATAAATATACTTATATATCCCTGAATATAAGAATATAAGGTATCATATAACTTTGTTATAATATTATTTCTATATAAATATACTTATATATCCCTGAATATAAGAATATAAGGCATCATATAACTTTGTTATAATATTATTTCTATATAACTACATAGTACATATATTTTTATATCCCTGAATATCCTATTATATAAAGTAGTAAGCATTTTTTGTATGTCCCGAAGGATCTCGCTAACCACTAAACCGATATTGTTCTCCTTTACAATGAAGCTTCTTATAGGTCCTGGGAAGGTTTTTTTAGGGAGGGTGTCTTCACCCCCCTTCCCCCCAGAAAAATATTTTTTTTACTCTTTGGAAACTCAAATTTAAAATGGGATGGGGTCGACTTTTCCCTCTCCTACCTTGAGTGCCCCTAGAGGATTCTAGGGGGCGTAGCCTCTAGTCTATAATACAAAGTAGAACGATGTCTGTCCGTCTGTCTGTCTGTCTGTCCGTCTGTCTGTCCGTTCGTCCGTCCCTTAATATCTTGGTAACCACAGAACTGATCGGATTCTACTCTTCAGGGAATATACCTACTGGTCCTGTGGTGGTTTTAGGCTATTTTCTTGGGGGTGGGGACACCCCCAACCCCCCCCAAAACAAAAAATCCACCCCCCCATTTTTTTTTTGCAGAAGATTTCCTTGGTCCTTTTTTTTTTTTTTTTTTTGCAGAAGATTTCTTTGGTCCTTTTACGTATTTCGCCAAAATGTTTTTTTATCACCTCTTGGGGCAAAGCCCCTAGAGGCTAGGGGCGAAGCCGCTAGTAAGAATATAAGGCATCATATAACTTTGTTATAATACTATTTCTATATAAATATATCTTTATATCCCTGAATATAAGAATATAAGGCATCATATAACTTTGTTATAATATTATTTCTATATAAATATATCTGTATATTCCTGAATATAAGAATATAAGGCATCATATAACTTTGTTATAATATTATTTCTATATAAATATATCTTTATATCTCTGAATATAAGAATATAAGGCATCATATAACTTTGTTATAGTATTATTTCTATATAAAAATATCTCTATATCCCTGAATATAAGAATATAAGGCATCATATAACTTTGTTATAAAATTATTTCTATAGAAATATATCTCTATATTCCTGAATTACTCTGTAGTAAAATTAAACCCAGGTTGTGCGCTTTATGCACAAAAATTTTAATTTGTACAAATTAAACCCAGGTTGTTTGCCGTATACACAAAAATTTCAAATCGTAAAAATTAAACCTAGGTTGTTCGCATATACAAAAATTAAAATTGAAAAAAAAAATTTAAATTTTTTTTTTTTGGGGGGGGGGGGATTCATGGGGGCTTCGCCCCATGTTGCAGTGGGGTTCCCCCACCCCAATTACTGTTTTTAATTTACAAAAATATTAAAAAATTGAAAATTTTGGAAGTTGGAATTTTTTTATTTTTGGGAGGGTTCAAGTGTCCCACCCCCCAAGAAAATAGCTTAAAACCACCAGAGGACCAGTAGTTATATTCCCAGAAGGGTAGAGCCCAAGTTGATCAGCAGTTACTGAGATTTTACAAAAAATGTAAAAAAAAAAAATTTTGGGGGGTGTTTTTTTTATATTTTTGGGGGGGTTGGGGGTGTCCCACCCCCCAAGAAAATAGCCTAAAACCACCACAGGACCAGTAGTTATATTCCCTGAAGAGTAGAATCTGATCGGTTCAGTGGTTACTGAGATCTTAAGGGATGGACAGACAGACAGACGGACAGACATCAAGCTTCTTTGTATTATAGATAGTACATATATCTTTATATCCCTAAATATAAGAATATAAGGCATCATATAACTTTGTTATAATATTATTTCTATATAAATATATTTCTATATCCCTGAATATAAGAATATAAGGCATCATATAACTTTGTTATAATATTATTTCTATATAAATATATCTCTATATCCCTGAATATAAGAATATAAGGCATCATATAACTTTGTTATAATAATATTTCTATATAAATATATCTGTATATTCCTGAATATAAGAATATAAGGCATCATATAACTTTGTTATAATAGTATTTCTATATAAATATATCTTTATATTCCTGAATATAAGAATATAAGGCATCATATAACTTTGTTATAATATTATTTCTATATAAATATATCTGTATATTCCTGAATATAAGAATATAAGGCATCATATAACTTTGTTATAATATTATTTCTATATAAATATATCTGTATATCCCTGAATATAAGAATATAAGGCATCATATAACTTTGTTATAATATTATTTCTATATAAATATATCCTTATATCCCTGAATATAAGAATATAAGGCATCATATAACTTTGGTATAATATTATTTCTATATAAATATATCTCTATATCCCTGAATATAAGAATATAAGGCATCATATAACTTTGTTATAATATTATTTCTATATAAATATATCTTTATATCCCTGAATATAAGAATATAAGGCATCATATAACTTTGTTATAATATTATTTCTATATAAATATCTCTATATCCCTGAATATAAGAATATAAGGCATCATATAACTTTGTTATAATATTATTTCTATACAAATATATCTCTATATCCCTGAATATAAGAATATAAGGTATCATATAACTTTGTTATAATATTATTTCTATATAAATATCTCTATATCCCTGAATATAAGAATATAAGGCATCATATAACTTTGTTATATTATTATTTCTATACAAATATATCTCTATATCCCTGAATATAAGAATATAAGGTATCATATAACTTTGTTATAATATTATTTCTATACAAATATATCTCTATATCCCTGAATATAAGAATATAAGGTATCATATAACTTTGTTATAATATTATTTCTATACAAATATATCTCTATATCCCTGAATATAAGAATATAAGGCATCATATAACTTTGTTATAATATTATTTCTATATAAATATATCTTTATATCCCTGAATATAAGAATATAAGGCATCATATAACTTTGTTATAATATTATTTCTATATAAATATATCTTTATATCCCTGAATATAAGAATATAAGGTATCATATAACTTTGTTATAATATTATTTCTATATAAATATATCTTTATATCCCTGAATATAAGAATATAAGGCATCATATAACTTTGTTATAATATTATTTCTATAAAAATATATCTTTATATCCCTGAATATAAGAATATAAGGTATCATATAGCTTTGTTATAATACTATTTCTATATAAATATATCTTTATATCCCTGAATATAAGAATATAAGGCATCATATAACTTTGTTATAATATTATTTCTATATAAATATATCTTTACATCCCTGAATATAAGAATATAAGGCATCATATAACTTTGTTATAATATTATTTCTATATAGATATATCTTTATATCCCTGAATATAAGAATATAAGCATCATATAACTTTGTTATAATATTATTTCTATATAAATATATCTTTATATCCCTGAATATAAGAATATAAGGCATCATATAACTTTGTTATAATATTATTTCTATAAAAATATATTTCTATATCCCTGAATATAAGAATATAAGGCATCATATAACTTTGTTATAATATTATTTCTATAAAAATATATTTCTATATCCCTGAATATAAGAATATAAGGCATCATATAACTTTGTTATAATATTATTTCTATACAAATATATCTCTATATCCCTGAATATAAGAATATAAGGTATCATATAACTTTGTTATAATATTATTTCTATATAAATATATCTTTATATCCCTGAATATAAGAATATAAGGCATCATATAACTTTGTTATAATATTATTTCTATAAAAATATATTTCTATATCCCTGAATATAAGAATATAAGGCATCATATAACTTTGTTATAATATTATTTCTATAAAAATATATTTCTATATCCCTGAATATAAGAATATAAGGCATCATATAACTTTGTTATAATATTATTTCTATAAAAATATATTTCTATATCCCTGAATATAAGAATATAATGCATCATATAACTTTGTTATAATATTATTTCTATATAAATATATCTTTATATCCCTGAATATAAGAATATAAGGTATCATATAACTTTGTTATAATATTATTTCTATATAAATATATCTTTATATCCCTGAATATAAGAATATAAGGCATCATATAACTTTGTTATAATATTATTTCTATAAAAATATATTTCTATATCCCTGAATATAAGAATATAAGGCATCATATAACTTTGTTATAATATTATTTCTATATAAATATATCTTTATATCCCTGAATATAAGAATATAAGGTATCATATAACTTTGTTATAATATTATTTCTATATAAATATATCTTTATATCCCTGAATATAAGAATATAAGGTATCATATAACTTTGTTATAATATTATTTCTATATAAATATATCTTTATATCCCTGAATATAAGAATATAAGGTATCATATAACTTTGTTATAATATTATTTCTATATAAATATATCTTTATATCCCTGAATATAAGAATATAAGGCATCATATAACTTTGTTATAATATTATTTCTATATAAATATATCTTTATATCCCTGAATATAAGAATATAAGGTATCATATAACTTTGTTATAATATTATTTCTATATAAATATATCTTTATATCCCTGAATATAAGAATATAAGGTATCATATAACTTTGTTATAATATTATTTCTATATAAATATATCTTTATATCCCTGAATATAAGAATATAAGGCATCATATAACTTTGTTATAATATTATTTCTATACAAATATATCTCTATATCCCTGAATATAAGAATATAAGGTATCATATAACTTTGTTATAATATTATTTCTATATAAATATATCTTTATATCCCTGAATATAAGAATATAAGGCATCATATAACTTTGTTATAATATTATTTCTATAAAAATATATCTTTATATCCCTGAATATAAGAATATAAGGCATCATATAACTTTGTTATAATATTATTTCTATATAAATATATCTCTATATCCCTGAATATAAGAATTTAAGGCATCATATAACTTTGTTATAATATTATTTCTATATAAATATATCTTTATATCCCTGAATATAAGAATATAAGGCATCATATAACTTTGTTATAATATTATTTCTATAAAAATATATCTTTATATCCCTGAATATAAGAATATAAGGTATCATATAACTTTGTTATAATATTATTTCTATATAAATATATCTTTATATCCCTGAATATAAGAATATAAGGCATCATATAACTTTGTTATAATATTATTTCTATAAAAATATATCTTTATATCCCTGAATATAAGAATATAAGGCATCATATAACTTTGTTATAATATTATTTCTATATAAATATATCTTTATATCCCTGAATATAAGAATATAAGGCATCATATAACTTTGTTATAATATTATTTCTATATAAATATATCTTTATATCCCTGAATATAAGAATATAAGGTATCATATAACTTTGTTATAATATTATTTCTATATAAATATATCTTTATATCCCTGAATATAAGAATATAAGGTATCATATAACTTTGTTATAATATTATTTCTATATAAATATATCTTTATATCCCTGAATATAAGAATATAAGGCATCATATAACTTTGTTATAATATTATTTCTATATAAATATATCTTTATATCCCTGAATATAAGAATATAAGGTATCATATAACTTTGTTATAATATTATTTCTATATAAATATATCTTTATATCCCTGAATATAAGAATATAAGGCATCATATAACTTTGTTATAATATTATTTCTATATAAATATATCTTTATATCCCTGAATATAAGAATATAAGGTATCATATAACTTTGTTATAATATTATTTCTATATAAATATATCTTTATATCCCTGAATATAAGAATATAAGGTATCATATAACTTTGTTATAATATTATTTCTATATAAATATATCTTTATATCCCTGAATATAAGAATATAAGGCATCATATAACTTTGTTATAATATTATTTCTATTTAAATATATCTTTATATCCCTGAATATAAGAATATAAGGTATCATATAACTTTGTTATAATATTATTTCTATATAAATATATCTTTATATCCCTGAATATAAGAATATAAGGCATCATATAACTTTGTTATAATATTATTTCTATATAAATATATCTTTATATCCCTGAATATAAGAATATAAGGTATCATATAACTTTGTTATAATATTATTTCTATATAAATATATCTTTATATCCCTGAATATAAGAATATAAGGTATCATATAACTTTGTTATAATATTATTTCTATATAAATATATCTTTATATCCCTGAATATAAGAATATAAGGTATCATATAACTTTGTTATAATATTATTTCTATATAAATATATCTTTATATCCCTGAATATAAGAATATAAGGCATCATATAACTTTGTTATAATATTATTTCTATAAAAATATATTTCTATATCCCTGAATATAAGAATATAAGGCATCATATAACTTTGTTATAATATTATTTCTATATAAATATATCTTTATATCCCTGAATATAAGAATATAAGGCATCATATAACTTTGTTATAATATTATTTCTATATAAATATATCTTTATATCCCTGAATATAAGAATATAAGGCATCATATAACTTTGTTATAATATTATTTCTATAAAAATATATTTCTATATCCCTGAATATAAGAATATAAGGCATCATATAACTTTGTTATAATATTATTTCTATATAAATATATCTTTATATCCCTGAATATAAGAATATAAGGCATCATATAACTTTGTTATAATATTATTTCTATATAAATATATCTTTATATCCCTGAATATAAGAATATAAGGTATCATATAACTTTGTTATAATATTATTTCTATATAAATATATCTTTATATCCCTGAATATAAGAATATAAGGCATCATATAACTTTGTTATAATATTATTTCTATATAAATATATCTTTATATCCCTGAATATAAGAATATAAGGCATCATATAACTTTGTTATAATATTATTTCTATATAAATATATCTTTATATCCCTTAATATAAGAATATAAGGTATCATATAACTTTGTTATAATATTATTTCTATATAAATATATCTTTATATCCCTGAATATAAGAATATAAGGTATCATATAACTTTGTTATAATATTATTTCTATATAAATATATCTTTATATCCCTGAATATAAGAATATAAGGTATCATATAACTTTGTTATAATATTATTTCTATATAAATATATCTTTATATCCCTGAATATAAGAATATAAGGTATCATATAACTTTGTTATAATATTATTTCTATATAAATATATCTTTATATCCCTGAATATAAGAATATAAGGCATCATATAACTTTGTTATAATATTATTTCTATATAAATATATCTTTATATCCCTGAATATAAGAATATAAGGCATCATATAACTTTGTTATAATATTATTTCTATATAAATATATCTTTATATCCCTTAATATAAGAATATAAGGTATCATATAACTTTGTTATAATATTATTTCTATATAAATATATCTTTATATCCCTGAATATAAGAATATAAGGTATCATATAACTTTGTTATAATATTATTTCTATATAAATATATCTTTATATCCCTGAATATAAGAATATAAGGCATCATATAACTTTGTTATAATATTATTTCTATATAAATATATCTTTATATCCCTGAATATAAGAATATAAGGTATCATATAACTTTGTTATAATATTATTTCTATATAAATATATCTTTATATCCCTGAATATAAGAATATAAGGTATCATATAACTTTGTTATAATATTATTTCTATATAAATATATCTTTATATCCCTGAATATAAGAATATAAGGCATCATATAACTTTGTTATAATATTATTTCTATATAAATATATCTTTATATCCCTTAATATAAGAATATAAGGTATCATATAACTTTGTTATAATATTATTTCTATATAAATATATCTTTATATCCCTGAATATAAGAATATAAGGTATCATATAACTTTGTTATAATATTATTTCTATATAAATATATCTTTATATCCCTGAATATAAGAATATAAGGCATCATATAACTTTGTTATAATATTATTTCTATATAAATATATCTTTATATCCCTGAATATAAGAATATAAGGTATCATATAACTTTGTTATAATATTATTTCTATATAAATATATCTTTATATCCCTGAATATAAGAATATAAGGTATCATATAACTTTGTTATAATATTATTTCTATATAAATATATCTTTATATCCCTGAATATAAGAATATAAGGCATCATATAACTTTGTTATAATATTATTTCTATATAAATATATCTTTATATCCCTGAATATAAGAATATAAGGCATCATATAACTTTGTTAGAGCCTTTAATCTTTTCAAAGCTTTACCATCACGTGTTCAACAAATCAGGGATCTAAAGGGATAAGACAATGGCTGATAAATTTATGTACATCCCCCATGATGATATATAAAATTACCCCTTCTCTGTAGATTACAATTATTGGTTGAAACATTTGGATACTCAACTACCAACCAATCAGAATTCAATGATAGTCCCCAATGTTGTTAAGGCGACGAATAAGAAATCGTTATTATAAGACTTTAGGAAATAGTGTAATAAACGGCCCAATGTCCCCTCCCTCCCTTCCCACAAATATTGTTAAATCTGAAACCAGCAACTTAATTGAAATTGTTCCATTTTTATGCTCTGTAAATTTTTATTGTTGTACTCAAACTTTACTCATTCGCAGGCTTAAAAATTTGGGTACTTAATAAACCTAAATTGATTCGTTCAAACTAGCATTTTCCAAATTTTTCAAAAAATAGTTTTCATCTATGTGAGTGTAATTTTGTTTATCATCATTGGCCGGAGTACAAAAGATTGAAATTAACATTACAAAATCACCCAATCTTTAGCAGTCAGGAAAAATCACAGTTACATCGCAGAGTTACGGACCGACGGACGTTCGAATAGACAAAATTAGCTATTGAGTAGCTTCCCTGATTTATAAAATTAATTGCAATTCATAAGATAAAAAAATAAGATATTATTTAAATCCGTTTCAATTAATCTTTAAAATTTGATTTTGTCTTAAGGATTCCATTAATGCAATAAAAGATTATCCCATAACCTTTTGATTACTTCTCTTAAACTCCAAATTATTAAATTTTTTACTTTAATAAAATTATAATTTTTAAGTTGATTACAGTACATTATTATAAACTCAAGAATAGATGGTAAACAAAAGAATCCCTATAACAATGTCTGAGAATGTCCAAAGTATCCTGTTTTTTTAATAGTTTTTGTTAATTTTTCCAAAAAATGTTGAATATTTAATTGGTGAACAAAAACTATCTTTTTATACCTTTCTATCTATCTACATTGTATTTTAAATAAAATCAAGGAGATGTCTTTGTATGTCTGTTAGTTGAGGTTATCTTACCAGTATGTCTGTCGATCTGTATGTTTGTCCAAATATATACATTTATATGTCTTCACCAAGATATGCCTGTGTGTTTGTTTTTCCAAACACATATTTGTCTGTCTAAAGAAGATTTGTCTGTCTTTTTGTTTGTCTCTAAATACATATATATATCTGTATGTCTGTCTGTTTGTTCGTCTAAACCTATATTTGTCTGTCTGTTTGTTTGTCTAAACAAATAGTCTGAGTGAAGATCCATATATATGCAATTTGTATTCTAAATGTGAATTAACCATCAAACACCAGGGATCTATAGGGATAAGACAATGGATGATAAATTGATGTACATCCCTAATGATGATGCACAAAATTACACCTTCTGTAAATTATAATTAGTGGTTGAAACGTTTAAAAACTCAACTTAATTGACCAAGCAATCAAGTCCCCAATCTTGATAAGCTATCGCATAGGAAAACGTTAATATAAAACTTTGGGGACTAATGTAATAAACAGCCCAATGTCCCCTCCCTTCCTGCATTCAAAACACACACACGTACATAATCACACACACACAAACTACACACAAACACACACACACAAATAAAGAAGAGGCAATGTATTTAAAAGAGAATAACATACCAACAAATCTCCACACACAAAAAATAGAAAAGTTTTAAAAGACACAAGAATATTTGCATTGGACAGTATGATATAATGGATCTAATAATTGATGAAGGAAGCATAGGTAATTATATAATAACAAATACATTAGTTGAGCTATGTAAGACGCGTGAAATTACAGATTAGATTTAGTTGAACAAGTGCATAGTTCCAAACTTTTCTACCGTTTATTTTAATCTACTTAAGAGGTAATTTTGTTAATCATAATTGGAGGAGTTTATTAAACTTTTGCTTATTGTTTTGTCCTTTAAGATCCATCATATAAACCAAACCCCAAGTCTGCATAGATAGACAGAGAGATGGGGACAATGGGCTGTTTATTACACTAGTCCCCAAAGTTTTATAATAACGTTTTCTTTTTCTTTGGCTTTACAACTCTTTGGACTTCAGTAAGTTTTGATTGGTTGATTAATTAAATTGAGTGTTCAAACGTTTTAACCACTTAATTTGATTCTACAGAAGGGGTAATTTTGTGTTCTATCATTTGAGATCTACATCAATTTTATCGGCCATTGTCTTATCCCTTTTAATTCCTGGCAAACATAGATCTTTTAGAAAAGAATAGTTATTTATCGCATCGTATTATAAACGGCTTTCCGCGGATATAGAAAGTACAAATATGAGATTAAAACATTTTTTTAGCTCCGAGGTGCCGAAGGCACTGGCTAAAAAAACTGGTTTTAATCTTATGATTGTACATTTCTATATTCGTAGAAAGCTTGTTATAATACGATGCTAGACATAGTTTTTTTCGTATGGATGAGAACCGGTTCCTATCCACCGGATTCGAATGAATACGAGAAATATGTTTACACGATTTAAAAATTTCCATTTGAAAGGTTTACTCCTTAGATTACAGATTCGTTTTGGTGACACATCACAGGTCTCCTTAGCAAAACCTTAGATTAAAAAAAATCTCCAAAGAAACGGACAACAGGGCCTTCAAATAGGGTACAGTGGTGGTCAGAATCCGTTGGAGATTAAATCTTAGCTGCTCCTTCTTGCCAGATATTGCAATTTGAAGTTTTGTGGTAAAATTACAAGAATTGCAAGGATATATGCATAAGTGAACACCTTAATTCATCAAATAAAAAGGGTGAGTTTAACATTTGAGGAGTTTAGATATCTCTTCATATGTAAACTACACACTTCATCTCCATTTAGAACAATTTTTACTATTATAAATTATGTTTTTAACTTCAGAGTAATAAATAAGGTACTATAAGCTTAAAGAGGTTTGTTCAATTTACAACTTTATCCTAAAGGCTGTTACCCTGGAACCAGTAGAAAAAACTTCAGTTTAAGATTACATATGGCCCAAGTTACTTTTAGTAATTCTGCCCCCCCCCCCCCCCCTACTCTCACAACCTACAAACTTTAGAGTGGAGGGGGGGTGGGCATAGTAATGCTATTATGTGTTTCTCAAAAACTAATTGGAGTATAGTGGGAAAATTTTTTATGTGAGGTTTTTAGGCCAAAATTTTCTAGAAATTATGTTGACCACCTCCCCCCCCCCCTTTGTCCCTTATATTGCTGCTCAATTTCCTCCACCCCCATAAAAAAATATTAAAATATTGCTTTCCCTCCCCTCCCTCTCCAGCTACCCTCCAGACAACCTCACCACCTGTGTTTTACTCAGGAACCACTATAGCAATAAGGAGCAAGCTTTGGAATAGAGCTTTTAGATTTTCAAATTGCTTTATATGTATTACCTACCTATTCAATGTTTGGGGAAGGAGCAATGGGTTGACAATATTTCTTTTATTAGTCCAATAGGTTGGAAGAGATTATGCACCAAAATAATTGTACTAGATTAGGAGGGTTGTAGTTGGAAAATAATGAAAATGGTCCAACTACTTGAAGTATTGTGAAAAAAAGTTATAAGTAAGATTTTTGGGCCCAAAGTTTCTGGAAATATTGTTAACTACCCCCCCCCCCCCCCCCACTCCAAATGAAATCTAATTGGAAGGGGGTGAAGAGGCAAAAGAGTTCTTTAGATATCACTAAAGATATATATAAGCTTTAGCTCTTAAACTTTAGTAGGCATAAAAATCTCTTACAAATATTACTGCAACCAACCCCCTCCCCCTTCTTAGACCACAAATTATTAAAAGGGGGGCAGTGGATGTGGAAAATACTCTTGTGTTACTTTGAAATAACTGAATTATATTAAGCAAACTTTGGATTTAAGCTTTTTAGGATATTAGTTATATTTACAAATATTGCTGAATTCCCCCCCCCCCCCCCCCTCCATCTGTTGGAAATAGTGGCTAGTGGAATAGGTAAATAATATTGTATATTATTTAGAAACCCCTGGAGATATTCAGGGTTAATATTTTAACTTATGTAGGCCCATATTTACTTTTATAAATATCTATTTCAACTACAACCCTCCTAATCTAGTACAATTATTTTGGTGCATTACTATGCCCCCTCACCCCCCTCCCACCCTAAAGTTTGTAGGTTGTGAGAGCATGGGGGGGGGGGGGGGCAGAATTATTAAAAGTAACTTGGGCCATATGTAAACTTAAACTGAAGTTTAACCTTATTTATTACTCTTATTGAAGTTAAAAACATCATTTATAGTAGTAAAAATTGTTCTAAATGAAGATGAAGTGTGTAGTTTACATGTAAAGAGATATCTAAACTCCTCAAATGTTAAACTTACCCTTTTTATTTGATGAATTAAGGTGTTTACTTATGCATATATCCTTGGAATTCTTGTAATTTTAGGCATTTTTACCACAAAAGTTCAAATTGCAATATCTGGCAAGAAGGAGCAGCTAAGATTTAATCTCCAACGGATTCTGACCACCACTGTACCCTATTTGA